>NC_138203.1:155369839-155754839 GCF_964194415.1 Vipera berus | reverse complement strand
ATAGGTTACATGAAGCTTTACCTAATATTTCCTGGGAATAGTTCAATTCCTAACTATTCCAAGATGTTTAAGAATAGAGGTTGATTTAAATACCTTAAAGACTTACTTTCAGATACTTAAATCAATCTCTATTTTTAAACATCTTAGTTTCAAGCTTAAATGCATGAGCCGGCAAAATGATCTGTTTGTCCATTATTTCAGTCACATTAAAGCAGTTGTACATTTATGTTCACCTAGATAACTGCTTCTAGCTATCCATAAAGTTAATAAATTCATTTGCAGTTTATACCTTCACATAATTTCATTTTTGTTGACATTTTTCATTTTTTTATTTTTCTAGAAAGAACTCTAGAATCTGGAGTGAGTCTAACTCTACCCCACCTCCCCCACAGAAAGCGTAGAAACAAAAACAAATAGGTTTTATTAATTTGAAAAATATAAAAAAATTTAATAAAGGCTACATCTCTTAATTACAATAATTATTGTACCAAGTATTTTTTTTCTTTAAATGAAACTCTTTATAATGCATAATTTACAGTTTAAGTAGAACAAACATCATGGCAAAAGTCATAAAGTACAAGAGTTGTAGTAAAAAGGCATAAAATATATTATACATAAACCCCTTAAACAAAGAAGGGAAAGCATGAACCCTGAACACAGGGCAAAACATGGCATATTAATACCATGCAGGCACAGTTACTGTACTGATTGAAGTGTGTTCTTTTCCTTAAAACACACACACACTAGAGAGTATCTATTAACAGTATTTTCCCCACCCCGTTTTTTACACTATATACATATTGTACAAACAAAATGTAACATTTGTCAGAAAATGCACATATTAAACACACACATACACACAGAGAGAGTTGAAGTTAAATGTATTTCTAAGCTAGGAGACGGTGTTTCTTTGTTCCAGTGCATACAATCAAGACAGAGGAGCATTGTTCTGCATATTTCAGCCAACATCCAAGACACACATACACAACACATACAGCTGTGTGACAGCTTTAGATGAAAAAGCTCTTCCAGACGTAGTCTCGGAAGCCAGCTAGCTTATCCACCATTCATGGTCCAGGAAGGAACTGAAAGAGGCCGAGATAATCAAGGGTATAAAAGCTAGAAGGTTACCAGCCACAGATGTATTGATTTTGTAATATTTCTGGGGAACAACTACTGACATCATAATGATGGTGCATCCAAAATTATATTTTAACCCTGCAGGAACTTCAAGCTGTTCAGAGTTGCTGCAAAACACCAACTCATAGTTTCCATGCCCTTGAGTGGTGGTTACAGTTAAGATGGGGCATCCCATTGCATAGTCTGGCCTTTTAATTATAGCTGTAATGCTGAAAGTGCCCTGAAAGAATAACTTTTATTGTTTTTATAAAAAGCACAGTCCAAATTTGGTGACTATCTTACTATTAGCTATAGAGGTGCAAGAGGGATGATTTCATATATTGTCTTCTCCTTCCATGGTTGGGATCTGCTTCCCATCTCATTCTGATTTGGAAGCTCTTAGAGACTACTTTTCTGAAGCTGGCATCAGAAACAATATCAAAAAAGAAAGCTATGCCGTTGCCTATTGATACCAAGGATAACTGACAAGATCCCAACATTGTTATTATTACCCAGAGTTTGTAATTATTATTGTTATAGTTAACCCATCAGAACACTCTCAGCCCTGGAGTGTATACAATTTCTCTAGCCTAGAGTTTATAACTAGGCAATCAGATGTACTGTGGACATATGCAATCTGTCCCCTCTCCTGCACATATTTATTTTAATTTTTTTTAATGCCACCCTTTGGAATCAGGTTTTTCCATTTTCCTTTTTTGGGACTCATCCCAAAAGCAGTAGTACCTATCCTATAGTGCTTCTGAAATCCCATTAGAACCATGATGAGCTTCAAACTGTATTCGAATTAACCACAGTTACTACCATCATGTGTACAGGCATAATTCTACTGTCGAATCAGGTGACTGCCTGATTGGGATTTCAGTTTCTAGAGTTTCCAAACCACCAGCTCTTTTGCTACGTTGGCTTCTGGAATTCTGGAAATTTTGATAGTCTGAGAGGATGGAATGGTTACTCTGCAGCACAATTAAATCCGAAATAGGATTGGGGAAAAGAGGGTGAGGGAAAGAGTGTGAAGATTTATAAGGCGCTCCTGATCGCCTAGAGCAGTGGTTCTCAACCTTTTTTGCACCACGGACCCCTTTTGTGGCCACCGACCATGGCCACGGACCACTAAAACCTAACTCAAGTTTTAAATTATCACATTTCTTCAAGCCTTCACAGACCTCCCTGTGATGACATTGCGGCCCTTCAAGGGTCCGTGGACCACAGATTGAGAACCCCTGTCCCAGAGTTCGTTTTAGGCAATTGGGAATGTTTTCCCTACACAAAAACTAGAGCATCATTGATCACAACAGCCTTCTCTGTAGGATGGATTTATCTTTTCCTTTCTCATCCCCTTTCCAAAGAAATAAAACAACTGAAGATCGTACAATTCCAGTTGTTTTTCTACAGTGGCAGAAATGCACATTTCAGTAAAGGACACATTTATTTAGACAGTGGAAACAATGTAAAAAATAAAATATAAACACCCCTTTTTCTTTACATCACATCCCCTTTTCTCCATCTTTTAAAGCAGCATATCCATAAAATGGATTTAATGGGAAAAAACCCTAAAATGTTCAATAAATATCAATAAAGATTATTATAAGGTAAGCTATACACAGTTTCTAAATCATTAAGTACAGGATCATTAGAAAGCCATATACTCTATATGCAAGTCTCTCAGAACATCATCTGAATCTTCAAATCACCTAGAGCAACCATAGTTTTAATAAATAGTTCAGAGTTGTTAACATCTTGGCATCCAGCTCAATAGACACATCTTATTTTTTACCCCTTTTTTTTTGCTAAGGCTGATTTGGCAAAGTTTTCATAGACCTCAGAGTGTTTTCTGTTGCTTCTTCATGGGTTCAAACCTTCCTTCAAAACTTTGCTTGGTGGTTTTATGTCCAAAGGCCAGCATCCGTAGCTTATATCTTCTTAAATACACTCACATAGACTATGCCACTCAGAACCAGTCAATCAATCCTCTCAACTTTTCCAAGAATTCTGCCGTCGTACATTGGCAGAATAGCATCATCGTCCCAGATTTCTTCAAAGACTGCCCCACAGTCAAACTCATCACTTGCTTTTTTGAAGTAATACCTGAAATCAGTAAGACCAACATATGCAAAATAAGTTGAATGTACCTTGGAATCAATATAATTTTTCATTGCAGTGAAAACACCCAACATCCCATATCTGGGTTCCAAAAGGCCTTCAGTTTCCTTCCCAACCTCCAAATTTATGTATTTCCAGATAGAGCAAACCAAGAAACCAAAACAAAACCATGATCTAGTTTGCTATCCTGTCTATTTGTGAATAGACCAGGCAGATAAATCAAAGCAATTAAACACATTCCTCCAAGCAGATGGTATTTAATGGCATTCGAATATAGTCCATTGTTAGGTTTGTTTTTGTCTGAGTATGGCGACTGGATCTCAGCTTGTTCTGGTTTGTGTTGTTGGATTTTTATGGTAATATGTTTTGAGCTGCCCAAAGTCAGCTGAGTCATGCAGTGTCCAAACTGAATCAAATAAATGAATAACTGAATAAATAGCTGTTACCCATCATCAATTGTTACTTTTTGTCTTCTTCATTCAAAGGATTTTTGAACCAATAGAGGTGATGATACCATATCTTAATAATTGCTTGTGAGTCATTATACCCCAAAATTTAAAATAAGTATTACTTCTGATGGTTAATGTCTTAGTTACCATTTTAACTATGCATAGTTTACTGCAAAGGCAAATGTTTAAAAGCATACATTATAGCAGACTTGGGCATTTTATAGCCCTCCGGCTCTTTGACTGTCCCTGTCCAGCCTGTGTGAGGTCAATAGGAAATCAGAAATCAAATAAGAAGGCCATGCATGCACTACAACCGCATTGCTTTTATTTTGAAGGTATTTTTTTAAAAAAAATAGTATGAGCGTGTTTTTGTGCCTACACATCTTCACAGCCCTATTGGTTTCCTCCTCCCACCCCCCCACCCCAGAATCCCAGTTTCTCATGTGGCCCATTTGGAAAATTAATTGCCCACCCCTGCATTATAATGATCAGGAGGTCTTTCTCAGGTATTCATTCAGTGAGTCTTGTGCTAACTATAATGCAAAGACATATAGATTTTCTTCACTATGTTGCATATGTCTATGGACCGTTAATGCTGCTGAAAGCTTCTGGAAGCAGTGGTGGATAACCACCCAATAAATAGCTGTTCATATTACCCAAAAATCATCCACTAAAATAATTGTGGTACTGATTTATGGTGTACTTTGTCCTGCGCCTAGTAAAGTTATCTTTGATGTGGGGTTTAATATGCAAATCAGAATAAAGCTTGTGAACCAGAGCACGGTTGGTCACCCCCGTGTGTTGGGAGACATTGACAAGGATGATAGCGGAGTGCTGGATCACATAATTGTCAGTGAGCACACAACCTAGTGACTTAAGCCCTCCCAGAAGCTGCTGGCAAAGCTTGAAGTTGAGTTTATTATTTTGCAGGTTTTAAAATACCCTGATTTATGAAAACAACATTGTTGTGTCTATTGTCTCTTAGGTTCAAAGTCTGGAACAAATGATTCAACCCAGCCTTCTTTTACTTTGGCATTATCCAATTCTGTGGACCTCAACCTCTAGAATTTTCAGCCATATCCAACCTGGGATTTTAACCTCACACATCAGGACTTTGGAGATGGCTCATTTAGGATGTATCTATATCGAAATATAAACAGAAGGGCACATATTACGAAGCCCTGCAGTATGAAGAAACTGGAACCTTCCCAGATGTTTTGCTGAAACAACAAATGCTAGCAGCCCATGCAATCATGAGAAAGGGCTGCTGGGAGTTATAGTCCAGCAATAACCGAATTATCCCTTTCCCTGCTTATGGGGAGAGTTAACGTACAAGAGCACTTTTTTTTTAATTCCAAGGTGACTGCAACAGGACCTTGATTCTCAAAGAATCAATCAACCCTTTCATCAGGAAATGCTTCAGTTTTCTGATTAATATAAATTGCAGACTTGCCATTTATCATCTGTGAATCAAGTACCACTAATTTCATTTGTCCATCTCTGTTTAAAAGGCAGCCCTCACAAGAATAATTCCCTACAGCAACAAACCAGCTCCTGGACTCCAAGAAATATCCTGGATAGACATGTGCAAGGCCAGCCAATTGAATAGCAGCTAAGAAAAGGTTGTTGGAAAAGAGAGAGAGAGAGGGAGGGAGGGAGGGAGGGAGGGAGGGAGGGAGGGAGGGAGGGAGAGAGAGAGAGAGAGAGAGAGAGAGAGAGAGAGAGAGAGAGAGAGAGAGAGAGAGAGAGAGAGAGAGAGAGAGAAGCACTCTGAATGGATCAGTAAATTAAAAAAGAAAAGGGGGACATCCTTTGAAGTCATTCATAGGTATTGGCAAGAGGAGCAGAGTTTTTCTTTGCCAAGCATTTGATTTAAGGAAAGAAAAATCTAAAACAAAACCAATTATTAATCTGTTCCTTAGAGCATCACTCCTGCCATTTAGAATCTTTCATTCTAGTGCAAATACTTTTCATTTCCCTCTTTGTTGCTGTTGGGAAATAGTTCAAGCCTCTGCCTCTTTCTGAAACAAGAGACCAATGCAGAACCACCACTTTCAAAGCCACAGAGCGGTTACCGCATTCACGCTCAGATATTTCTTAGCAGCTCTTACATAATGAGCAATCTGGGCTTGGCGGGCAATATTTGACACTGAAAGGTCACGCAGCAGTGTCCCGCTCTCCCTTTCTTTGGCTTGGGAGCATAGATCATGAAGCCAGGGCTCACCCAGACAAAAAAAAAGAACCCCTTCCCCTCTTGTGTCAAACAGTGAGGACCCCTCTATTATCCTGAATTAGACCGTTCAGCTTCTTGATTAAAGGTTCCTTTTATCCTCCCGTCCAACTTTCTGCCTTCTCAGGCTGCTTAATTGCATATGCACCAAATGAAGGCCTTCCATTCAGAGAGTTAGCATTTCGGGAGCCTGCTTGTCTACTACCACAGACACAGACACATGGCCCTCGGTGCTCCCAGGCTGGGCTGTCGTCTTCCCTCAGCTGCCATCCTCCCATCGTCAGCAAGGGAGCTTTCTCATCAGATGTCGACCCCAAAGGAAGACAGCAAACATCAGCGAACCCAAAACAGATCTCCAAGAACGGACAGATGGATCAGTCGATTGACCGATCGACCTTACTATGGATTGGGAAGTTTTACGATGTGATTTTAAAAAAAAAAAAGTCCCATCCTAGAGGACGGGGAGGACATTTTGAATGCCTTCTTTGTCAAGCAGGTCCCTTCTTTTGGAATGGAGTTCACGCACTTTGGACTGGGAGGGAAGGCCGCTGACTGCACCATCCTGAGGTTTCTTTACCAGGTTTGGATTGCAAAGATACTTATGGGGCCACAACTGAGCACAACATTTCGGTTGCTAAGCAAGGCCGTCGCAAAGCGAGTTGTGCCCCAAATTTGCGACTTTTCTTGCCAGAGTTGTTAACTGAATATCCCTGAAATAACACAGTTTGCTAAGTGAATCTGGCTTCCTCCTGGACTTGGCTTGTCCGAAGGTCATGAAAGGGGATCACACATGACCGCGGGGTCACTGCAAACCTCATAAGTACAAGCCGGTTGCCAAGTGCCCAAATTTTGATCACGTGACCAGGGGCTGCTGCCTTCGATCAATCAAAAGTGTGAAAAACGGTCATAAATCACTCCCCCCCCCATTGCTGTTGTAACTCTGAACAGTCACAAAAACAGATGGTGGTAAGCCGAGGACTATCTGTAGTAAGATCTCTTTGACTCAAGGAGGAAGCAGTTTAGTCCTTTTTCCTCCCTCCCCTTTCGCTGCTTCCAGATGATCCCAGGAATGTAACCAAATCCATTCCTTTCAGTTAAGCCAGGACTGTCCCTCTGCAGAGCCCCCTTTCCTGACCCCCAAACTAAAGTACAATGAGACTTCCTTCTAGAACCCCCCCCCCCCGCAAGCCAGCCGGTGGGGGAGGGGAGGGCAGGAGGAAAGCCTTTGAATGAGGCACAAAAAGGACTTTTGCTCAGTTTTATCTCCTCCCTTCCAAGAGGATAAACAGCTGTAGCAATAACTTCCCCCTTGATCTCGGGCCCTGGCAGCGTTGACAAAATTCTTTGTTTGAACACCACATTTTATTTTCTTGGGGGAGAAGGGGGAACAAGACACAGTGTGATGTTTTCCATAACTGCAAGTTAATTTCTCACAGAGAAGAAGGGCAAGGAAGGAGAGAGCACAAGGGAGGGAGGGAACACAAACAGAATATCTCTCCCTGGAATATCTCTCCGAAACCCATGGGAAGGTCCCGGTTTGCTCCCTGAAATGAACTTCCCATTGAAAGGCCACTTTTGGTGGGGGGTTTTCTTTTTAGCAACTTCTGCTTCTTTCCCCCTGTCCTACCTCCTACCTATCCCCTCACCCATCCCTCCTTTCTCCTGTATCCGGCAACTGTACAGGGCTGCAAGGCTTGCCTTCCTCTCTTTGCTCTTGCTGTGATACCCTACCCTGATCAGACTCTGTGTGTGTGTGTGTGTGTGTGTGTGTGTGTGAGAGAGAGAGAGAGAGAGAGAGAGAGAGAGAGAGAGAGAGAGAGAGAGAGAGAGAGAGAGAGAGAGAGAGAGAGAGAATGTGTCAGAAAGGGACAAACCTGAACTCTACTTTCTCCCTTTCAGCCACATGGCTGCCCTAAATCCATCCTGCAGAGCGCTCTGCTGACTGAAAGCACCCAACGACGACAACAACAACAAAAAAAAAACCCAGGCACCTAGGTTGCAAACTGACTCATTCAATCAAGAATGTGGAGTGTCAGCCATTGATGCATGTCTTTGTGTCTTAAAATGAAAGGCACAGGCTTCAAAGACATGCTTATTAAGAGGGCCTTAGAACAAAATCAATGCCAGATGTGACCAGACTGACTAGCTAGTCCTTCCCTAAGCAATCACTGCTATTCCAGGCAGTCCGGCCCTTTTCCCTGAAGGTCACCTGCAGTTTCACTCCAAGTCCAGCCAGAAGGAGGAGTGGGGGGGGGGGAATCAAAGCTTAGATCAAAATGATTCCCTGGGGGTACAACACATTTAGATAATTAGTTTCACCTTGTGTCTGTGCAAGATAAAAACACACATCAGATTTGGGCCTATGTTTCTTTTGTACACAGATATAACAAAAAAATTTTTTAAAAAAACACCTTCATTACAGTCGTGTTAACGTAGTCCTCGACTTAGGACCATAATTGAGGGCAAAATTTCCGTTATTAAGCAAGACAAGTGAGTTTTGCCTCCATTTTATGATCTTTCTTGCCATAATTCGTAAATGAATCACTGCAGTTGTTAAGTTAGCAACACAGTTGTTAAGTGAATCTGGCTTCCTCATTGTTAGTCAGAAGGTCGCAAAAGCTGATCATGTGACCCCGGGACACTGCAACTGTCATAAATACATGCCCGTTCCCAAGTGCCCAAATTTTGATCACATGACCATGGGGATGCTGCAACAGTCATATGGGTGAAAAACAGACATAAGTCACTTTTTCCAGTGCCATTGTAACTTTGATCACTAAACGAATGGTTGAAAGTTGAGGACTACCTGTAATCATTACAGAATGCCAAGGTTCAAGTTGCAATGCTCAGGGAATTGTTGAGTTTATATCAGGGGTCTTCAAACTTGGCCCTTTTATGACTTGTGGACTTCAATTCCCAGAATTCCTCAGCCAGGCATGCTGGTTGAGGAATTCTGGGAGTTGAAGTCCACAAGTCTTAAAAGAGACAAGTTTGAAGACCTATGGTTTAGATTGAGCACTTCCCCCCCCCTTTTTTTCTGATGTTATCTAAAAACAGGGACTTCCCAGTCTGCCACAACACAGCACCATGGTTAGGAGTGTAACTTCAGAGCCTGCTGAGAGCAAATCAGAGCCTGCCTCTGTAGATAAAAGATGGTTAAAAAAGAAATCCCATCCGGAGTAGGCCAAGATTTTTAGGCCTATGGCTACTGAACGTTTATCGCTTCCATCTTTGCATTATTCACACAGATATAATGAACACATGGGAATTCCATTACTCGTAATGTGCCAGCTGGGACAAAAAACAAAAAAACCCAAAAACGGTCAAGTCTACTGTCCTTACAGTTTACCTCCTGTAAAGCTGTAACAATGGTGTTCTCTAATGAAAGCTAGGTTAGAAGTTGGGGGCTACTAAATAAACATTTTCCATGTATAATTTATGAAAGAGCTTACCTCTGAGCTTTTATTGATGCGATACTTAACATAAACCACACAAATACCTAGAATATGTAGACAGTAGGGTTTTGAACCGTGGCTATCCATATAGGGTTTGAATGGGACTCACCCCAGATTCATTCAGAATGGACAATTTTAAGGAAGATGGGAGTTGGTCTAATTATAACATCTAGAGGGCCCCAGATTCCCATCCTACAAGGATTTTCAGTCTTCATATCTACACTAACGTGGGGCTTATCACAAAGATAAGCAAATCTCTATCCACCAGACTACCCCACCACCCTCTTATTACAGGTAGTTGTCCACTTACAACTTTTCAATTAGTGACTGTCTGAAGTTACAACAGCACTGAAAACTGTGACTTACTACCTTTTTTCACACTTATGACCATTGCAGCAACCCCAGGGTCACATGATCAAAATTCAGATGCTTGGTAACTGGCTTCTATTTAAGATGGTGTCCCGGGGTCATGTGATCACCTTTTGCGGCCTTCTGGCAAGCAAAGTCAATGGGGAAGCTAGACTCACTTAACCACCATGTTACTACCTTCATGACTGCAGGGATTCACTTAGCAACTGTGGCAAGAAAGGTTGTAAAATGGGGCAAAACTCACTTAGCAACTGTCTTGTTTAGCAATGGAAATTTTGAGCTCAATTGCGCTCATAAGCCAAGCACTACCTCCACTGCCAACAGACTGAACATGGATTAAGCTACATCTTTAGCTTATGAGGCAGGGCTCTTCAGTGTGAATGCAAAATTCAGAACAACATATATAAAATCTATGTATTTTTAATCTCAACAGGGATTAAAGTACTTTATATCTCTAGAAATTCCATCTAAGGCTCTGGGGTAAGCTGTCATCACCAGTCTAAAATAAGAATCTGAGACTCCATATTATTGCAAAGGGAGGTTAGACAATAAGAGTTTTGACCACACAAGTCCTTTTCAATGCCTTTAACCTCCATTCACTCCGTACCATCCACATAGTTTGGTTCTAGTTAATTAAATCAGGGAACCCTTCATTTGAGGCTAGGATCAGGAAAGAAAGGGGAAACTCCCTGGCGCAGTTTCCAGACTGGTGTTGCTTCCTACAAAGTGCAAACCATAAGGAGGTAACAAATGAAGAAACCTTCGATCTTTAAAGATGGGCCTTAGGTATTTCAAACATTTATATTCTAGTTTTTGGTCAGGCCTAGGCAGCTAGTCAAAAGTACCTTAAGGTGCATCCTTAAAAAGACACAGAGTCATCAAATAACAACCAGCTACAGAGGAAACCTGTAAATGTCAGCTAACCCATCACAGAAAAGTTGTCCAAAAATGTAGGCAAATGCAAAGCCGGTGCCAAAACAGGCTTGGAGAGCAAGTTCCAAAAATACAGAGGTTCTTTCTCAAATCCACATCATCTTTCCTACAAGGACAGAGGGACTGAAGTCTCCTTCAGTAGAGGACTTTGATGCCTATCCAGGCCCTGCCTTTAGCAAAAATATAAATTTTCTTATTTTGATTTTTTTTAAAAAAAATGTTTGAGTAGATCTTCCAAAGATTCCTGTGACTATTTAGAAGCTTTGTTTCCAAGGTCAGCATGAGTCTAGCAGTAATCTTGGGGTAGTCTATGACCTCAATCAATCATATACTAAATAAGTTCAAACTTTTATTCCAATGCTTCTAACTGGTTCTTTTTCATAAAATGCAGAAGCTTTGCCAGGAACGATGCAAAAAATTGGAAGACTATAGATTGTTCTTTCAGAGCAGTAATGAAAGATAGTAGCTGCAGCCACCATATTGTTAATCAATGGGTTAGATGGTCATACTGTGAAATGAAGCCCCACCAGTTCCAATGAAGCAATAAGGCAGGGGTGTCAAACTCAATTTCACTGAGGGCCGCATCAGCATTGCGGTTGCCCTCAGTGGGCCAGGTGGGTATGGCCAGGTTGGGCATGGCCTACTGGGTGGGCGTGGCTAGAGTGCGTATAGCCTACTGGGTGGGCATGGCCAGCTCTACATCGTTCGCATCAAGGGTGCCTATGGGGGCCTGGGCAGGAGTGGGAGAGATCTGAGGGTCTCTGGCAAAAGGAGGGTCTCTGGACCAGGGCCAAGGCAGTGGGGGCCATTCCCTCACTGTTTCCAGGATGGCTTCGCGGGCCACATGAAACCACATCGTGGGACGGATCTGGCCCCGGGCCTTGTGTTTGACATGTCTGCAATAAGGCATTCCTCAAGATGTTCTCTACCATCACAAGAGATAATAACTCCTGCTTAATATGTATGCCTCAGTAACAGGAAGATGGAGCAAGCTGATTCTCTGAATAATTACATAGGAAGTCCTAAGATAGGTCATAAGCCTTAGGAGGACTTTAAAGGTCAACCTAAAATAAGGAACTAGACTGATAGATGGGTAAGAAGGTAAGACAGATCGAAAGGCCCTGGTGATGTTATCTGTTGTGTCAATCTGCCCTCAGGACTTCACTAGATAATAGACTCTAATTTTGCAGAACATATTGGAATATCTAACCTCAAAAGAAGCCCCAACTCTTTCCTAACAGTTGACGTTTCAACAAATACTTCACTAAGTACAATATACAACATCAGTTAGCCATTGACGTTCACAAATTAGGTTACAACATTTTCCATGACCAACTGGGACTTTGGTAACACTTAATTGTTTTGTGCAAAGCTAAGTAAACACCAAAGGGAAAAAAAACCCCACATTTTAGAGACCCTTCCCCTACAGGGTATAAGAATATATCCCCACTTATAGCCATCGGGTCCCAACAGTTTTACTTGAATTAGTATCTCCATAGCTGATTACTGTTCTGTTCCTTCTTTTATTTTATTTTTCTTTCAGGGTCCCAAGTGCAAAATCAGAAAAATCAGGTGAAGTGTAACCCAACTGATGAAAGAAAACGTCTAAAGCAGCAGTGTACTATCCCAGAAAAGAAATAAGAACTTTGAAGAGATACCCATTATGCAAGTCTGTGGACTCGTCAACTTGTAAAAGGCAAGCCAGCCGACAATCTCACATCTACTCACCAGATGAGATCTCAGTTCGGTTGCTGGAGCAACCGACCCACCTGCTGAGTACTATTGCTGGGTGGGTAAACATAAAGAAGTCAGAAAAACTTCCATCTACTGAATGAGTTGCAGCCAACCTTCAAAAGAGAACAATAAACCTTTCCTTGTGGGAGGCTGCTTACAAATACATCGTGGTTATTTTGGCAGTCAGTCTGTGCAAACACAAGAAAAAAGAAGAAAGAAACCACAAAGATGCTTACCTATAATTTCCCTTTTTGCTCAGCTGCTCTTTAAAGTGCCCAAGTGTCAGGCTCGGGGCCTTTAACAGCCTCCTGTAGGGAATTTCTTCTCCACAGAAAAAATAAGTGACAACCAACTCACTAGGCTGGGAGGAGTGAACAACAGGGAGTTTCTTTGGTTCTTTGTGACTGAAACATAAAGGAGGGAGGAGAGAAATAAGTATGGCTTCACAACATTTACAAAACATTTATGTCACACTCAGAGGCACAATCACACAAATTCATCAAGAGTCAACTAACCACAGGTAATTGGAAAATTTAGGAAAGCAAAGCTAGAGACTTATTTGTGTTTTAAATACTGAAGAATTTGAGGTAGCTTTGCCCATACCTGCTGCTTGACCTTGCGGACTTCAACCACCCTTGTTGCTAACTAGCCCCTCAATTTGGAAGGCGATTCTAACTCTAAGTTGACAAACATTGCCGCTGGATCATTTTTAAAAATTGGAGTTTTGACTGTGGGCAAAGGGTTAAAAAACAAAGACAAAGGCATGTATTGCACAAAGTTTTCAATGGAGATATACACTCTTTAATTATCAGCTTAGTAAGACTGGCCAACTAGTTATTGTACATATTTGAAGTCTAAATATTTTGGAAAGGGATTTGCTTAACAGGGCAATGATGTCTGCAACCCTTGAAGATTCAACAAGGCAACCCTACATTGTCTTCATGTCCAGATAAAGGGGACATAAGTCTGCAGCTGTAGGATTATCCCAACCCTCAATTATTGGATGAATTTGGGCAGATTGCTCAGACCCTATGGCAACTTTTCTGAGAAAGAACTTTCAGCCACATCAGGAGAGATATGAGGCAAACCCTATGTGGACTGAACTCTGGGGTAGTTCAAGTGACATACAATAATACAATGACACCAGCATTACTTCAAGTATGGCCCTGTTTTACAAATGGATTTGTTCAGTCTTCTGGTTGGATACTCCGCTTGGTTTCCCCATCCTTGGATCACCAATTTCATGTTGCAACAGTCAACTATTGAAGTGAAGGGCAATTGCACTCATGAGTCTACAAACAATCCATAGCCTAAAAGTCCTTTGCAAGTAACAATTCAGTCCTTGGCACTAGGGATACCAGGATGGGGATGTTAAATAAGAGAAAGGAACAAGGGTTCTGAAGAAAGAGCCAATAAACATTCAATGAAAGAGTCCTGAAACATGACAGAATTGGTAGGACAATTCACTGTTTGCTTAAGATCTACCTCAAGACCAAGTGGTCCTTGATAGAAAAAAGGTTGTAGTTGGTTCTTTAAAAGGGCAGTGACAAATTCTGAGACTGAATTCATACACCACACTAAGCCATGGCTTTGTTTCCTCTAGTTTTTCAATTAATTTATACATATCTGGGTTCCTACTCCAGGCTAGGCCATGAAAGAGGGGTTATAAACCACAATGACTGGAGTTGAACTAACTAAATACCAAACAAATAACAACATTGTACAATATCTGAAACCAACTAGCACAACAGTTCTCAGTCACTGAAACCTTTACATGTGGATTCAGAGAATAAATATTCCTAAAGGAAGTATTCCACTGAGACTGCGGGGAGAAAAAATAAACCCATCATATTACATATAAATGTCTTGGCTAAGTACAGTCTAGAAAGTTTCAGAAATTTTATTTTTTTTCTTGTGTTAATTTGTTATTAAAAATCCTCAATAGATATTCATGAAGATTTTCTGGGACTGGTCAAGCAGCCAAATCCCATAAAACTACTGTGTTTTTCATGATTTCTGTCTTTATATATTAAGTTATATATGACTGTAAGCTTCAAATTACATTTTATCAATGATCCTGCAGTCATGTACAACTTTTGCATTCCATATTAATTTTATGAAAATATCGAGTGAATTGTTACATGATCCTAAACCATGATTTCCTTAAGCTATGGCTTGAATAAGCTCAAACAAACCAGAGTAAATCCTTTAGAGATACAAAATAATTATGATTTATTTGACCAATCTCTGATGATTTATCTTCTTTGCTTTTTTTAAGCTGGTCTTGTTTTACAATTCTGCAAACTGACTAGATAAATGGGTGGACCCCCAAAACAATCCAGTAATAAGCCAGGAACCCATAAACAAACCAATTTTTTTCTCCACATATTTAGTCACAGCAACAATTTCTACAATAATAAATCACGATTTCAAACTATAGATTACAAATAAATCATGACTCCTTTGCAAAAGTGAGCTATTCTTTTCAAAACAAGATGAGCCCTATTATATTTCTCATTGAGCTTCAAAATGATAGCCCATTGTATACTTTTGGACTTTATGCAAGAGTCAGGGATTGGAAACATACTTTGCAGTACGTCTTATTCCTTTGCTATAGTGGCCAAATTATTCAGTATCTATGTGTAACCATTAGTGAGATCATCTGTCACCTGGAGTGAAATATCACCATTATATACAGCATCTCCAACCCAGGCTGAGCCAGAAATCCTGCAGAAGTCATGACCCAGGGCTTATAGATTGTGAGGGCCAAACAAGCTTAAATTAAATCCCTGCAAGTCAGTATTACTCTATGTCTGTGATAGGTCTGGCCTTATCCAAGTTCCAAGTTCAGCTCCAGAAGGAGTTATATTCCCTAATAGAGCAGATTTACAATTTGGGGGGCCTCCAGGAAAGTGGCAGGTGCAAGGTATTGCTAAGAAAGCTTTTGCCTACCTCTTGTTAGTGTGTCAAGTACAGGCCTATCTGGATTGGGACACTCTAACTAAGAACATTCTGTGTGGGTCTGCCTCTGAAGATATCTCAGGCTTGGATGCTACAGTTGTCCCAAAGTCCAGCAGCCTATCTGCTAACCATCGATATGATCATGATAACTTCAGTGCTGCAATTGTCACACTGGTTGCAGATTGTTTTTTATTCCAAGGGACCTACAGGGACATCTCTCCTGTGCATTCCTGTAGCAAGGACTTGACTTGCCAATGGCCCCTACCCTACATGAGGTGGGGCTCAACAATATGCTTCCTTAGTGGCGATTCCTGTGGTCTAAAACACCTCACTTCCCTGTGTATAGAACATACCCCAGCCTTATACCCTTTGGAAAACTACATATAGTTCAGCTATTCTCTAGAGTTTTGGGGGGCTCATGGTATGCAGACTGCCTATAAAAATGTGATTGATGCATCTTCAGATTGTTTAGATTACTTCATTCTCATCATCTCTGACCATTCGCCAAAGTGCCTGGAACTAAGCAGAGATGTCTATAGATTCCCCAGATTTACCCCATTGATTTGCTTATCTCCTGTTCTCCACAGGTTTGTGCGTGTGTGTGTGTGTGTGTGTGTGTGTGTGTGTTCAAAGATAGCAGTAAAGGGAAGAAACGAAAGGATCAACATTGTCTAAAGTTCCTGGATAGAACAGGAAAGCAGATTTTTGGTTAATGGATGACCCATATGGACATTTCACAGCTACTTAATTTTTTTTATAGCACTGTAGGATTTATATCTGAGCCTCCACAATAATTCACAATGTCTATTTTACAGGGCAGGGGAAGCCTCAGCTCCTAAACTTTTGAAGTACACTAACTTGCACATATTTATGTGCCATCAAGCCATTCTCAACTCCTAGTGACAGCAAAGGTAGAATCTCTGTAACATTCTATCCCTAATCTGGCCTTTCAGATCTTCCAATTCACCTACAGTACAATGCCAAGGACTTGGCATATACATTCTATATATGCATTCCTTTACACTGAACTAAATTTAGAAAGCCCTAGCTTGTGTGGAACAGCATATCAAAAGCTGCCACTGTTTTTGTAGCTCAGACCTGGGCAAAAAAACAACAAAAAAACACCCCGGAGACATGCCACATCTGTTTTGATACTTTGACACCACTGTCAAAGGGAAGAGAAAGCCAAGCCCTGGTTCCACCTTGGGCACCTCAAGAAGACAGAATCTGTTGCAGAAATAAGTCTTCCATGGCATGAAGACAAGGCAGTCTCTGAGACAAGCCAGACTTGGCACGTCTAAAGGTCACCAAAGGCTACTCTGCCATAATTTTCTCTTCCTAATTTGTTCCAAGTCTTTGTAGAGTGGTTTCAGGAAGCAAAAAAAAGCCACTAGCATAGACAGCTGGCTTAAGGTCAGCCAATTAAAAATGAAAAGGGATAGTCATGTGGCTAAGCTTGGACTTCAAACATTACTCATTGCTTAAGATGCAGCATCTAAGAAAGAAAACTTTAATTATTTAGAGTCTTGCAGATTCCCTGTCAAAGAAGAACTATCCTGTAATTAGACTAATCCACCAATCTTTGCCCATTTGACTGGAATGCAAACAAAAAGAAGGGGAGAATTAGAGAACCAAGATGTGAAAATAGGCCTTTAAAAAAAGAATCTAAATTCCCTTCTCCACTTCCAAAGCAATGTTTCACTGATAAAAATTGGGTTTCAAAAAAAGGAACCAGCAGATCTCTGAGGTTTAGATTGCACTCACTCTTCTGATGCTGTGTTCGCGGTGCAGAAAGGGCCATTCCCTCCTGGTACAGAAGCCAAGTGGTTTCGATCTCTCAACTGATTTGAAGTTGAACACCTGAAGGATGGGAAATGAGAGAGGAAGGGGAAAGAGATACAGGAAGGCCATTAATCTTTTCCAAATCCCATGTATGCACTCAAGACCGATGTGCTGAAGTGAACATGGAAATATTACATATACTAAAGCCTAAAGTACCTCATCCAAAGATAGGCCAAAGCTTTAATACAACCACTTAACTGGTGTCTGTTTCAGAAGCATTCATTAAAGAAACCAACCAAAGAAGGTTAAACTGGAAGATTCGAATTGCTTTGACTAGAGAGATTACAGTTTATAGGTAATAAGGCTGAGATGATGACTATTCCAAAACCTAAGAATCGCTTGATAGTGAGATAGGCAACATATCAATTTAATAAATAAATAAGCCAAGGCACCAACTTGAGCAAGCCAAAAAGTAACTCCTAAAATGAAGCCAGTTTCAGCTCTTTTGTTTCATCTTTCAAAAATATCTTAAAAATAAAAGTGAAGAGTTGGGCCAAATATGGATCCTTATCTTTCAATCCAAATTTTATTAGCCTACTTGTCTATTTTAACCAAGTTACAGATTTGGGGAATTGTATGTTACTCAGAGCTTAGAAGTATCAAACCAATACACAAACACCCATAAATCAATTAAAATCTCTCCTGAGGATAAAGAGGCTTTATGAATCTGACCTCCTACTTCCCAGTGTTCTAGCTGATCACTGTTAAACATTTAATCTGACTCTACACTTTTGCCCTGAGCAACACAATAGAGAATTTGAAAAGATTCTGTTTGCAGATGCTTTTGTGGCTTTTACAGGTCTGTTCCAGAATATTCAACCTAGTCTCTCTTCAACAGGGACTGGATTGCTTTTAGCAGACATCAACCCATCAACCCTTCTGCTTTGACACCCCAATCTGTGGGAAGTTACCGTTGTTTCTGTGGCTTGGACACCTCAGCTAGCCGGCGGCAAGCTTCCTCCAGCTGGGCCAGTGTGTTGGGTGGAGTAAGTGGAGGCATGGCAGGGTCCTGGACAAAGGGGTGGGCAGGCTGCACAGCCCGTGGGTGGCTGCTGTTGCCCCACTGGTGGTGGCGGGCTGGCCGCTCCCCAGATGCACCTCTGGCAGAGTCAGAATTGTAGGCCTTCTTTGTGTTTTGCGTGCTGGAAAAAGACAAGGGACCAAAGGGGCAAGGTTAAAAAAGCTAAAATATGAGCCTTTCATAGCAGCTTCTGTTCAGTGCATTCTTGATGAGAAGAAAAAAAGGGAGGAAAAAAAGTCTGTCATAACATGAAAAGGGATTTTTTTTTGCCAAAAACATGACATTTTTGTGGTTTTTCTGGTTCCGCGGAACAGCTTTCATATTAAACCAGAGGAGCAAAAGAGCTTCATTTGTTTTTAGTGATTGTAAAAATAGACAGCTCTGTAATAGATAAATATTTACCAGGAGCAAGAGTGTTGCAGACAGCTGATATTTACCTATGGGGCTTGTGCTTAGATTGTCTTTCACTCTCCAACATCCACTGCCAGACGTTCTGGGAGCGATCGGCTTCCCCACTGGGTAGCGGTATGCCTGGTGGGGCAGGAAGACCACCTCCTTCTCCACCTGGCAGGACCAGGCCATCCTGGAGCTTACAGTTCCTTTTGGGAAGGGTCCCAGTTCTGCTGAGGCTTCCATCGGAGAGAGAAGAACAACACTTAGACTCTTGTGGCTAGTCATTACACAGCAACAGTTCTGCTAAAACCTCATGCCACAGTTGAACGAGCTTCTCCTTCCTTTTTCCCATCTCCACTCTCCCCTCATTGCACCATTGCAGTCCCTCAGCTGTTAGACAAACAGGGACAATTCCCAAGGTGTGGGCCAATCCCAACCACCCCAAGCCATTAGAACTCTTCCCCAAGAGGAAACTCACCTAAATGGCTCCAGCTGAGTGACAGGAAGATCCGCCCCCTTCGTGTGTCCTCTACATTTAGGATAGCAGTAATAATCACTGCCCCCGGCACACAAGCATTGCACCCGCTGGGCTGCCTCAGCTTCTATCTGCTCTTTCGTTTTGGGGATGGTGTGGTGGTGGATGTAGTGATGGTGAACATGCTTGGTGGTCTGCTTGGTGATAAATCCTTTGCTGAGAAGAGCACAAGAAGCCGTGGGCACAGCAGTCTTGCCTGGGGTGGCTAACAGGAACTTGCCCCCCGGGAGTCGGTCGGGGGAACGAGCACGAGGACTATGCCGCCCCATGCCAGGAGACTGACACCCGGGGGTCTTAAGCACGCGGGACAGGTGGTCGTCCAGAATGGCCTGAGGATCGTCTTCGTAGCTGCCGGCGGGAAGGAGCGTGAGGGGATGCTGCTGATGTTGCAGGGCTACAAGCTCTCGGTTGCCCTGGGCAGCGACAGGCGTGTCAGTGATCTCCTTTTCGTCATCCTTCAGGACAAAAACGTGAAGGACAATGACTCAATCAGCAGAGCTCAATGAGAAGTCCTCCTAAGCTCTTCAGACATTATGCATTCCTGCCCCGCGGCAGGCATCTGGGGTCAGTGCTTAGACATATAGATACTGACACAATTTCAGGCACCAGCATGCACACCCCCAAGAGACTTCAGCTGGCAGCAAAGAGACACAGCGGTTTTGCTCTGGTTTCACCAGCTTGTGTGACTGTAATGCGTCTCCACACCTGGCCCTCCTTCTTCATGGAAGGATGACCTGAGCCAAGATATTCTCTCTCTCTCTCTCTCTCCCCCTCTCCCTCTCTCATGCCTCCTTCTTCCCTCCCGTCCTCTCGCCCAGCCTCCCCTTCAGCAAAGGGGGAGCCACCAAGCAGGAACCCATGCAAAGGGGGGGGGGAATGTCAGATCCCTACCTCTGTGATTTGCTGCAGCCTCTCTTCCAAGCAATCCATGGTCTCTTGTTCTCGCTTGAGCTTTTCCAACCGAGAGATGAGCTCGGCAGCGAAGGTGGCGGGTTCCACAGGGGTCATTTCCTTGGGGAGCCGGTGGGTTCTCTGCACAGAGCCGGGACAGAGACAATAAGCCAAGTTTAACAGGCAGCGCGAGCAAAAGCAGCTCAGCTCGAGGAGCAGGCTGGCTGGCTCCGTTCAGCTTGTTGTGTCTCCATGTTTGGATGAAAAGACGACCGCAACTAGGCATGGTCTGCTTTGGATTTTTATGAGCAAGTGCTGTGGCCTCATGGAGTGACATCTTCCCCAATAGCGTTTGCCTTCGGCAGGAGCAGTTGGTCGCACTCCGAGGAACCCTGCTTGTTCTCTCTGTAGTACAACCAGCCCATCAGTAGCTACTCTGAAGTAGAAAATCTTCAAAGACTGTTGTCAAACATCAAATGGAAAACTCAGAGGCAGGAGGGGGAGAGAGACTTTAACTCAAGGAATAAAAGTGGAGTATAAACAGAAAGGAGTTGGAAATTAAAATAAAAATAAGACGGGGGAGAAAAAGGGAAGGGAGCGGAGGAGGGAGGGAGGGAGGGAAAGAAAAGGAGTCAAATGGTGGCAGATCAGAGAAGGGCTGGTAATTTATTTCCTGGCTACACACTGGGCACCTTTGAGGTAGTGTTGTCTCAACAGTGTCCTGGATCTTTCTCCCTCTCTCTCCCTCTGTTCTTCTCCCCCCTCCCTGCCCTCCATCTCTTTGTACAGAAAATGAAGGAAGCTGCTAGGGGCAAACGGCGCTACACTGCTGCGCCTGGCTGCCTCCAGCAGATCTATCAAGGGAAAACGCAGCACCTCCAAATCAAGGCTGAAATATGAAAAGGCAAGCAAAAATCTCTGCCGAAAGAAGCAATGAAGGAGGGAGGGGGAAAGGCCCCCTCCCACCCCATCCTCCTCTCATCTCCCCACAATCACTCCCATTTCTTGCCTTCTTCGCCCTCCAGTTGTGGATACACAAACATAAACATAATGTTTTTTTTTGTTTGGGGCATTTTTTGTTTTTTATTTTTTTAAAGGGGGGGGGGGGAGCTGAACTGCCAAGGCTTTCACAGGCTGCCCATGAGGTGAGGTAGGGCCTCTCTCTCTCTGGTAACCACTTAGCTTCAGAAATGATGCGAGGGAAGAAAAAGGCAACTCTGCGGGAAATTGTCACTCTTACACAAGCTGGCTCTATTCAGCTCCCTGATCAAAGCACTGCCTTACAGAGAAAGTCGATTTGCACGCCCCAGGACAAAATAATCTAATTTGCAAGCAGAAGCTATAGAGAACTTTTTTTTAATGGTAGAAGCAGAAGAAAATACAATAAACATACCAATAAATAAATACATGGGGACATGCAGACCCTAGACACCAATAAGGGAAAATATTTGTAGCTCTAGGGTTGAAGTGGAGGTCCTTGGTGCTCTCTGAGCTTGGTTGTTTTCTTGCAGACGTTTCATTACCCAACTAGCTAACAGCATCAGTGTTAGTGCCATAGACTAGCACTGATGATATTACCTAGTTCGGCTAATGAAACATCTGCAAGAAAACAACCAAGCTCAGAGAGCACCAAAGATCCATCCATCTCTGGATCCATCCATCTCAGAGACATATTTCACCTGGGATTTCTCATCGCTTAAGAGAACAGGAAGTTGAATTTGCTTACGTTAATCACAAGGTAAGTTTAGAACACAGAACTTCATCAGAGCTGGAAGGGACCTTGGAAGTCTTCTAGTACGTCCCTCTGCTCTAGCAGGTGACCCTATACTGTTTCAGACAAATGGCTGTCCAACCTCTTCTTAAAAGCCTCCAGTTTGTACTTGTCTATGTAACAACTTACACCAAGTTGAACATTATTTACTCCAACTGACACCTTCAACTTGGTGTCCTCCAAGCACAGGGGCTGCCCTAGCCCACCTCTCTCAATTTCATGCATTGACTGGAGATAATGGGAGCTGCAGCCAATTTGCCATATTGTCTGGAGATGATTGATGATGGAGCTCTAGGCCAACATATTTAGAACACACTATGCTAAAGAAAGCTGCACCACATGAATTACAGCATATCACCCTAAAATCCTCTATACTTTAGATGAGAAAAGAACTCAAATTTCCAAACAAGCACTATTAGATTAACTGCTTGCATGGAAGCCAACAAGCAAGAAGATCTAGGATGGGGGCAGAATTGGAGGTGAGGGGAGACATTTTGGTACAAATATCGTTTTTCCTTTGATGGACCTGGAAAATCTATTTCCTGCCTAACAGTTGCTAACAGGGGGGAGAAATCCTGGCTCTGCTTAAACAAATAGCAGAACGCTCAGTGACTTCAATGAGAACATAATTCCTCCTGGTGCGTTTCTCACTCTTTGACATCCCAAAGCAGAACAACAAATGAAAAGCATTAAGGGGAAAAAAAACCCCTAAAATAAAACAAAGCAGCTGTGGAAGTTCACAGTGAGATTCAAGAGGATTTTTCCCCCCTCTTTCTCTTACCACCCTCAAGCTGATCTATCACATGGTTTAACAGAGAGAGGAAGCCGGCATTTAGAACAGTCCTGCAGCAGCAAATAAGCAGGACAAAACAAGCCCAGTTCTACCAATCATCTATCCATGACTGACACACACACGCAAGCTAGTCTCATGTCAGACACAGAGCCTTCAGGAAAGGGATCATCCAGGCCAGCCTTTGGCTAGGAATCTTGGAACGTATCATCTACTCTAAGCCATCTGGCGGATTCAGCCAACAATCAGACCAACATTTCCCCGCTAATAGCTGCTAGCCAGATGCTTCCAGAAACTCCCAAGCTGGGTCAGGAATCCAAGTCATGTTTTCATTGATCTCATCTTAGGGCAGATTCTAAACCTCCCCTGCAGTTGCTCTCCATATCTCTAAAAAGAGAAAAGAGGAAAAGTGGAAAGGAAAACTTTCAGGTCCAAATACCAGGAAGAATTTCTAAACCAACTGGGAATCTCTTTGGAAAGTATCTCTCTCTCTCTCTCTTTTTTTTTTTAAGAATTCTTATGTTGTATTCCATGGAAGTCCACTTACACAGAGTTACAGGTAGTCCTCGACTTACAACCATTTGTTTAGTGACCGTTCAAAGTCACAACGGCAGTTAAAAAGTGACTTATGCCTGTTTTTCACACGACTGTTTTGACATTCCTGCGGTCACATGATCAAAATTCGGATGCTTGACAACCGGCGTGTATTTATGATGGTTGCAGTGTCCTGCGGAGTCATGTGATCGCCTTTTGCGACCCTCTGACAAGCAAAGTCAATAGGGGAGCCAGATTCAATCAACAACCATGTTACTAACATAACAACTGCAGTGACTCACTTAGCTATTGTGGCAAGAAAAGTCACAAAATAGGGCAAAACTCACTTACCGTATATACTTGAGTATAAGCCGAATTTTTCAGCCCACTTTTTGGGCTGAAAAATTCCACTTCGGCTTATACTCCAGTCAACAAAAAAAACTTACCGAGGACTTGTGCGCGGCCGAGGCTTTGGTGCTTCCGGGATCGCGCACACCTCTCCCAAGCCACCGCCGTCCGGAGACCTGCCGAAGTTTGGGGAGGTTTGGGGAGGTGCGCGCGCACCTCCCCAAACCTCCCCAAACGTCGGCAGGTCTCCGGACCTCCGCGCCCTGCCTGCCTGCTTCTTTCCGCAGCGGAAAGAAGCAGGCAGGCAGGGCGCGGAGGAACGGAGACCCGGCGACGTTTGGGGAGGTTTGGGGAGGCGCCCAAACCTCCCCAAACGTCGGCAGGTCTCCGTTCCTCCGCGCCCTGCCTGCCTGCTTCTTTCCGCAGCGGAAAGAAGCAGGCAGGCAGGGCGCGGAGGAACGGAGACCCGGCGACGTTTGGGGAGGCGCCCAAACCTCCCCAAACGTCGCCGGGTCTCCGTTCCTCCGCGCCCTGCCTGCCTGCTTCTTTCCGCTGCGGAAAGAAGCAGGCAGGCAGGGCGCAGAGGTCCGGAGACCTGCCGACGTTTGGGGAGGTTTGGGGAGGTGCGCGCGCACCTCCCCAAACCTCCCCAAACTTCGGCAGGTCTCCGGACGGCGGCGGCTTGGGAGAGGTGCGCGCGATCCTGGAAGCACCGAAGCAAGTCCTCGGTAAGCTCTGGGCGGTCACTTGCTTCGCGTCTCCTGAGGGAAGGGGGGGGCGACTGGAGCGGGCGTGTTTCCTCGCCTGCTGGGCGCCGCGATTTGCCCGGGGAACGCGCGGGCCCCGAATGGCAGCGTGGAGCGAGGAAGCTGACAGCCAGGGCTTCCCCGAGAGCCGCGGCCACACAGGGTATTCCTGTGTATTCAGGCTTGCAAAATGGCGGATCGAGCCTCTGCTGGCGGCAGAGGCTTGCAGAACGGCGGATCGGCTTATACTCGAGTCAACAACTTTTTCCAGTTTTTGGGGGTGAAATTGGGGGTCTCGGCTTATACTCGAGTCGGCTTATACTCAAGTATATACGGTAATTGTCTTGCTTAGCAATGGAAATTTTGGGCTCAAGTGTGGTCATTAAGTTGAGGACCACCCATATTCAGTGGTGGGATTCAGCCGGCTCGCACCACTTTGGCAGAACCGGTAGCTAATTTTTTGTTGCCCAGGCCCAGAATGGACTTCCAGAAGCGGCATCCACACAGAGAACCGGTTGTTCACATGTCTGAATCCCACCACTGCCCATATTACAGATCTGTTGCCCTAATTTCTCTTTATCCCACCCTCTCAAACCGGAGAGAAAAGAAGCAGTCGTCAGAAAGGGGTGCAGGATGGGATTGTCAACCCCCCACATCAGGGCTCGGTGCCCAAAAGGCTGGCCTAGCACAGAGGAGATTCCTAGATCTGGTATACTTTAAGTAGCACTTGGGCCAACATCCTCCAGAGCGAAACTTCTCTGTAGCAAATCACACAAATCCGAATTATCTCAGCAACGTTAGTAAAACCTGGTGGGAAGAGGAAAAGAATGCTAACTATTTTATCGTTTTAGGAAATTGTCTTTCCTGTTTTCCTGACAAACAGTGAATCACAATCTCTGCCATTCTTTATTCAACAATATTTACAGCCTACCTCCCTTCTGGAGGACTCTGGATCAAAGGCAAGTGGATAAAGTCCAGTACAAACAGATTAAAAAATGGTATGACGGCTAGTCCTCGGCTTACGACTGCAATTGGGACCCGAATTTCCATCGGCAAACATTGTGGCTGTTAAGTGGGTTGTGCCTGATTTCATGACCTTTGTTGCCATGGTTGCTTAGCTGCAGTTGTTAAGTGAATCACATGGCTGTTAAGTGAATCCCCCATTGATTTTTCTTGGAAGCTGACTGGGAAGGTCGCAAATAAGCATTCACGTGACCCTGGGACGCTGCAACACTGTTGTAAATGCATTGGGCAGTTTTTATTTTATTTTTATTTTAATTCCATTTATATCCCGCCCTTCTCCGAAGACTCAGGGCGGCTGACAAGCTTAGCAGTAGCCTTCATTCTATGTATATGCCTGCTTATTAGGGCTTTCACACACACCCCAAGCAGCATTATTACAAAGTCAGCTTAATTGCCCCCAAAAATCTGGGTCCTCAGTTGCCAAGTGTCCCAAATTTTGATCACGTGATGGTGAGAGTCGTAAGCATGAGGATCTTAAATCACTTTTTTCATTGCCGATGTAACTCCGAATGGTTTGCTAAACAAATGGCTATATGTCGAGGCATTAAAAACTATCCATCAACATCCTAGACCTAGGCAACCTTTGAATTAATTCATCTATGGATCACATAAAAGCATGATTTTAAAATGCTTCGTCAACCCCAAAAATACTTACTGGAAAGTGAGGTAGAGAAACCTGCCCGTTGGCCTTGACGCTGCGATGCATTTCCCTCTGGAGATGCTTCTTGCTCCCGATTCTGTAAGGAGGGATCCCATCACTAGACATGAGAAAAGAAATAATTATAATATTAGGTTTAGTTTGTAAGTATTCAGCTGCATCAAGAGCCAGTGTTTTGTTGTTTTTCTTTTAATGAGAGGCTAACAGCCTTCCATTACATAGATGCTGAGAGAGGGAGAAAGATTTTTTTTTCTTTTATAGAAGGCCCCACACAGACCAGAACTGGATTTATAAGCAGAAGCCAAGCTTTCAGACTTCCAAGCCAACCTCTGTTTTTTCTTCTTCCCTATTTAAATTCAACTGAGCTATAAATGTTTTTCTACGAGGGGGGGAAAAAGCATTCTGCAGGTAAAAGAAGAACTTGTCTCTCTTTGTTAGACCCTGGAACCTGGTTGCTAAGGCTTTCTTCCCCTCTCTCTATTATTATTTTTTCCTTGACTTTAAATGTGAGCGGTTTCTTAAAGTCACAATTCAAGGTGAAAATCCCTGTTTTTGCTTACATCCCAGTCTAACGCTATGGTTAAAATAGAAAAAGCAGCAGCAGGGATTGATTGATGGGACTTCTGTCCCTTCCTACATGCAATATTACAGGTTTTTCCAGTGGTGCAGTCTGAAATGCCAAGTACTTTAACGTAAATTGTCCCTGTAGGAAAAGCCAGTGTAATCTATAGCCTTTTAGAAAGGCATCCAGAGCTCTAAAAATAGGAATCTTCAAATGAAGACATGGAATGTTTTTAGAATAGTCAAGTTACTCTCCACTCACCTTTTCGCTTTCATTATTTTCAGAGAGAAGGAAAACAGTTCCCTAAACTTATGAACTAGTTTTTACACTTAGTGCTTGAATGCATGAACACTGATGGATTGAGAGACAGATATGAGCATGCAAGGATACACACACACACACACACACACACACACAAATATCTAGAAACTTTATGTACACATAGAATATTTATTTGTAAGATATAAATAAACTTTCTCTAGAAGCTCAGGGCAATAGATGCAGTTCTCCATTTTTCCTCTTTAATAATCACCCTATGAGGTTGTGATTAAGTTGAGAGACAATAACCAGTTCAAGGTCACCCACCGGCTTCCATGATTGACAGAAGACTTGAATTTGGGTTTCTCTAGCCCTAGTCCAACATACAGGTGATCCTCAACTTATGACCACAAGGGAGTCCCAAAATTTCCATTGCTAAGCAAGACATTTGTTAAGTGACCTTTGCCCCATGTTATGACCTTTGTGCCATAGTTGATAAGTGAATCAATGCAATTGTTATGCTAGTAACGTGGTTGTTACCGTATATACTTGAGTATAAGCCGACTCGAGTATAAGCCGAGACCCCCAATTTCACCCCCAAAAACTGGAAAAAGTTATTGACTCGAGTATAAGCCGATCCGCCGTTCTGCAAGCCTCTGCCGCCAGCAGAGGCTCGATCCGCCATTTTGCAAGCCTGAATACACAGGAATACCCTGTGTGGCCAAGGCTCGTCGGCAGGTCTCCGTTCCTCCTGCCGACCTTTGGGGAGGTTTGGGCGCCTCCCCAAACCTCCCCAAACGTCGGCAGGTCTCCGTTCCTCCTGCCGACCTTTGGGGAGGTTTGGGCGCCTCCCCAAACCTCCCCAAACCTCGGCAGGTCTCCGTTCCTCCTGCCGACCTTTGGGGAGGTTTGGGCGCCTCCCCAAACCTCCCCAAACCTCTGCAGGTCTCCGTTCCTCCGCGCAGACCTGCCGACCTTTGGGGAGGTTTGGGCGCCTCCCCAAACCTCGGCAGGTCTCCGTTCCTCCTGCCGACCTTTGGGGAGGTTTGGGCGCCTCCCCAAACCTCCCCAAACCTCGGCAGGTCTCCGTTCCTCCTGCCGACCTTTGGGGAGGTTTGGGCGCCTCCCCAAACCTCCCCAAACCTCGGCAGGTCTCCGTTCCTCCGCGCAGACCTGCCGACCTTTGGGGAGGTTTGGGCGCCTCCCCAAACCTCCCCAAACCTCGGCAGGTCTCCGTTCCTCCTGCCGACCTTTGGGGAGGTTTGGGCGCCTCCCCAAACCTCCCCAAACCTCGGCAGGTCTCCGTTCCTCCTGCCGACCTTTGGGGAGGTTTGGGCGCCTCCCCAAACCTCGGCAGGTCTCCGTTCCTCCTGCCGACCTTTGGGGAGGTTTGGGCGCCTCCCCAAACCTCCCCAAACCTCGGCAGGTCTCCGTTCCTCCTGCCGACCTTTGGGGAGGTTTGGGCGCCTCCCCAAACCTCCCCAAACCTCTGCAGGTCTCCGTTCCTCCGCGCAGACCTGCCGACCTTTGGGGAGGTTTGGGCGCCTCCCCAAACCTCCCCAGGTCTCCGTTCCTGTTTGGGGAGGTTTGGGCGCCTCCCCAAACCTCCCCAAACCTCGGCAGGTCTCCGTTCCTCCTGCCGACCTTTGGGGAGGTTTGGGCGCCTCCCCAAACCTCCCCAAACCTCGGCAGGTCTCCGTTCCTCCTGCCGACCTTTGGGGAGGTTTGGGCGCCTCCCCAAACCTCGGCAGGTCTCCGTTCCTCCGCGCAGACCTGCCGACCTTTGGGGAGGTTTGGGCGCCTCCCCAAACCTCGGCAGGTCTCCGTTCCTGTTTGGGGAGGTTTGGGCGCCTCCCCAAACCTCCCCAAACCTCGGCAGGTCTCCGTTCCTCCGCGCAGACCTGCCGACGTTTGGGGAGGTTTGGGGAGGCGCCCAAACCTCCCCAAAGGTCGGCAGGAAGAACGGAGACCTGCCGAGGTTTGGGGAGGTTTTGGGAGGCGCCCAAACCTCCCCAAAGGTCGGCAGGTCTGCGCGGAGGAACGGAGACCTGTCGAGGTTTGGGGAGGTTTGGGGAGGCGCCCAAACCTCCCCAAACAGGAACGGAGACCTGCCGAGGTTTGGGGAGGTTTGGGGAGGCGCCCAAACCTCCCCAAACGTCGGCAGGTCTGCGCGGAGGAACGGAGACCTGCCGAGGTTTGGGGAGGTTTGGGGAGGCGCCCAAACCTCCCCAAACAGGAACGGAGACCTGCCGAGGTTTGGGGACGTTTGGGGAGGCGCCCAAACCTCCCCAAAGGTCGGCAGGTCTGCGCGGAGGAACGGAGACCTGCCGAGGTTTGGGGAGGTTTGGGGAGGCGCCCAAACCTCCCCAAACAGGAACGGAGACCTGCCGAGGTTTGGGGACGTTTGGGGAGGCGCCCAAACCTCCCCAAAGGTCGGCAGGTCTGCGCGGAGGAACGGAGACCTGCCGAGGTTTGGGGAGGCGCCCAAACCTCCCCAAACAGGAACGGAGACCTGCCGAGGTTTGGGGAGGTTTGGGGAGGCGCCCAAACCTCCCCAAACGTCGGCAGGTCTGCGCGGAGGAACGGAGACCTGCCGAGGTTTGGGGAGGTTTGGGGAGGCGCCCAAACCTCCCCAAACAGGAACGGAGACCTGCCGAGGTTTGGGGAGGTTTGGGGAGGCGCCCAAACCTCCCCAAAGGTCGGCAGGAAGAACGGAGACCTGCCGAGGTTTGGGGAGGCGCCCAAACCTCCCCAAACAGGAACGGAGACCTGGGGAGGTTTGGGGAGGCGCCCAAACCTTCCCAAACGTCGGCAGGTCTGCGCGGAGGAACGGAGACCTGGGGAGGTTTGGGGAGGCGCCCAAACCTCCCCAAAGGTCGGCAGGAGGAACGGAGACCTGCCGAGGTTTGGGGAGGTTTGGGGAGGCGCCCAAACCTCCCCAAAGGTCGGCAGGAGGAACGGAGACCTGCCGAGGTTTGGGGAGGTTTGGGGAGGCGCCCAAACCTCCCCAAAGGTCGGCAGGAGGAACGGAGACCTGCCGAGGTTTGGGGAGGTTTGGGGAGGCGCCCAAACCTCCCCAAACGTCGGCAGGTCTGCGCGGAGGAACGGAGACCTGCCGAGGTTTGGGGAGGCGCCCAAACCTCCCCAAACGTCGGCAAGTCTCCGTTCCTCCGCGCCCTGCCTGCCTGCTTCTTTCCGCTGCGGAAAGAAGCAGGCAGGCAAGGCGCGGAGTTTGGGGAGGTGCGCGCGCACCTCCCCAAACCTCCCCAAACTTCGGCAGGTCTCGGACGGCGGTGGCTTGGGAGAGGTGCGGGCGATCCCGGAAGCACCAAAGCCTCGGCCGCGCACAAGTCCTCGGTAAGTTTTTTTGTTGACTGGAGTATAAGCCGAAGTGGAATTTTTCAGCCCAAAAAGTGGGCTGAAAAATTCGGCTTATACTCAAGTATATACGGTAAGTGAATCTGGCCTCCCCATTGACTTTGCCTATCAGAAGGTTGCAAAAGGGAATCATGTAACCCTGGGACACTGCGACTGTCATAAATGCATATCAGTTGCCAAGCATCCGAATTTTGATCACATGACCATGGGGATGCTGCATTGGTCGTACATGTAAAAAATGATCATAAAGCATTTTTTCAGTGCTATTGTAACTTTGAATGGGCACTGAACAAATAGTTGTAAATTGAGGACTATCTCTATTAACTATTTCATCACCTTGGCTCTATATTATATACATACTGTATGTAAGCATAATGAACAAATGGTAGGATAAATCAATAAATATTTTATGCAACTTTAAAAACCTTTGAAAGAAGAAGGAAGTGATTACACACACACACACACACACACACACATGGAAAGGGGGGGGGGTTGTTGTAGGCTCCATTCAAATTTGTAAGCCCCCAGTCATGGAGGTCAAAAATTATGCTGTCATTCAGGGTGCTATTGTGAATACTCCAGTGTTGATTATTTCAATATGAAGAATGGAAAAAGCTAAAATCTTTATTATGAAACCTCCTAATCTTTTATTCCTTAACACAGATAATATAAACAGATGGTTTTTAAAGGCAACATGTGTAAATCCAATTAAATCCAACTGCATTTGTTTCAGTATAAATGAACATGTCTGCACTGCCATAGCCACCCATTCTGAGAATGTTTGGAAACTAATTGATTGCAAGGACCTGTTGGTAAAACAAGTCAGATGGGGGGGAAAATGGCTTGTCTTTGGGAAAGTATGTTTTGAGCCCCAATCTGCAGAATTGGTTGGGAGGTACATATTGTCCTTGAGCCACTGGCAACTTTTCCAGGCCAGGTACTGCCACAAAGTTTACACCGATTTGGGCAAACATTCAATGGGATCCTTGCCTCTGGTTGAGACTGTAGTTCTCATCCTGGTTGAGTTTCTAAGAGCTGTAAATCTCAACATGGCTGGAGAGCAAAATGGCAGAGGATTCTGGTTTAGAAGATTTTAATAAGGTCAGGCATACTCAGTCTTTTCCTTTATAATGACCATGATCATGCCCAAAGGCATCTGAGGATCATCACATGAATAAGGGATCAGAACTTAGCAAATGTGAGTCTCTTTCTCAGTTGACTCCCTAGGAGCCCAGCTTTAAAATTACTACTAAAAGTTTATTGTGTAACCTTGTGAGATTTTGAGCAAGACCAATGGTCCATTATTAAAAATTATTTTGTGCTGCACCAGGGACCACCTATATTTCCCTTATGGATCTCCAGCAGTTCCCAAACCACACCTGAGAAAGCACTGAATCCCAGTATCTCATTCTGAAGCAATTCCTGTCTTAATAATGGTCCATCATCCAAACCTGCATATATTCAAATCCTGTCCCTTCCCCCCAAAGGGAACCATGACCTTTTTGTCTATGCAGAGCATCTGATTCTCAGAGATGCATAGATTTGAGCAAATCTATGAACCAGGACTGGAGTCTATATAACTTCTGTATCTTTCAGCTTTAAGAGAAAGGACTTAAAGGAAAATGGACTGTATTTACCATGCTGAGAGGTATAAAGTAATAATGTGTTAGGAGGTTATAGGAAAATTGGGGAGTTTGCTCAGTGATCATGCAAAAAGGAAAAAAAACAGTCCCTAATCCAACTCATTCTCCTGCTTCACAATAAAAGTTCATGGAGGGATTTGTGGTCTGTGTGAATGACTTCAGAACTCACAACGTTCTGTCTGAGATAAAGACAAAATGTTCCTTCTTTTCAGTCTTCTAAAGAAAAAACTGAAAACCACCAGAGTAAAATCATTATATGGAAATACTTATTGAACGGGCCTGCAGTCTTCATATAACCTCCTTCCCAGAAATGTGACTGAAGTGATTTAATTTTTATGCACCATGATTCTAAAGAAAGCCACCCTGGTTGGTGTCATCACCAACAGGAAATCACAGGATCACCAGGCCAAATACAGGAAGAGGCCTATTGCAATTTGATATTGATCTCATGCCAATATTGTCCAAACTATAAACTTAATTTGGCTAGCACAGAGGATATAGAAAGGCAAGATCTTTCCTCAAACTTGGGGATCTCTTTTCCTCAGAATACCTCTGCTTCAAATATGATACGTTGGGTACAGTTGGTTGTGGACAGGGCAATATTTTTAACGCATTTGCAGTTCCATTTGCCTCCAAGAAACAGGTAAAACCAAGCTGAAGGCAGGTGGCATCATCTCAAATACAGTAGAAGGCAGTAAGTCCTCTGAAGAACATGCAATGCAACGAGAGCTTCTAAATGTACAACATGCAAATCACATAGTTGGAAGGGACCTTAAGTGACTGTTTGGTCCAACCCTTGGCCCAGTGCAGTATCCCCAGCAGCATCCTTGAAAGATGACCATCCAACCTTTGTTTGAAAACCCCCAGCAGAGGACAACTTCCTATTCTGGGTGGCCAATCATGCTTTTGAACCACTTCTCTCTTTTGCCTAGCCTTTAGTTTGGCAAGTATAGAGCCTTGGTGGAGCAGTGGGCTAATGCCTCCTTAAGTAACACCAGCTGCCTGCAATTAGTGCAGGTTCGCATCCCACCAGGCTCAAGGTTGACTCAGCCTTCCATCCTTCCCAGGTAGGTAAAATGAGGACCCAGATTGTTGGGGGCAATTAAGCTGACTTTGTAATAATTCCGCTTGCGGGGGGGGGGGGGAGCCCTAATAAGCAGGCATATACATAGAATGAAGGCTACTGCTAAGCTTGTAAGCCGCCCTGAGTCTTCGGAGAAGGGCGGGATATAAATGGAATTAAAATAAAATAAAATAAATAAATAAGTCCATTTCTCCACAGAATAAAACTCCTGGGAGTAGACTGCAAATTCAGTCATAGCAGCAAACTACAGTTTACTGAATTCACTCATCATGCTAATCCAGTCCGTGATTTGTTTAGTTTTTTTGCTTATTTTTCCGTTTCTCTTCCTATGTGGTACAGAAGAGAGACTTACTTGCTAAGACTCTTAATGTGAATGGAAGAGAATGCCAGCTGATATTGTTAGTGAACTGAGTGAGTTATCTGTGCTGTTCACATTCATAAAACTTTTCATGCTTTTAAAATAAATTGTAAACATTACAGTGGAGGCATTACCTAGCTGGGTAATGAAACATCTGCAAGAAAGCTATCTTGCTCAGAGAGCATCAAGGATTCCAGAGTTCAACCTCAAGGTGCATATATTTGTTTTTATTTGTAATCATTAAGCTATTCATCTTCTACCACATCATGCTTCTGTTACTGTTTTCAAGCACTTCAGAAAGAATGTACTTTTTTGAAAGCTCATATCCATGGATTAGCTTTATGTTTGTATTGGGTTTGCACAGCACTGAAAACTAACCATAATGGCAGAGTTGATACAGCACATAACACTAACCTGATGGGCTTATAGTTCAGTTTGTTAGGTGAGTACAGTATGAGTGCAACAGGATCTGACCCTGTCCTGTTATTTCACTTTGTTATAACATACATGTAAAAGTTAAGATGCCTATTATTATTCCCTATTTATTTCTGGCTTTTAGCTGGTACTGTCAATATTTTACCTGTACTATTTATTCTATGAGAGCCACCAACATTTTTTTAAAATTCTGCTACAGTAGAAATATGTAAATAAATAAATAAATAAATAAATAAATAAATAAATAAATAAATAAATAAATAAATAAATAAGTAAGTAAATGGTGTATTGGTACTGTGAACTATGATCTGCAATTGCTAAACCAACATCATACAATGCTGTGTTTTAGCATGGTCTCTGAACCAGGCCATTACTCAAAGCCATTTATGGTTTCCTTTGGCTTAGACAAGCATATTGTGGTTTGTTAACTGTGATGTACAATATGATTTATCCACGGGTAGTAAGCAATGCCAGTTAATAAACCCAAAAAAACTCTGTGCAGGAGAAAAAAGGAGGTTGGGGGGGTGGGACGGGGACTCAGGCATGGCATGATAATATACAGCTGTTAACACGGGTCCAGAATTTTGTCCTGAAAGTGGAGTTTGGCACAAGGTTTTAATGCCCCATCTCCCATGCTTCTCTGTGGGAGATTATCCCATTTATGTTTCAAGAGCCGAGATGCTTCTAGCCAAGTTGGCTGCAGAGGAGAAACCTGACACCAACCACAGCATCACATTCCTCTAACCACTCAGGGTAATGCTGGAATACAGCCCTTTTCTGTTGTGATGTTACAACAGTGATGTCCTCTGTCCTCTCTTGTGGAAAAGCCAGCTCCCTTCCCCAGGCCAGCCTACCCTTAAGTGGCAAAGGACAGGCAAAGTCTGCCATCCAATTTTCTTCACCCGGGAAGGGAAACATTAAGGTAACAGTCAATTACCAATCTATTTGGCTGCTTCTGTGCTGGGAAAGTGGGGAGTCGGAGTGGGCTCCTCTTCCAAAATGCCATCTGACGGCCCTGTGACCTCCTTGTTGTAGGGTTAGGAGCCCTCTGGGCTCCTTGAGCACAACTAGATTTAATTTCCATAATTCCTAGCGTGCACCACGCTTGATGCACTTGGTCAACTTGGTTTTAAGGACGTTTTGCCCCATTTCATGACCTTTCTTGTGCTGGTTGTTAAGTGAATCACTGCAGTTGTTAAGTTAGGAATACGGTTGTTAAGTGAATCTGGCTCCCTCTTTGATTTTGCTTGTCAGAAGGCCACAAAAGGTGATCACATGCCCCCAGGACACTGTGGACCGTCATAAATACGTGCCAATTGCCAAATGCCTGAATTTCAATCATGTGACCATGGAGGACGCTGCAACGGTCATAAGTGTGAAAGCGTAAAAATGGCCAAGGGTCATTTTTTTCAGTGCCACTGTAACTTCAAATGGTCCCTAAAGAAATGCTTCAAAGTCGAGAACTACCTGTCTCGATTTTGCTTGATGTTACACTTCAAACATGCACTTATCAAAACTTTTCATTTTCATTTCTCCATTTCCATTCTCAGCCACTTGAAAGTGCCTCTGGATGTGTCCATTGAGAGGATGCACTGAGGGCTGGTATGCTTTGTTTTCAGAGGTATTCACATGACCCCAGGATATCTTAAATACATGTCAATTTTCATCCCATGGCCCTGGAGATGCTGCAACGGTCATAAACATGAGGACTGGTCATAAGTTGAGGAATACCTGTAAACCACTTTAAGCTTCTAAAGAACAGGTGGGTATAAATTAATCAATTAAATGAAATTCCTTTTCAAGAATTGCTTTGAACAATAGAATGCATGGCTGGAATACCTGCCCTAAGCTGGGACCTATTTATTTCTTCCTTGACCTATTTTTTGTAACTTCTTATTTGATAGAAAGTCCTGGGGAACCTGAAAAGTTGCACATTCTTTTGTGACATTTATTGATTTGATTTATACCCCACTTTTCATTAAGGAGCTCAGGATGGTGCTGCTCGCCTCATTACAACCTTGTGAGGTACGTTGGGCTGAGTACGAACAACTAGATCCAAGTCTCCAGAGAAGCTCTTTCAGTAGAGTGTGGACCAAAACTGTGCTCCCCCTTACTCCTGGTGTAACACCTTAACCACTATATTCCACTTAATAAAGCGCATACTTAATATGGAAGTAATTCTTGAAACAAACTCAAGGAAATCAAGAATTCCCACTAAGAAAATGTGGAACATCCCGTTACACACGTTGTGGATTTTGTAGGGCTTACTTCCATGAAAGCATTTTTAAGACTGCACTATGACAGAATTGATCTCCAAATAAACCAGAATTAAGAGCCAGACCACAGTGGAACTATGGGTTAAATTAACCAGCCTGTCACATATCAATTTACATTGGATGTGGAAGTAAAAGGCAGCACCATTAAGCCAAGGAAGGCCTTTCCCATATTTGTATTTGTGCTGCCACAAAAGCTATTGCACAACTGTGAACCATCACAGACACTTTTTAACCTTCATGCTCAAGACATCAAGACATTAAAAAGCCATCATCTGTCTATGGCAGACCAGATGCCACTCCAGATATCCTCTGGAAGAACACATAACATTTGCCTCTTTTGAAGCAAGATTTCACAGGGTTTTCTTCAACCAGAGAAAGAGAAGACAGCTCAAATCTTTCAAACCTATTAAATCTGGCAAAAATATTGAGGCAGAGAGAGAAGAAACTATTTTTTTAACCAAATCCCAGATACGAAATTTTACAATTTCAAGTCATACAACTTAAAAAAGCACCTCGGTTAAGAATCCCTCATGCTGCTGCTTGTCAAAACTATCCCATGGACCAACAGAACTTTACAACATATATAAAATGAGGTAGATGCAGCCCAAAACAAGAGAGACCTATTGCAATGACATGGAGCAAAGCAAAGAATCTAAGGTAAAATAATACAAATGAGAACATTTAGGGACAGAGAATTGGATGTGTTTTAGTAATGGGGGTCAGAGGGAAAACAACATGAGTAAGTACGAAGCAATCCCATAGGGGAAACACATGGGAGTCAAGAGTGTGTAGCACACAATACAGTGTGTGTGAGTTGCTATGTGTGTGAGGCAATCTGGATGCTTTCACACAACAGGGCCTGGAAGAGCCTCTGACTGAAAATATGAAAAACCTCTTCCAGTTTAGGGAAAAAAACGCCGCATAGGGAAGCCACAGGATCTCTGATTATTCAATATAAGACCGATTCTTTTCGCCTGCTATTGGATAGCCCAGCAGGATATGCAGCCATAGAGGTCAGGGGAGGGGGGGGGCTTAATGATTCATCTTGCACCGATAGATTGTTCTGACTTTTATTATACATTTTTAACTAACTGAAATCCTCATCCATAACACTTGGACTTGGCTTCATTGTATTTCATTTGGGAATTTCTTGGTGGTTGAAAAGGTGGCCTTCTCCCCTAATGAAACCTTAGTGATATGAAGCTATCGCCGTCTCTGAATCACTTTGTCCTAATTCAATGCTCCTCGTCCATCCAGGTAGCCCCTCCAGATTCTCCCCAGTGTTTGAAAGACTCCCCAACACAGCCATTTGGAGAAATGAGAGGGATCCTCTGAACTGGCTCACTTAAGAACAGCCTCTACCTTGGAACAAGCTGGTAATTGAACTTAAATAAAAGGCTCAGTGAGTGTCATGTTAGGTGGGGGGCATTCCTTAGTAGCCTGAGAAACAGAACTGGGTATCCTAATGAGGATTTGAGCAATTTTAGTTCTTGAATATTTAAAATAAAAAGAGCATTGGAACAAGGCAAGAATTGATAATGTGTTCACGCGAACGAGACAGACAGCTGCTTCTCAAATTTAAAATTAGGGTAGCCAAAGAGGCTAATTAAGGCACAAAGGAGAGAGGATACATTTTGCCCCTGGATATTTATTTTGGTTTCAAGCTTTCTTTCGGCCACACATGCACTGGTAGTGGAACTTGTACCGGATCCACAAGTTTCTCATCTGAAAAGTAGGAGCAAGGAAGACTCCATAAGGTAGCCATGAAGGCAAGGAAGACAGAAAAGGCGAACCTTTAGATAACAAGCCTGTTTGGTAAATATGTTGGGGTTGATTGCAAATCCGTCTTGAAAATCTATTATAAGGCTGTAATAATCCTCAACTAGAAGAATCCTATCGAGGCCACACTTGGCCTCTTGATAGTAGAGGGAGATCTGAGAAGAGGGGACACTAAATGTATTTGCCCAATGCTGCAATATTTGAAAGCTTTTTAAATACAAGAGCTTGATGGCCTCAAAAGTGGGGCAATGGAAGAGGACAAGATGACAACCATGTCAGTCCACTAACTTTCTCCTCCTTGTCCCTGCCTCTGTGTGCGTGTGCGTGCGTGCGTGTATAAATCCACGTCTAGGATAAAGAACTGCATAATTTTAGGCAACGAGGAGCACAGTTTAATTATAAACATTTTAGCTAACCACTCTGGGACTAAGCCAATCTCTTTCTGGGGAAACACTAGTTTTGAAGTCTCCTTTCCAGTCAGCTGCCATTTAAGCTGAGCCAATTATCTTAGTCTTTTGACTTAGATGTGCCTGACCTAACTTGAATGTAGTTTTACTGCTTCTTTTGAAATCTCAGGCTTTGGCGCATATGCATTCACTCCCATCTTCATTTGGCAATGGCTGTGGAGCACAGCCTCTGATCTCGCCAACATCAAAAGCCTGGTTTGTAAGATAAGGTAATATTTGAAGTTCACTCAGCAGTATTCTCCTGGGTTCAAAGTAAATCCATAAATAAGATATAACCAAATAATAAGACACTCCCTCTTTCAGCTCTCTTTCTTCTCTCCATTTCCTTCCCTCCAACCAAGACATGGAAATTGGAGGTGCTTTGTGGTCGGCACCAAAAGAGCACATGGGCAACCAAAACGTCTGCCAGGATACTTGAGATTAACTGCAAATTTAGACACTTCGTGCATTTGTCTTCCCCTTCTAGCAAAGCCACCACACCCCAGCCCAGCTCACCCTGGCTTCATGTATCTCTACTTCTCTCCCTCCATTCGTCTCCCATCCAAGAGACAACCCAAATGCACAAAAACCTATAGGAGAAGGCGCTGATGTCATGCCGCAGCATCAAAGGAAATCAATCTACCACAATCTAGCAGTGGATTTCTTTCCTTTTCCAATCCCTTCCCTGGCCTAGCCCACCTCAGCCCGGACAGGAAAATACCCTTTCCCCTTCTAGCTTTTGCTCAAGTTTCTCTTTTGTACACCCAGTGCAAGGAAAAGTCAAACGCACAAAACCTGGGCTGGATTTTGCAGCAGGAGCAGGTGAAGAAAAGTCGCTCCTTCGTGCTAGGTAACCATCCTGGATACTACTGAAATCCACGTTTTGTCTGTTCACCCGGTCCCCAGCGGTATAATCAAGCTCCTCATGACCTGAAGGAGCTCTTCTTATGGCAGGAGCAAACAGGCCAGTTTTCTTTTGTGCCTTGCTTTAGGGGGAGCTCCTATTCACTTGTTCAAGTCAATTTCAAAGCTGCCTGCTAACCTCTTATCCTCCCTAAGCTCCCCTAGATGAACAATAGGCTGAAAGGGATTCAGTTAAGTCTTTCATTCACCCCTCCACCTACCCCCACCCCCACCCCTCTTTCTCACTCTGGCCTCTCATCTGCAGAAGGCCCTACAATTGGCCTGGCTCTGAAGAGCAGGTTATAAGAATCCCAGCCGTAAGGAGCCATTGCTAGTCCAAAAATGACTCAACTCCATGGATGCACAAGGATGGGCCCACCATCCTGGCAAGACAGCTTGGTGATCATCTTTAGGATCAGGCAAGGCCACTATAGCTCCATAAGAGATGGGAGAGGCAGTTTTCACGATTGTTTCAAGGAGGTTCCACAACAAAAATGGAGCCCATTAGAGAAAGTCCCCAGGGGTCATATACAGGTAGTCCTCAACTTACAACAATCCATTGAGTGGTCATTGAGTGACCATTCAAAGTTACAGCAGCAGTGGAAAAAGTGACGTATGACCATCTTTCAGACTTACAACCGCTGCGGCATCCCCAGGGTCACATGATCCATATTCAGATGCTTGGCAACTGATTCATATTTATGAGGGTGGCAGCGTACCAGGGTCATGTGATCGCCTTTTGTGACCTTCTGCCAAGCAAAGTCAATGGGGAGGCCAGTTTCACTTAACAACCGTGTTACTAACTTAACAACTGCAGTGATTCACTTCACAACTGTGGCAAGGAAGGCTGTAAAATGGGGGCAAAACTTACTTAAGAAAGTTTCACTTAGCAACAACAATTTTGGACTCAATTATGATCACAAGCGGAGGACTGCCTATAAACGGTTGGCTTCCATGAAGAAGCAGGCACAACATCAACACTGTCTGCCTACAAGTGCCACCCAAGGCATGTTTACTCTGCAGTCCATCTCAGGGGGGGGTTCTAGACTTAGTCCCAGGGCATCAGCTGACTCATGACAGGAAGTAGAGAAACCCTTAATTACAGCAAAACCAATCAACTTTTAAAAAACTTCTTTCTGCTTTCAACAGCAAAATGTACCATGGCCTTCTAATATCCTGGGATATTTCAATAATAAAGCACTGCCTTCATTCAAAAGCAGGAGAGAGAATAAAACTTGAGAAAAGAACTACCAGTAATAATGCAATTTAACCACCAGGGATTATGTAGACTAGAGGCTGACCAAGAGTCAGCCTTTCCTTTCCCTTTCCCTTTCCTTTCCATTTATTTATTCTGTCATATTTATGCAGTGTATGTTGAAGGCGATGACCCTTTGAGAGGTGCATGCAATGAAATTTCGTTTTAATGTATGCCGATTAGTGTACATTCAAAGTGACAATAACGTTATTATTCTATTCTATTCTATTCTATTCTATTCCATTCCATTCCATTCTAGTCTATCCCTTTCTTTTTCCTCTTTCTTTCTTTAATTTATTTTCTTTCTTTCTCTCTCTTCATTCCTTTTTCTCTTTCTTTCTTTCTTTCTTTCTCCACCAGTTAAGATTTTGCACAGGAGACCATTCCCCTTCTAGAGAGAAACTAAAAGAAAACAGGCCAAACCTCTAATTCTAGTTCTAATATTGGCACAAGAGGTCACTAGCCTTTTAGATCAATTATACTTGGAAGCGCAGCAGTAGCCTCAGAGCACTTCCTAAAGGAAGCAATTTATTTTTGAACATGGTCATTATTTAATGATAGCACACACAGCCCTAAAAACACCTGAAACAAGACAGCAACTAAGGGACAACTTACAGACATGTTCCATGGGCCAGAAGCAAACTGTGTAGGTTTTCCAGGAGAACAAGGTTACTTGTCTGAGAGTTTGGATAATAATCCCTCTCAAGCAATGAAAATGGTGGAGCTAAATCTTAATTTTGCAGCAAATACTGTTCTGTTCCAGTCATGTGCTCAGTTTTTAGTAGAAAGGCAAAATTTAACATTACAAATTTCTTTCCAATACTAATGATGGAAATACTTACACGCTGCTGTCAGTCATTGACATAGAATCATCAGTCAGAGCATCACTAGAAATTTCACTGTCATTTGCACTAGTAGCAGGAGCAAAGACGTAGCCAGAATTCACATGATAAGGATGAACTGGATCATTCCTCTTGAAGGATCTAGAAATGAGCAAAAACAGAGAGCCCAGTTAGTCTTTGAACTCAGGAAATGTGAACTTTAGGAGACCAAAGAGTAAGGTAGCAGTTACACAAGGCAAACTACAGACCTAACATTCCCAACACTTGGAGAGAGAGGGGAAAAAAACCCACTGATTCCATGGAATTCTTGAAAATGAAAAGTGTCTAAGACGGACCACAGTTTAAAGCTTTCTTCCCACTGTTTTAAGCTTTCCCACATAATTTCATAGATCGCCTGTCTCAATGACTTCACAAGATATTTTAAATTAGGGATAGAGAATCTGGAGCTCTCACAATGTTTTCGGACTTCATCTCTAATTAACTCCAGCCACTAATTATGGGATTGTGGGAGTTTCAGTCCCAGACCTCTGAAGGGCACCAGGTTGCTTATCCATGACTTCAACTCACCAACTATTGAACTGCTTGAAAATAAAAGTCATCAAACTTCATTCCTTTTATCCCCCCAGCCTTTATTCCAAGGGGCTATCTTCAAGCATCTCCACTCTTAACTTATTCTCCCAATAAAAGCTCTGAAGTAGTTTAGTCATATCACTGAGCTTGGTTAACCCTTTGTGTTCCTGGTTTTAGAAACCGTGTTGTACCAATTAACACACTTGCCCTGCTTCTAGGCCTTGCTATTTCAAAGATGATAGAGGTCTAGATTAGAGGTGTCCAACCTTGGCAACTTTAAGACCTGTGGACTTCAAGTGGCTGAGAAATTGCCGGAGCTGAAGTCCACAAAACCTAAAGGTACAAAGATTGGACATCCCAGGTCTAGATAGAGTGGAAAGGGAGCCATCAATAAAAGTCACTCTAGCTGTCAACACCTTCACCTTTTTTTTCAAGCATAACCCCATCTCTATCTACCCTGAAATAAGATCTTCTTGTGAGCAGTTGGACTTTGTCCTAGTTAAGCAGGCAGAGGCTGCATTCATGAATGCTAAGCCTGCTTCACTAGGACAAAGCCCAACTGCACACAAGATCTCAGTTTATTTCTCACATTTACCATACCATGTGACAAACTGCTCTGCAATTTTGCTTTAGGGGTAAAAATGCTATTAACTCTATTGCACTTCCGCAAAAACTGACACTTTCACAATAGACGAACAGACCCCTCTGTGACATCTATGGCACTGATTCTCTGACCAGCCAGTGTTTGAAATTGCCCAAAAAGTTATCAAGCCATCTACCCCTCAGCCTATCCCTTAACTACAGATAGTCCTCAACTTACGATAGCAATTGAGCCCAAAATTTCTGGGGTTAAGCAAGACAGTTGTTAAGTGATTTTTGCCCCATTTTACAACTTTTCTTGCCATAGTTAAGTGAATCACTACAGTTGTTAATGACATAGGTTTGTTAAGTAAAGTAGCTTCCCCCATTGGCTTTGTTTCTCAGAAGTTTGCAAAATGTGATCACATGACCCGAAGACACTGCAACTGTCATTAATATGAAGCAGTTGCTTCATTCTGATCACATGACCATGGGTAAGTTGGAAAACAGTCATAAGTCACTTTTTTCAGTGCCGTTATAACTTTGAGCAGTCACTGAACAAACCTGTGTAAGTCAAGGACTACTTCTGTATAACATTTCCATTTTGGTCAGGCTTCCCAGCCACTTCCCACCAAATACTCAACTACTTTCCCACTAAAACATTAAATGCTCAGATTCTTACTTCTTCATCAGAAAGGGAGCAGCAAGGGTCCGATACTGAGCAAATGAGCATCACCATAAAAGAGATGAATTGACTTTCCTGAATTTTTTATCTAGGCTGCAAACTCATAAAGTGACCTTAAAGACACAGGACTCCCTTCTGCCTCTGATTTATAATAGGATTTATTGTAAGCCTACATTGAAGAAATTCTAGACAGATTAATGCAATGTATTTGGGATCAAGCCCTGTTACCTTGATAGAAAGGCTATGACTTCAAAGTCAGCCAATGAGCATCTGATTTCCGAGGAGAGAGCAGAGGGCGTCTAATTAAAGGGAGGTCTAATGGGAAAGCATCTGATTTGAAAAGCAAATCAATCTTTCCTCATTGACCACCTAGTCTTGAGGAGAAATGCACAAAAAAGAGTTTCTTTTTTATGTGTGATAAGCATCCCGAAAGATTTTTCTTGTTTCAGTTTTTTATTCTGGGTCATCCTGCCATCTCTATTTTTGGACAGTAACCGGATCTTCTTATGACCACAATTAAGTCCAAAATTTCCATTGCTAATCAAGATCTAATTTTAACATAATTTTAAGCATTGTATTATATTGGGCATGATTATTTAATTCTTTTAACTTCTTTTAACTTTTGTATTTATATTTTGATATTTATTGCCCTGTACACCGCCCTGAGTCCTTCGGGAGAAGGGCGGTATAAAAATTTAATAAATAAATAAATAAATAAATAAATAAATAAATAAATAAATAAATAAATAAATAAAAGATAATTGAGTTTTCCCCCATCTTATGACTTTTCTTGACACAGTTAAGGGAATCACTGCAGTTGTTAAGTTGGTAACACGGTTGTTAAGTGAACCTAGCTTCATCATTGACTTGGCTTGTCAGAAGACTGCAAAAGGAGATCACATGATCCCGATGCAACCATCCAAACGGAACAAATTTTGATCACATGACCATGGGGGAATGCAGCACAGATCATAAGTGTGACAAATGGTCATAAGTCACTTTTTCCCAGTGTCATTGTAACTTTGAACGGTCACTAAGCGAATGGTTGTAAATCAAGAATTAACAGCTGTCACACTAGTAGTTTGAGTGATTTATTTGTCAAATATGGCCGCCCATCTCACCCAAAGTGATTCTGGCTGAGATACAATAAAACTAATAAATGGATAAATGTCATGAAACATTTGCAATCCCAATAAAACAATAAGGATGAATAAAAGAAGACTACAAGAGGGGAGATGTTTACATATGGGATAACCAGCATTGGATGAACACCCTTCACACAGAAGACTTTAAAACTGAGAACAAGATGGTGCACTGCGTACAAGCATTTGCAGAATTGGGACAACTGCTTAGAGATGAAGGTCTCGGAAGATCTTACTCACTGACAGTACCACCTTTAACTCCTCAGTTCTTAAAAGCCTGGAATCCACACTGAAGTTTACCAGATGTTCCTTATTTTTAAGCAGTCACCCCTTGGTTCCAGATGCCTGTTCCATAAAATACTGAAAAATGAATGAAAGGGTATTCCCCCACCCATCCCGGCTGTCAAAAGTACACCACTTCCAGAACATTCCGCAGCACAGATCTCAGAGGGGCCAGACCACATCCCTCAACCGGAAGAAACTCAGCTTGGTAACTCTTTTTCACTGGAGAGAGCTCATTGCACACGTTGTCCAATGTTCAGAGCCGCTTGTTCCAATCAAGAGTTTGCTCACAAGGCGCTCAGAAGGCAAGGTGGGTGGAGAAGAAATTCACTTCTTCAAGGCCAAGACATAAGGAGGGTGTCCCTATTTTTGATTACTTATAAAAACATCCCCTCAAGGCACTTGCAGAGTGGCAAAACTTGATTTAAGTAAACAGCCTGGCATCTTTAAATGAAAAACATCATTTTACTCGCTAATATTCTACTTCCTTTATTTCCATGGGTCCACTTTCACCCTCTTTAGCCAGTCTTTGCTCACTTCTGTCAAAAACTGCATGTGTCCTCTCTCCTGTGTGTTGCATTCCTCCATTTCATCGGGGGAGGGGGAGGGCAGGGGGCACCAACCTTTGTAAAGAAGGGGATGGGGATGGATAGGGAGAAACAGGCAGAGGGCCAGCCCCCTCCTCTTCAAGGAGCAATGGCCAAGAGTAGGGGTGAACTTCGGGATCTCTGTCTCAAGCTGACCTTTGCAGCACTGCCAAAGGAGGAGCCATTTCTGCACATCTGGGACTGCATTCATTCCCAAAATGCACCAAGATTTTTTTTAATTTTTTTTGGGTGGGAAGCTCAAGATATCCAAAAGAGAAGGAAGGAAGGAAAGAATATACTAAGCATGACAAATGGAGAAAAGTCTGATTTTTTTTTTGTTTCTAACAGAATTTTTTTTTTACTGGGTGGATGGGAAGGAATGGCAATTCTGCCCCTAAAAGCAAAGCCAATTCTCCTGATAAGGCATCTGTGCTTCTGAAACTTCAACTTTCAGTACACTGTTAAAGGTTTTTTTTTATTTTTGTTTTTTTAGGAAAGGGGGCAATTGAAGACTTTTTACCTTTTATTGCTCTCTTTGGAACTGTTTCATGTCTTGTTTTAACACAACCCAGGCCCATCAGAGCCTGTTGTTGTAAAGCAGACATGTCAAACACAAGGCCCGGGGGCCTGGATCCGGCCCGCGAAGTAGTTTCATGCGGCCCACGAAGCCATCCTGGAAACAGTGAGGGAACGGCCCCCACTGCCTTGGCCCTGGCCCAGAGACCCTCCTTCTGCCAGAGACCCTCAGATCTGTCCCACTCCTGCCCAGGCCCCCATAGGCACCCTTGATGCGAACGATGTAGAGCTGGCCACGCCCACCCAGTAGGCCATACGCACTCTAGCCACGCCCACCCAGTAGGCCACGCCCACCCAGGCCACACCCACCCGGCCCCCTGAGGGCAACCGCAGTGCTGATGCGGCCCTCAGTGAAATTGAGTTTGACAGCCCTGTTGTAAAGTATCTGGTTTCAAGATGCTCACCATCTGTATAGAGAACCAACCAGGCTCTTTCAAGGGATCCTATATAGGCCTTTCTTTTCAAGCACTTGCAATCTGAAACATGCCAGCACAGCAACCACTGGAAGTTATGTTTACAATACATCCCTATAGGAGGGTTAAGAAGAGCCTCTTCAGTAGTGTAAGCAGTCACTATGGAAAGTTCATCATTTTCGACAAGAAAGAGCTTCAAAACTATTGCTTTGAAGTTCAACAGAAATGGTAAGCACCATCAAAGAGATTCCTGGGACATTTACTAGCTTGCAACTGTTTTTCAGCACTTCAGCAAAATGAATGGAGAAGTCTTCACACAGAATTATAAAATTAAAACAGGTGTGTGTGTGTGGGGGGGAAATCCAAGATTTGCTCTTACAAACCTAACATACAGTGAATAAATTAAAGATAGTTTCATGGTCACTTTGAAAAATAGGGAAAAAAGATCCTGACCACACTGAAACCTTAACTGCAACCAAATGTCATCAAGCTACCTTGCAACTCCTCTGTGTAGGGATCTCCATCCTATCTTTCTTCAAGGCCACCAAAGGTTGCGTCACTTTAAGACTGAATGGTGGAAAATATTTTCAAGGAACAGGTAGTAGCTTCCTCTCCATCATCAAGGAGGACATTAATTGAATAACAAATTTGGAAAGAACCTTGGAAGTCTTCTAGTCCAACTTCCTGTTCAAGCAGAAAACCCTATACCATTCTAGAGGAGTGGTTGTCCAGTCTCTTCTTAAAAGCCTCCAGTGATGGAGCACTCATAACTTCTGAAGGGACACTGCTCCACTGGTTAATTGTTCCCACTATTAGGAAATTTCTCCTTAGTTCTAACTTGCTTCTCCCCTTGATTAGTTCCCATCCATTGTTTCTTGTCTTGCCTTTTGGTGCTTTGGAAAATAGGTTGCCCTACCCTTTTCTTCATGGCAGCCTCTCAAATACTGGAACACTGCTATCATGTCACCCCTAATCCTTTTCACTAGACCACAGGTCTGCAACCCGCGGCTCCGGAGCCGCATGCGGCTCTTTCAGCCGTCTCCTGCGGCTCCCAGTCCTCTGCCATGTGCAGTCCAAAAAAAAAAAGTGGGACTAAAAAAGTTCAACCAATCAATTCAAATATGCAGGGTAGGTGCATATCTCACCTTGGCTCCACTCTTCAGTCAAACCCTGTTCTGCACATGTGCGCATGTACGCGCATGTGCACACATTTTTTTGCGGCTCCCAGTTTTTCCTTTGGTGAGGGAACCGGTTCCGAGTGGCTCTTTCACTGTTTCAGGTTGCTGACCCCTGCACTAGACATACCCAATTCCTGCAACCATTCTTCATATGTTTTATCCTCCAGCCCCCTAATCATCTTTGTTACTCTTTTTTGCACTCTTTCTTGAGTGCATAAAAGAGATAGAACAGAGAACATGGAACATAAACTATTACTTCTTGCCTTGACCAAGACACCTTCCATGTCCATAGTACATATCCTTCCATGTACTAAGCTACACAGTGATGTGAACTGCAGAGGAAACTCAAGGGATGAATCCCTTCAGTGTTTACAGTGACAATAAAAACTCCTTTTCTTGTCCATTTTTTTTCCTTTCAATTTTAACTTCCTGTTTTATGCAAAGCTTCAAACCTTCATTTTCAGCCCAAGCAAAAGAGTGCTGAGAAATTGTGTGAAGTAGTCAATTTTCAATTCACAGTAATATACAGATTGGGGAATGGGAAAGCAAAATGGTGTCTAATTGATGACACATGAGTTTTCATGTGATAAACTTGAAAATCCAAACCTATGGCATGCTTTGTCAAGAAACTGCTACATCAGACTGTGAAAATTGGTGTGTCCTTCATAGAGGCATGTATGATCATTTAATGCTAGTAGTATTTATAATTTTATAGGAAACTGGTATATAACTTGCCTCTTCTTCTCCAAAAAAAATGAGAAGAAGGCATAGATCCACATACAAGGTCTTGTCATGGTGTCATTTAACTGTGGATACCAGTTAGCTTCAGTTAATAATTATTTCACATACAATAAGTACCAACCAGCAGCTCTTTTGATCAATGAAGACCTATCTGCCAGATTCAGCTTATTCAGCAATAAAACTAGCTTCACTCAGAACCTGTCTGTCAGAAGGCAGATTTGGGCCCATGAACCAGGACATCATACATTTAGAATACAACATAGACCATTTTTTTCAGTTCCGTTGTATGGAGCGTGAAGTAACAAGTCTCAAAAGTCGCAAGTCACAAGTTGCAAGTTCACATGCCAGAGAGCAGCACCTTGTATGTGTGAATAGTTATCTGGACCAGCCTTGAAATAACTTTCTTGCCTCAAAAGTCATTAACTCTCTCTCTCTCTCTCTGTGTGTGTGTGTGTGTGTGTACCTGCATGTTTATACATTTAACAAATCAGATAAGGATGAGTGTTCTGCATGAATTATGCATTACAGTTGTAGGCTAGTTGCAGGGGAAAAATGGGTATACACCAAATCTCCATAATTATCTGTTAAAACTGATGCGTTAGCAGAAGGTAGATTAGATATGTATACTATACTAGCAATTCTTTTACCAGGTGGGGAAAAAAAAACACCAGGATTTTTAGCACTGGCTAAAGTAGAAGAATAATAAAATTGATGACCTCTAGATTAAAAGTTTGAACTTGCTTCCTAAGGCAATATGTAACTGTTAAGAGCCCAGTCTAGAAACTGCTGCCCGAGCTAACACTTCCAACAGTCAAAGTACTCAAAAAATTCTTACCAAAGTCTATGTCAGGGGTAGGCAACCTCAGCTCTTTTATGACTCATGGACTTCAACTCCCAGAATTCCTGAGTTGAAGTCCACGAGTCACAAAAGAGTGAGGTTGCCTACCCCTGATCTAGGTACACAACCACAAGTAAGTCCTATTTCAATTTCATAGCAGAAAAAAGTAGTTTGAGAATGGATGGGCTGGCGTGCCCAAGATCACACACTAAGCCTGGGGCAGTGACAGGACTAGAACTCAAGTTCAAATCCAACTGTTTAGTCATGCAGGGAAGACAGACCCTAAACCCTGTTCCATGCCTCTTTGAAGAGGATCACGCAAACCCATGCAAACCGTGCCTTTGCTTAAGGTAAAAGCTGTAAATAAACTCCCTATAAAATACCATCAGCATATTCATAATAAGATGTGAAGCTGCAGGTTCAAATAAAATTTGGTCAGCCATGAAAAAACAATCCTATTCTAGACTCATTAAAGCAATAGAATATTGAAATCTATTATTTCTGGAGTTCCAGGGGCAGAAAATGTCCTTTACAGTCTTTACCCTTAACCTAAGAAAAACAAATATATCTTGTATAAGGTGATCGTTATCTCTATGTTCAGGTTCACTGTCACAACAAATACGAACCGCTGCAAAGCTGAATCCGTAAGAAAAACTTGAGTCTTCCGACAGAAGAACCCCTTTTACAGAGATTATAGCGCACATTTCCATCAAACAGATGAAACAAATATGTCATACATGGATGTCATGTACACAGCCAACAACTGTAAGCCACTCCTTCTACATCTGGAGCTGCTCCAGATTTATACTGTTGTGAGTGAAAGCCGGATTGGAATCAGCTGCCTTGCCAGTCCTATCCCTAAGAAAGACCACATAGTCCCTTCGCTAAAAAGTCAAGGAAAAAAAAGGGGATGCAATTCAGGATCCCTCCTCTTAGAGGCAGGCCACGGTCGGTACAAGCTGAAAAAAGAGAAGATGCCTGAAATCCTTTGATGTCCATGAATCACAGAAACACTCACAAAATTCCTGTAAACCAGATGTCAAATACTTACCAGATTTAGAAACTCCCAAAGCAAGACAGCATACAGAAAGAGAGAATGTGTATGCGCATGAGAGAGAGGGAGGTGGGGGGGAGAGCGAGGGAGGGAGGTGGGGGGGAGCACGAGGGAGGGAGGTGGGGGGGGAGAGAGAGAGTCCTTCTGCTCTACACTTTCATATGCAACCAATTCTGATTTATGAAGGCAAAAAAGGGGGGGATAAGAATAATATCATAGAAGAACATGCAGCTCTGCACGATGGAGAGAGAGAATATGATGATGTTGCCACTTGGTGATGAACAAACTATTCTTGCCCCACTTTCAGCAGCCAATACAACTAAAGGAAAGCACACATCATTCTCTTGGGGGTTACCAAAGACAGTGTTGACATGGGCAAAAAGAGCAACATTCGAATGAAGACTGCATGCCATTCATGTGGGGAAAGCTCCAGAATACAAGCACAATCCTTCGCACAGAAAAATAAAATAAAAATCCTAGGTTGAAATCCTGACTTCTCCCTTTCCAAGTAGAAAACTGTACACGAATTCTGGAAGAAGAGCTGCTGTTAGTTGAATAGACAAGTAGCAAACTGAAAGGACCAACATTTTAAGTTGGTATCAAGCAGCTTCCTTTGAACCTGGAGCACGCAGCTCATCTCTTGACAAGAAGACTCTTGCCATTACTAATATCCTGTACCTGAAGCCATCCCTTTAGCTAACCTTGTTTTCTTCCACTTAAGAAATCCAATTTATTCAGCTAATATTCACTGATCAAGCTACTACCTGATATTCCTTATGAAAGTACCTGTGTGGAGACATCATCTTCTTGAAGTCACTTGGTTCAGTTTTACAGGTTATCTCAATAATATGGATTTTCTAGTTCCATCATCACATAATTGCTCTCCATTTTCTACATGTAATCCACATATTTCAACACCAGCTAGGGATGAAGTTGGCAAACTAGTATTTCATTACTCATTCACATGCCTAGATGGTGCTCTTCCCAGTTCCTCTTAATGTGGTTTAAAGTGGTAACAATTAATGCATGTCTCAAAGAACAAGAGTCCTTTGAAGTTCTTTTTTGATGTCTAAAAGAGGTTTAGAACTGGTGGGTCTTAAGAACCACAACGTACTCCTTTTTTGTATTAGGGGAAAAGGCAGCCCTCCCCTCCAGCAAGAACTAAATGCCAAAATTGGGAAGCTTCAAAAAATAAGAGTCTCTTTGCCAAATTTGACTTAAACCAGGAACACAACATTCATCTACACACTCATTTTGCAATACACTGTAACACCTAACACCTTCCCATAATAAATTGAATCTATTGCTCTTACCTAAACCCATTTTCCACAGTTTCTGTAGCTCGGACACTGGCTGTGGCCCTCAAGGTCTTACTGGACAGTCCAAGTATGGAGGGCAAAAGTTTGTTTTTAAGGTCAGCGCAGCTCCATTCCTCTTCTTCATTCAAGGTAGGGAGATAGCCACAATCCACTTTCAAGCTGCCCAGTCCATGGCTGTTAATGTAAGCAGGATTTTCTCCCCCACTCCTTACATATTCCAGGTATATATCAGAAGTCAAAAACATCTGGTAAGCATTTTCCTCCATCACAGTCTGAATCTCAGTCTGTGCCTGATCAAACATTACAGAATCAATCTGCTGCTTCTTGATATTATCCCGGATGTAGGTCTTTGTGGCAGGCTTGAGTTGCTTGGAAACAATGCTATTATTCTCAATGTACCTTTTGTAGATAGCTTTGGCGACTCTTAAAGTTTTGGCATCCTTAAGGTCCATCTGCCTGAAGCCATTGCAGGCAAACCAAAAGTCTAAAGTATCCACACATTTCTCCCTTTCCAGGAAGGTCCGAAAGAGATAAGCACCATCTTGATCTCCTAGTAAAGAATGCAAGGATTTGGTCCATCGGGCTAGAGGAGAATCTGGAGATGCACTGCCTTCTGGCTCCCCAAGACCATCTTCATTCCTCCTGGGCGTGGAAGAAACAGACATGGCCTTGAAGCTTTGGTTTTTTAGGGCAAAGAAACTGGCAGCCAGATGGCATGGTGTCTCTCCTTCTTCCCCTGGTACAGGGGGGCGTGGGGCATCTTCCCTGAAGCTGCTGCTGGGGTCTGGGAGGTGAGTCAGCAATGCAGCGCTGCTCATGGTTCCTGGGAGTTCCTTCTGATAGAGCTTTTTTTTTCCTTTCCCCTTTTTAAGTTCCTCAGCAATCTGTGTGCCTCTCTCTCTCTCTCTCTCTTTTCTTTCTCAAGTCAGCAGGGGATCCTCAGAGTCTTCTCTCTTAAAGAAAAAAAAGGGGGGGGGGAGAGAAGTATTGATCTAATCAAAACCAGATCCAACCAACATCAAAGACAAAAAGTAAACAGGCTTTTCAACTCTTCACATTAAAATAAAAAGGCAACCACAGCTATCTACAGCACTAATCAAAAGTATCAAATACGCTTTTCAAAGAGAAAGAGTGAACTCTGGGCACACTTTTAACTCTCCTATGCAGAGAGAGAGAGAGAGCCGGGTGGGGTGAGGGGTTGGAAACAAAAACAAGAACAGAACTTTTCCTTATTGCGCTGCCTATAAAGTCTCAACATGCACAAAGAAAAACATCATGAGGGTTTCTCTCCCCCCCCACCCGCCCCACTCCTACTTATGATAACATCTGAGGAGTCCCAGGAATAATCTTGGATCCCCATGCCGTTCAACCCATTTTGCAGCAAAAAAACATTCCTTCAGCTTTTGCTTCCCTCCCTCTCTCTTTGCTAGATAACTCACGGCAAAAGAACAAAACGTGCTTTCCTCGGCATCTGGTTTCCATTTCACTCTCTCTCTCTCTCTCTCTCTCTCCCTCCCCCCCCCCAACCTTTCAACTCCTGAAACATTTAGATTACGATCACCAGAAACCCTCCTAAGGAAGCACAAGGCTGGATGCTCCTCTGAACTGTACCTAGGGAAGAAAGGTCGGAAAGAAGCTGGAAAGACAAAGGCAGACTTGACTAGCCTCGCGTGGAAAACGAAGCCTCTCTTACCAATTTGCTTACGGCCTTCGAAAAGAGCCGTGCTTGGTTCAAGTATATTGTTGACATATAATTTCTCTTTCCCACCCCCCACCCCCGCCCATTGCGACCTTTATCGTGCATCTGTCCCCTTTCCTGCGACAAAGCACCATTTTAACACAATTCAACTCTTAAGGGCGAGAAGGCTGCGCTGTACCCCCTCAGCAAAAGAATGGGCGTCCGAAGTTCTTTACCAGCTCACCGTAACTCCCCCATCCAATCCGGGGGGGGGGGGGTTGAGGAAGCTGCTGTTCCGTCAAACATGCAAAGAGCTGCAAAACTCCCAACGCCAGTAAAATGAGCAACCGAATGAATGCCAGGCTTCCAACCAACCTCTTCCACCCATAGCCTAGAGCATATAAACACATAAAAGTTCCCTGTATGGTTTCCTGCTCGCCTCAACTTTTCTTCTTAAGAAAGTTCAAAAGCTGCTTCAAAGGGAGGCGGGTGGGGTGGGGTGGGAGGAGGAGGAGGAGGAGGAGGAGGATGTCCTGGAAGATACCTGAAGAAGAGTAGACATTCCAGACCAGGCTGTTCGAATCCTCAAGCATTTCCCCACTTAGACAAGCCCTCCATCAAAGAGGCGGTGGGCATGAAGGCGATCGTTTACAACACAAATTAAATAGATTTTGAGGAGGAGGAGGAGGAGGAGGAGGAGACGACACTGCAGCCCATACCCCCAGAGAATCATCCCGCAGAGGGAGGGAAACATTAAAGAAAGAAGAGAAAAATATCCAGAAATGGCGACTGATGGGAAGATGGGGGGGGGGGAATAAGCAAATCTGCTGAGATATCTCAGGAACTGGTGGGGGGGGGAGAGAGAGAGAGAGAGAGAGAGAGAGACAGAAGGGGAAAGAGAGAAAGAGAGAGAGAAAGGAACGAGAGAACAGGAAAACGTTCCCCGACCGCCTTCTCCAAGTCCTGTGTAACAACTGACCCCAAAGTCAGCACGCTGCGCCTCTTTGGAGTTCATCGAGGGTGCTGACAGAAGTGGGAGGGGTGTGCGCGAAGAGGTGCGGGAGGAGGGACTGGCAGCGAAGGCATCCTTCGCCTACCTACCAACCGAAGCCATCCTGGGTCTCTCTCTCTCTATACCTCCTTTCCAAGTCACAAAACATTGCTGGAAAACAAAGGCAAAAAACTCCTCCCTACTTTACCGGGATGTTTATGGGGGGGGGAGGTCTGTGAAAAGACCCTTTCCTTCCCCAGCAGATGTGTCCCCCCTTAAACTCTCTCTCTTTCACTCACTCACTCACTCACACACACACACACACAGAGCCCAGTGGCTGCTGTGGTTCGTACAAACCCAGCTCTCTTTTTTTTTCCCTAGGTCTGCTTACTCATAACGAGCGCGCAAACAGCTTCTCTGAACAACTTCAAAGCTCCAGCCAAGAAAACATCAAAGCAACGGAGGGAGGGGGAGGGGCGAAGGAATTACACACATTCTTTCGCAACTTACCATTGATCCCGTAGTTGGTGGCGGGGCTCTCTCTCTCCCGCCCCCTCCGTTAAATCGGGCGCCCGGCACTTCCTTCCAAACAGGAGCCCCCCCTCCTCCTCCTCTCCCCCCCCCCGCGGCTCAAAATCTACCTCCCTGAGCCCTTCTCATAGGGAAAGGAGAAAAGTAATCCGCAACGCTGCGCTGATTCCTCTCTATCACCCGCCTCCTCACAAGCTTCGCAACAGCATCTGAGAGTAAAAAAAAAAAGGGGGGGGGAGCGGGGAGGGCTGGTGCGGACTAGGACGTTGCCCAAAATATATCAGCGGAAAGAGAGCTAGAGTTATGGGGGGGGGATTCTCTCCTTCTTCCTTCTTTTTTAACCTAAAAAAGCGGGGGGGAGGGGTGGTGTATGAAAATCAAAAGACCTGACCCCTCCCCCACTTCTCCTGACCCCCCCCCCACCCCACCCGCCCCCCTTCTTCCAACCCAGGTCCTGTTTCAAGCAGTCATTCCTTGCACCAAATGTCCTCCGGGCTATTTCAACAAAACACTGAGCTGTGGGTTTAACTGTGCACATCAAAGTGAACAACCGAGAGGACGGTCCTGTCAGGGACATAAGCGTCTTTTCTGCAACACCTCCCCCCCCCACACACACTTTTTTTTTGAAAGAAAAAAAAGGGGAGGGGGGGGAAACAAGCCGAAATCAAGGGCCGCAGTTCTTTGGATCGCAGTATCGGCAAAGACGCCGGCCTAAGATTCGGGCGTTAAACCCGGACTAAAGAGCTAATTGTGAGGGAGGGGGGAGGAAGGTTTCCCCTCCCCGTGGAGATGTGGAGTTTTGGTGGGTACGTTCGTGCCGAAGCTTTGAGACTCCCGATTATTATTATTATTATTATTGCCTCTCGAGTTGTTACTAAGTTGCCAGGACCTTATCAAAGGGAAACAATCTCTAGCCAACTCCCCCAGGCTTTGGAACGTCAGAAGTAAGTGATCCTGCCGCCCCAATCGTATTATGCCTGCAATTCTCTTCATGCTGCAGGAACCTTAAAGGGACAGGCAGGCATTCCCTCCTCCCGGTTCTGCCAGCTCCACTCCCTGCCTTTAACCCTTTTATGGCCCAATCAACTCAACCCTTTCTACCCGAACTCTCCTTCCTCCCCCTCTTCCCCCATGAGATAAAGATCAATTGCTGTTTGAACTCTCTTCCTTTTCTTTTACCGTACAATGCCCAGCAATGGCTGTATTGCTCTTTTGCAGAGGAGGGAGCTGATGGGGGGGGGAGGGAATGGCCAACTCTCAAAGAGGGAGGCTGCAATCATTTTTGCAATGTAGCCCCCCCCCATCTCCTTCTTCTCCTCTTCCTCCTCCTCCTCCTGGCTTCATCTTAGAAAGAAAATAATCTTTTTCCTTTTTATTCTGCATCACAGCTAAAAAGCCCACTGCTGCCTCCTTCTTCTCCTCTTCCTCCTCCTCCTCTTCTTGGGTTCATCTTAGAAAGAAAATAGTCCTCTCCTTTTATTTCCTTTTATTCTGCATCCCAACTAAACAATCTCTGATTGTAATAGAACTGGCACACCAACAAAACTCTTGTTTAAACCCCCCCATATGTTAAATATTAAACAGACAACTGAATGCTTCAGAAAGGGCTTTAGACAAAAGGTTCCAATTAGGGACTGGATCTGGTGTGCACGTTTCAGGCCAATCCACCTCCTTACAAAAAGTCTAGATCTGTTGTCTTTTAGGGCTTTTTAACTATTTTATGGGCCTTCCCAGAAAACGGAAATCCAAAGCTTCTGAACTTCACGTGAAGTTCCAGTGCCACAATGTGTATCAAGTCATGATTCCAATCTATTCCATTCTAAAAGAATTCATACCTTTATGAATTCACACACACACACACACACACACACACACAGAGAGAGAGAGGTTTTAATTTATGTGTAAATTTATGGAATTTCACTTTTTAACTGCATTTAAGAAATGAGAATAATCAGCATGAATAAGATTTGGCAATAAACGTATTTTTCTCAGTAAGGAAGACTGTTGTTAATCACATTATAATTAACTTTTATCACCCAGCACAGAGACCTCTGCTCATTGTGCTAAAAGCTAGACAGATACAGATGACACTACATTTTTCTTTTCCATTTTCCCCCCTTTTAATGTGCATATTCAGAAGAATGAAGCTTAAGCCTGTGTTTACTCTCACAAGCGCAAACTGAATTATACCATGCAAAGATGACCGTTTTAGGGCACTAAAGGAGCAGTGCAGTAATTTCTTTTTTGTTCAAGTGTTGTTGATCAAAATTGAAATTGCATGCATCCTTGCCTGATCCTCTTTATGCTTTCCCCAACTTTTTCACCCCAAAGCATCCTTCCTTGCTATTTACTTTACATAAATTGTTTTCTCAAACTAAGATCCAGATTTAATTTCCTAATAACTCAACAAACAGCTTGAAGGAAAAATATGTGGAATGCAAACTTTAATTAGATACTGAGTATCTCGGAGAATCAGATGCAACTGAATGGAAGGGGGGGGAACCCAAATCTATTAGTTTATTCACAGCAGGAGATCAGTAGGTGTGTGTGTCCAACACTGCACAAACTCCCACAGAATGCAGATTAAAAAAAAGGGCGAGTCTTCAATCCCATGGTTGTGGTCACTATCTCTACACTTCCTACCACTTCAGACACACTGATTCATTGCACACATGTTAATTTATAATAGGGTTGGCTTGGTCTTGCTTCAGCATGTGGGAAATCTAGCCACTGTGATTTATAAACTGTGATTTATGTAAATTAAGGCATCCCACCCCAGTATGGCTTATCCAACTAATTCAGCCAGTCTGTTTAAAGCAGACATGTCAAACACAAGGCCCGGGGGCCAGATCCGGCCCGCGAAGTGGTTTCATGTGGCCCGCGAAGCCATCCTGGAAACAGTGAGGGAACGGCCCCCACTGCCTTGGCCCTGGCCCAGAGACCCTCCTCCTGCCAGAGACCCTCAGATCTGTCCCACTCCTGCCCGGGCCCCCATAGGCACCCTTGATGCGAACGATGTAGAGCTGGCCACGCCCACCCAGCAGGCCATACGCACTCTAGCCACGCCCACCCAGTAGGCCACGCCCACCCAGGCCACACCCACCTGCAACTGTAATGCTGATGCGGCCCTCAATGAAATTGAGTTTGACACCCCTGGTTTAAAGGGTTTTAGACTATGATTTATAGCTGAGACTACTGTAAACCCCAAAAGTGTTTTATTCAATGGCCCCTAATGTGCAAATTATACTGATGAGAGAAATCTTGGCTTGTTATGCTGCATGAGGCCAGTCTCTGCAAGTATGATTAATGCCCAATTATTTGTCATAACCTCTAAACCGAGCTTAAATAGGCTGAAACGTGACCTAAAATTAGGCCCGGTGAAGAATCTCTTACTTTCAGAATAGACCATTTCCTTAAAATGTTCCTTTGATTACTATGTGTATAGCACAACTTCAGTCCAAGGAGCTGTACCATTATCTCACATTAGCTTCCCTATTAACAGCCGATAGGTATAAAAGATTTCCATAAGCACTGCTAATGTCTTCCCAAATCCCTGCCCCACCCCCCACCCCGGATTGGACAGAGAAGGCGGCACTGCCAAGGCTGGGAGGCAAAATGGACTTGGCTCATTCACGTTTCCATGAAGGAAAAATGTCTATAGAACTTCTGGAAGGGCCAGCCATCTAAGATGTAGGTAACACTCTTGAAATATCGTGCACACACCCAAGTATGAAAAAGTGCGGTCTAGATGTTACCTCGTTATGGTAATGAAACATCTGCAAGAAAACAAGCTCAGAGAGAACCAATTTCAACCCTGAGCTACAAATATTCTCCTACAAAAGTGGGGTCATTTGCTTAATGGGGTTTATACATGGGAAGGGTGAGGAAACCACAGTTCTAAGCAAATTTTTCCCTGATGAAGTGCTCAGCCTTCATGAAAATACACATTTTGGTATTTATTATAGCTAACTTCTGTTCTTTCTTTTAGCTCCTCTCTCAAATGAATGGAAAAGCAGCTTGTCAATCCCTCTTCTGTCCCCCCCCCTCCCAAAATGTTGTTTAGGGCAGGGTTGGGGACTTTGAGGCTCTCTCACTAATGCTGGGACTCTCATTTGTCAGCCCCAGTCACCATGATAAAAAGTAAGGGATGATGGGAGCTGTAGTTCAAAAGTACCTGCAGTACCATAGGAAATCAGTCTGTCCAGGAAGAATGTTGTGCTGCTCCAGGACTAAGGAATAACCACTCAACAACAACAACAAAAAAGTTCCATGTAGCCCCACACCACCCTTTCTAAAATACCAGCTTCAGCCACCTTTCCCCATGAAAGCAATTTATATTAAGCCTCTTTGAAATACAAAGCCTCCCGACAACCTATAATTAGCCTTCCAGACGAACTTTTGCAAGAACACATATGCATTGAGTTCACCTGCGACCTGATCTTTGCAAGCTATTCACGGAGTAGGGAAATTGCAAGAAAACAAACGCCTAATTTAGAAAGCCCATCCAAGCCGTGGGCCGTCAATCCTCTCGCCTATCAAAAGCTCCGGGCCTGGGAAGAAACACACACACACACACACACACAAACGAAGGCCTAGGTAGGAGAACCAGAAGCCAGCAAAGGGAGGGAGGGAGGGAGGGGGAGCAAGAGGACTCTGTAATTACAAAGCATCAAAAGGTGTGTAAAGTTCCTTTGAAGCCCGTCTCCCCATTGACGTCACGGATAAGGATGTCCCCACGTGGAAGCGCAGAAGGCGAAGGTTCGCGACTCCGGCTTGACTGCGCTGGAGGTTTTTTTTTTGGGGGGGGGGTCTGCTCTTTCCAGAATCCATCCGAGCCAGAGGAAGGGCTCCAAGGAAGCATCTCCAACCTCCCCAGCATGCTCGATTGGCTACGACTTGGAGAAAGGACCGTCTCCGATTAAAAGGAAAGCAGGGAGGCCGAAAGCTAAGTTCTCCTCCCTAGGCAAGCCCGCTCCTCGGCCGGGGAGGGGTTGCAAAGCACGCTTGAACTCAGGGCCGTGAATGGCACACGGAGCCCCCCCCCCCCCCGGCTGGGTCCCCGGCCTTCAGCCACCGCCGGCCTAGCCTAGGAGAAACCTGGGTAGTTTTCACGCGCCGTGCTCGCGCCCCAAACCGCGCTGGCGGGCGTCATCGCGGCCTTTCCCATTGGCCTGTCCGCCAGCTTTTACTCCCGCTCCCGGCTTCTCCGATTGGACAGTCGCGTGTGGGGGGGGGAGAGAGAGAAAACACACGTCTGCGATTGATACATTGGCAGAGGCCGCTGCGGGAGGGGCCGTCGACCCGCTGGCTTTTTTCTTAATGAACTTTTCACTCCGCTGGTCGGTCGGCCGGCCGGGAAAAGCAACTGGCCGTGGTGATCGGAGAAGGGCGGGAGGAGGCGGTTTGGGCGACCCTGGCTTGGCCCGATCCCGATTTGACAGTTGCTTCGGTTTGAACCAGGAAGTCCGACTTAGAATATCCGAATTATTCTACTGTTTTTAGCTCGGGTTCTTATTTAATTCTTTTTTTTAATTTTTGTATTCTGTATTTTTTATGTGCCCTGTTCACCGCCCTGAGTCCTTCGGGAGAAGGGCGGTATACAAATATAATAAATGAAATGAAATGAATTCTCCCTTTTACGTATGCCGGGTTCCCTTAATGAGTGCACTTTAGATTAACAGGAGTGAAGGCAGCTCGATCATTTGGGATCTGGGATCTTCTGTTTATATCTGAATTGGAATATTATTAAATATTCTTGGATGGCCTGTGTCTGAACTGGGATATTATTATAAAGAAACTAAGGTTATTTTATGCACACAATTACAGCTGTGTAATTAAAAGGGACGTGGTGGCTCAGTGGGTTAGGACACTGAGCTTGTAGATCAGAAAGTCGGCAGTTTGGCGGGTCGAATCCCGAGTGCCGTGTAGCAGAGTGAGCACCTGTTACTCGTCCCAGCTTCTGCCAACCTAGCAGTTCGAAAGCACATAAAAATGCAAGTAGAAAAATAGGGACCACTACGGTGGGAAGGTAAAAACGTTCCATGCGCCTTTGGCGTCTAGTCATGCCGGCCACATGACCACGGAGATGTCCTCGGACAAGTGGCCACGGAGATGTCCTCGGACAAGCACTGGCTCTTCAGCTTTATAATGGAGATGAGCACCGGCCCCTAGAGTCGGAAACGACTAGCACACATGTGCGGGGAAACCTTTACCTAATTACAGCTGCCAATTCTTTAGCTGGTGTTCACCTTCATACACATTGAGTTTCTTCCCAAGAACCTAGGAAGACATAATGTATCTGCATAGTATAAGTGGGGATCCAAGCAGTGTGGCCTTTTGTTATTGGTGTATGAAAATTTTGTCAATGTGCAGATTTTCTAAGTGCCACCCAAGGTTTTTGGTGTGGTCCCCAGGCTGTTGATAACCACTGGGATCACCACAGCCAGTTTATGCCTAATCTTTCAACTTTGATAATACTTCTCCAATTGATCTTCTCCAATTCTTTGTGTTTTATTCTACTATCCCCTGGTACTGCAATATCATTATTACTGTTCCATGGCCATCTAGTAGTTTACATACCTGCTCAGTTTCTTGCTTCTGACAATATATTTTAAAAATAAGGAGGGGGGGGGAGGATGTTACAAGTACCCTTAACCATAATGGATTCCAGTGTGAATTTGTTGGCCTGAGTATTGATATCAAACTTGGCTACCCTAAAGGTCTAGTTGTACAATGGCTACAGCGCTTTAGATTTCAACACTGAAATACAACTTGTATGCTGCCCAGTAACAAGTCTGTGCAGCCCACAATAATCAAAACAAGGAAATTACACTAAAGCCAATTAAAGGGAAGATAACAATTGTAAGAATGAGAGACCAGATGGAAAAGAAGGAAAGATGTGGGTAGAGCCAAATTTTCATCATGCTTCTAAAGTAAAGGTAAAGGTTCCCCTGCACATGCGTGCTAGTCGTTTCCAACTCTAGGGGCCGGTGCTCATCTCCATTTCAAAGCCAAAGAGCCAGTGCTTGTCCGAGGACGTCTCCGTGGTCAGAGGACGTCTCCGTGGTCATGTGGCCGGCATGACTAGACGCCAAAGGTGCACGGAACGCTGTTACCTTCCCACCATAGTGGTCCCTATTTTTCTACTTGCATTTTTACATGCTTTCAAACTGCTAGGTTGGCAGAAGCTGGGACGAGTAACAGGCACTCTGTTACGTGGCACTCGGGATTCTACCCACCAAACTGGCGACCTGATCGGCAAGCTCAGCGTCCTAACCCACTGAGCCACCGCGTCCCACATGCTTCTAAAGCCCCCTCCAAATTTGGCAACTTGTGGACTTCAACTCCCAGAATTCCTCAGCCAGCATTCTGAAATTTTCCGAAGGGAGGGTGTGTGTGTGTGCGCGCGCACGCGTGTGCATGCAACTGCCTGGAAAAGTCCTCACAGATTTCTTGACAAGATTTTGGAAGTGACTTAGACCCTCTTCCTCATAGGCTTGAGAGTGGCTCTTCCAACATCACCCAGCTAGCTTCATGTCTAAGTGGAACTAAAAGTCACCATCTCCGGTTTCTAGCCTGGGGGCCTTAACCACTAGACCAAACTGGCTGTCTTAAGATGGACTTAAGGTATATCATTTAGGCTTTGTCACCCATTACTTTGGAGGGAAACTAGATGACCACAGTGGGTCAAAATAGGCAGAACAGATAGTCCTCGACCTTCAACCATTTGTTTAATGACAAGTTACAACAGCACTGCAAAAAGTGACTTATGACCATTTTTCACCCCTGCAACCATTACATCCCCCGTGGTCACACGATCAAAATTCGGGGCAATTGACATGTATTTATGGGTGTGAACACCATTTGTAGCTTCCTAGTCAGCTTCCAACAGGCAAAGTCTTTTGGGGAAGCCAGATTTGTTTAATGACCATGATTCACTTAACAACTGCAGTGATTCACTTAATAACCATGACAAAAAGGTTATATAATGGGACAAAACTCAACAACTGTCTTGCTTAGCAATGGAAATTTGGGGTTCAGTTGTGGTCATAAGTCAAGGATTATCTGTAGAGGCAGGACTGGGATCAGCAATAAGGACAGCAAACTTCATGGTAGTATAGTTTTCTGTCAACTTATGAAAGAATGGAGACAGGTGTATTGACTAACTAAACCAGAAGTCCCAACCTTTTGGGCACCAGGAACCAGTTCCATGGAGAAAGATTTTTCTGTGGACTGGAGCTGGCATGGTTTCATGTACTGCCTACATCCCGTGGATGGGGCTTTGCTTGTTTGCACGGATCAGTTTCTGGCATGCCATGGCCCGGTGCACATGACCATCTTTGCACATGACCATCTTCAGTGCTTAAGAGTCTTACGCTCTCATTTTTTTCATTTACCACAGTCTTCCGCTAAAATAAATTTTGCTGACACTCTGAAAGTTGTCTTTCAACCTCAATCACTTTTGGACTTCTTTTACTGCTAACTTTAAAAAAAATAAAAATAAAAATAAGGTTTCTCTGTGGCCATAGCCCTGTTCAAAGTTCATTCCTTGTCTTCATATTTATGTCTTACCAAAGCAACCTCAAAGCTGAACTACAGTCTTTGGGATCCTTTCTTCATGATTGCAACTCAAGTTTCATTCTCCCAGTCCTTTCTCAGATGCTTTTCTGTTCAACCACTCATGCAGTAATTCCTAGAACACACTGATTTTATTTATTTTTTAGGAAATTGTTATGGACGCCCATCTTAAGCAAATATCTCTGGGCAATTCACAATACAAAACAATAAAAACACACACAGTATAAATAAATATAAAAATGCCCCATGCCAAAACCAAGGCTGAAGTATTATATATATATATTACCTTCAGTCACAAATTTACCAATGATGGGATCCAGTAGCTAACAACCCAGCTCTAATATCTGTGGGAAAGGCCAGGTTTGTACAGTCTTTCAAAAGGCCAACCAGGTTGGGGATTTCCAGATCTCGGGGTGGGGTGGGGTGGGGGGAAGCTGTTCTTCAGAGATTTGCAGAGAAAACACCTCTTCTGGGTTCTGCAAAATGGCACTTTTTATGACATTTGTCCACTCTATTAGATATGATAGGACGAGTAGAAACAAATGCAGATAGGGTGGTCCCACAAAGAACTTGGGCTTATGCCATGTCAGGTTTTATAAGTGATAACCGGTGTACTGAACTGAACCTAGAAGCAGACTGGGCAGTTCATACAGCAGAGTTACTACTACTACATGGATGAACTTTGATTCATCCATCCAACGCTGCATATGCTGCTGCCTTACGAATCAACTGGTGCTTTCAAATGTTTTTCCAAGGACAGTCCCATGCGCAGCTCATTGCAGTAATCCAGGCAGGAAGTGAATAAGGCATAATGACTATGAGCAGAACCTCCTGATCGCGGAAAAGTTGCAACTGATGCCCAGCTGGATCTGCGCAAAGGCCCTCCTAGTGACAACTACCACTTACTCCTTGAGCAGCAGTTGTGAGCCCAGGAGAATCCCCAGATTGTGTCCTAAGCTGTCTTTGGGGGAGCGCAACTCCATTCAGAGTTACTGATGGAACAGCTCCAGGAACAGGGTGACCCCCAAACACAGAGATACTCAGTGTTGCTGAGATTGAGTTGCAGCCTGTTGATCTCCATCCAGATCCTCACAGACTCCAAGCATTGGCTAAGCATTTCTGCAACATCGTTTGTACAATGCTGACAGGTGAACACGTTCAGCAGCTTCATGTAAAAATTAAGTTGGATTAAGGAAAGAATAAAGCCCCAAGGTACTCCACATGGCAGAAACAGGATTAGACCTCTGCCCCTCCATCAATACTACAGCTCACTGAAACTGGCCGAAGAGGAGGGTGGAGAACCACCTCAGAAATATGCCTCCCATTCCCACCCACTAATCTAATTCAAAAGATGCCATGGTCAGTGGCCAGGGTGTATGTGCCCATGCCATCCCAAACCTTCCAGGGAGTATCCACAAGCATAACCATTGCTGTTTTGGTGCTATAACCTGGCCTGAAACCAGACTAAAAAACATCCAGATAATATATTTTCTCCAAGCCTTTTTAGCTTCATAGGGCTATTCTCTCAACAACCTTCTCTAGGAGAGGAAGATTTGCAAACTGGATGAAAATTGCCCAGTACTATTGGAACAAAAGAATAGCTTTTTGAGAAAGGGACAGAAAGCTTTCAAAGCAGGTAGAGTGCTTCCTTTTCCAACCACATGTCACCTGTAAGGAGGCTTTAACCAGCCAGGAGAAACATGGGTCTAATATACAGTAGCCCCATTCACAACTTCAAGGATCCTGCCTAATTCCTCAGGACCAATAGGTTAGAACTCTTCCCAGATACTTGAACAAGACTGTTCCTCAGTCAGTTCCATGGATTTTGCCTAGCCAGAGTCCAACACTGAGCAGATCAAAGGGATGTCTTACCCAGGAGGAACTCACAACAAGGCTGCTGGACCACTATCCATGGACACAATCAGAGCAGAGATTTAAGTCAATTTCATTGGCCACCAATAAAGGTTCCTAGCGTGATCAGATTCAATCTTTGTCTTCAGAGATGTTCTAGATCAGAGGCCTTCAAACTTGGCCCTATGACTTGTGGACTTCAACTCCTAGAATTCCTCAGCAAGGGACGCTGCTGAAGAATTCTGAATGAATGAATGAATGAACCTTTATTGTCAAAGTACGACCATGTATACATTGGGATTGGCTGAGCCTCCCTTCGTGCCCCCTCTCCCCACAACTCACAGTGACAACAAACCCTCCATCTTCTTACACCATGTGAGCTAATTGCACAACACACCGGCCTCGCAAGTCAGTCATACATAAAATTATAAAATTATTTCCCATTCAAGAGCCTAACAGCCCATGGATAAAAGCTGTTCTTCAGCCTGTTGGTACGGCTTTTTATACTCCTATATCTCCTACCCGATGGTAGGAGAGTAAAGAGATACTGACCAGGGTGTGAGTTGTCCCTGAGAATTTTCCTCATTCTTCCAAGGCAGCGAGCCCTGGCGATGTCATCCAATGGTGTCAGGGGACAGCCCACAATGTCTTGTGCTGTGCTCACCACCCTCTGTAATACTTTCCTATCTGCGACTGTCAGGCCAGCATACCAAACCACAGTACGGTGCGAGAGGACCCTCTCTATTGTAGACTGGTAAAAGAGGGAGTTAAAGTCCACAAGTCATGAAAGGGCCAGGTTTGAAGGCCCCTGTTCTAGATGTCTCTTGCACTGATTCATTTCATGGAATTCCTCTGAAAAACGGGGTTCTCTATGGGATCCATAGATGCAGACATTATGTGCAGGCATGATCTGAGCCAAGGCTGTCAATACCTGGGCCTTCCAAGCTGAGACTAAGGCCTCACTCAGGCTATGCAATAGAGTTTCAGAAACAGGCCCAAGTTCTTCTGGAATCCTGAGTCCATCAGTCACCTGGGTGGACCAATCAAATAGGCCCTTTCAACCAAATAGTATATGGGAGAAGCAAACTACATCCTCTCCTATTCAAAATCAACTTTGATGGTGCCTTGCTCAAAACTCGTACACTTATTTTATTTAACTTTATTTTATTATTTTGATAATCAGAACATTTCTTATCCAAGGTTTCTCACTCAAGAACACATTTGGAAATGTGTGCTATAAACACATTTCCCAATGAATTCATCCACAAATCATAGGAGTCAGAAGCCACTCCTGACGTAAAGCTCTTCTTTCCTCTTTCTTAACAATTTAGCAGGTTTCTGTCCAACAGAAGTGGAAGCAATGCCTCACATGGCATCTAGCTGAATCCAATATTAGTATTTTAAAGAAAAAATATATATATCATAAGTTAAACAATTGATCCAAATCTTGCAGCCAGTGTTTTTATGGTTCCAGTGGAGGAATTATTCAGAGATATATCCCATAGGATGTATGAGGTTCTTTATGGAACTTGCTCATGATGTCTCCACTTGTTTGCCTCCTACCTTTGCCACTTCTGAGCAACACAAACATGAACAACCTCCTGCTTGGGGCACAAGCATAGAACACAGTGAGGCCAGAGACCTAGATAAGGTACTACAAAACCAAGTAGCCCTCTATTCATGCTGGAAAGTCAGGATTACCTGACTTTGTAATTGTATGGTGAAGTCCTAATTTTAATGTTTCAGCCTATCTGCCACTGAAAATCAATTTCTGGCCTCAGCAGAGGGCAAAAAAATAACCATTTCTATTTTATTTTATTTCATTTCTAAGCTTACCACACTTCACATTTTCTTCTACTGCAGTAGCAAAAAGAACCCAAAGCCAGAAGGACCACAAGAATCAGTGGCACAATCCAACTAAGTCCCTTTTCCAAGGAAACCTTTCGCAGAGCTAGTGAGGTTGTCTACTGCTTTCATGAGTTTGTTGGCCAGCAGGAAGGCTGTTTCTGGTGTTAGTATGCTGTCCATAAAATAAACTAGATAGAATCAGAAAGGAAATATTCTCCCAAAGCTACTTCTAAAATAAATGTGTGTGGGGGAGAGAGATAGCCAGGGGAAAAAAAACCAGGACCTTGAGGTGAAGATAAACTTTACCAAAAGATAGCACACAGCACACCCAGCAACCATGTGTGGAGATGGGGCTACCTTCCTGTTTGGCTACCAATATCTTCTACTGACATCTGGAAATTGAGTGTGAAATCTTTCTCATCTTCTCTTTCCATAGTTTAGGCTGTAACACTTTGGTTTCAGTGTTAGGATCTCCTTTGAGGTTGAAGAGAAATTGGAGACAACTTCAAGGTCTATTCTTCCTTGCCAGCCCAATCCCCAAGAGAGATGCTATCAAAGATCAAAATTCCTAACCTTGGAAAACTTTCAGCCCTGTCCTTCAAGGCTACCCTCCCACTCTTGCCTTCTTCCTGACTTGGAGGAGTAGCCATTTAAAAATAATTTCTTTTTCGTGCCCATATGCATAACTCTTCTCTTTTGCCAGGAACGCAGTCAGCCAGGCAACCACCGAGTTGGAGTTTTCCTCCTGTTGTTAAGATTGATGTGCGGCATGGGTGGTCTATCTTTTTTTTTTATTATTTTGGGGCACCATGTGGACACTGGTACACACCTATCTTCTTTTTAATCCGTTGCAGATTAATAGAGGGACTCTTGAATAGTGAGGAGGATGAAAGAGGGCAGGCAGGAAGGAGGCAACATATGCAACTGCTTTCTGCTTTGAAGTTGCAGCACCAACACCTTGTGTCAGATCCTTGCCTGATGAGAAAGAAGTGTCTTTGGACAGAGTGCAGTCTGGACATATCCAAAGTGGACTTGCTATCTAAAATGTCGCGTCTGTTTTCACCCTTTAGAACTCGAGAGGGTTTCACCATCGCCCCTCTCATTAAACCCGTGCAGACCTCAAGGGTGAATCCTAGGAACACGTCCCAGGTGTAGGAGCAGGCTCCAATAAGCCTCTTTTGATTCTTCTTTTCTTCTTTTCCGTGAAGTTCAGCAGCTGACAGCCCCATCAACTTCACCCTAGTTAGGAAAGATTCAGTGGGGAAAGGGGCGGGAGGGGAGAAGCTACCCATTTAACGCAGCCTTGATCTGGAATATTATCAGGAAACCCACATTTGGCAGCTAACATCTTCAGCAGTCAACTAACACAAGGCAGTAGCATTACCGCTTTGAACAAAGGCGGGCAGTGAAAAGAAGAAAGAGATCATTTTGCCACAAATCAGTGCAATGCCGTCCTTGAAACAGTACGTCAGCTCGTCCTTTGTCTTGGAGAAAACAGGCTGTTGGAAAGTCCCCCCCCCCCCCCGCAGAAGAAACTTCTTTGGCTCCAGCAGAAGTCAAGATTTCACCTCAAATCCCCAAACCTGCTATTCAGGCATTGCCACTGACATCATAGACACATGCAAGGCGATGGTGTAGCATTCTCACCAGTGGTCATGATGATAACAAGATCAAAGGCTCGCAACTACTTCAGCTGAAGTGATGGAACAGGTTTGATCAAAATGAAAAGAAAGGGCCTGTATATAGAGCATATGAGTGGCTTGGAGCCCACATGTTGGTTAATACCTTTGAAGTTACTCTTCTTTTAATTGTAAATTACTTCATAGGTGCATTAAGCTGCTCTCAGCACTGTTCGTCTGTATAAGTGGATTGTATAATAAGTCAAAAAATACATGACAAGTCTTTTTCCCCAGCCAAAAAAAGCAAAATGAATTACAGCTCCCAGGCAGGTCAGCAGCTTCTGATCTCAGAAAGCAAGTCAAAAGAAAGAAGATGAAAAGAACGTTCCTTTGGACTAGTGTGGTCCTAGCAAGCTTCCCCAACTTGGCACCTTCCTCCCAGATGTTGGGGAAAGAGGGCTAGGACTCAACCCCAGTCTGCCCAGAGTATAATATCTTGGGTTGCCACTCATCTTTCCCCTATCCATCCCTCTCCCCCAGCTACAGTCCCCCCCCACTTTGACAACAGCTCCCTTCCTTTCCTTGGAAAGGACTGTGAATTTTCTGTCCAGATAACTAGGGCTGCTGAATTTATGGGGATTATTACCAGATTAAACAAGCTCCTTTAAGAGGACTGCAACAATTTATAGATGTCAGTTTGTGTGTGCATTCCCTTGCAACTTGAGCTGCAGAGAGGTATTCAGAGAAACACTTATATGCCGCCCTTAAACCTTAAACAGCGTGCTTTTCAATGCAGGTAGTCCTCCACTTACAACAGTTCATTTAGTGGCTGTTTGAACTTACAACATCACTGAAAAAAGGGACTTATAACCGTTTTTCCACACTTGTGACTGTTTGGTATCCCCATGGTCAGATGATCAGAATTTGGATGCTTGGCAAATGACAGTTGCGGTGTCCTGGGATCATGCGATCCCCTTTTGCGACCTTCTGTCAAGCAAAGTCAGTGGGGAAGCCTGATTCACTTAACAACTGTGTTCCCACCTTTACAGCTGCAGTGATTCACTTAACAACTGTGGAAATAAAGTTCGTAAACTGGGGCAAAAATCACTTACTAACTGTCTCACTTAGCAAGAGAAATTTTGGGCTCAATTGTGGGTTGTACATCGGGGACTATCTGTATAGCTGAAAATAAAACCAGCCTGTAAAGGAACAGTTAAGCCTCACTGTTAATATTTGATTATGTTTATTCTGCATTCCCTAAAAAGCTTCAGCTGCTAATTTCAGCAGACCTGGCTACCAATATTGATACCAGGCAAGGCCGAGACAGTCTGCTGGTCACAGTCCACAATCCTATCTGATCACACAGGCTTCAAAGCTTAGAAATTCCTTTGCTTTCCAAGAAGGAAGAAGAAGAGGAAGAGGAGGAGGGAAAGGAAGGGGGCAGAAAAGGAAATCATCATCCTCGGTTGATAACCCTAAAAACGGTAAAGGTAAAGGTTCCCCCGCACATGCATGCTAGTCGTTTCCAACTCTAGGGGCTGGTGCTCATCTCCGTTTCAAAGCCGAAGAGCCAGCGCTTGTCCGAGGACGTCTCCGTGGTCATGTGGCCGGCATGACTAGACGCCAAAGGCGCACGGAATGCTGTTACCTTCCCACCGTAGTGGTCCCTATTTTTCTACTTGCATTTTTTTTACGTGCTTTCGAACTGCTAGGTTGGCAGAAGCTGGGACGAGTAACAGGCGCTCACTCTGTTACGCGGCACTCGGGATTCGACCCGCCAAACTGCCAACCTTCTGATCGACAAGCTCAGCATCCTAACCCACTGAGCCACCGCGTCCCTTTGATAACCCTACAGTACAGTAATTATTAAAGCTAACAAAAAGAAGAAACTTTCTGGCAATATGATCCTTTTTAGAGCAATCCAATATTGCCTTGGAAAAAGCCCACATAAGGCTACCAGGCAAAGAAGGATACAGATGACTGGAATGGAGGACAAATGGCAGGGGAAAGATGACACACTGTTTCATTTTCTTGGCATCTGTGACAAATTAGCAGGAAGAAAAAAAAAATACGCTGGCTAGGGATCTCCAATCTCTTCAGCTCATTGCCCCGTCATTCAGATTGTTCATCAATTGCCAAATATTTATTATATGAATATAATTTAATAATGTAATAAATAATACTTTAACTAATCGTACTATGAATAATAATATTAACAATAGTGGATAGTCCCATCGACCCTTGAGGTTGATATTATTCACTTTGAGGAACTGGCCTCAGGCCTACGTGTATATGAAATTACTTTTTCCAGCATCCAAAAAAATTGTTTTTCAATTCCAATGTTTTTTTCCCAACAAATCTTTATTTTCAGGAGCATATACCAGGGATAATATGGAATCAACAATGCTGCCTTTTCCAAATTTCACCATAGAACTGGATGAGGATGAGGATGAGTCAAGTGATCTAAGGACTATATTGAGGGGCTGGATTGAACCAATTGCTGGAATTAGGAAAAAAAATTAAAGAAAGTAAACTGTTAATTAAATCTAGACTGTCGTGTCTGTCAACAGACCAGAAAAAGCAATTTACAAGGTCAGAAATATACAAAAATATGAATTACTGTTATGAAAACACCCAGTTTTGTTTTTAATTTTTTTTTTAAAAAAATGCACTCAAATATCTAGTCTGTTGACCGACATTAGACCGTGGCATGCCAGAAACCAGGCCACGCAAACAAGCGAAGCACCATCCACAGGATGCAGGCACCACACAAAACCACACCCCCTCCAGTCCAAGGAAAAATACCTCTCCACAAACCGGTCCCTGGCGCCCAAAAGGTTGGGGGGGTGGGGGTGGGATGCTGATCTAGTATCAAAAGGGATCCCAAAGATAGAGAGAGAGACGAGTTCCCTCTTTGTGCTTCCTTATCCTTCTTAGGTCAGGATGGAACTGAGATTCCTTATCGCTGCAGCCATTTCATGCACAAAGGCCCAACATCAGTCCTCTCAAGATGGAGCTTCCACTTAGCCAGGAAAATGTGGACTGGTTTTGTCTTTGTTGGCACAAGGAACCTGCAGGCATCATGCCAGGTTGGTCAAATGCATGAGAGGTGTGTGTTTCAACATTTCCTGGCTAGGTGGAAGGTCTGCCTGGAGAGAAATGACGCTGGACCTTGAAGAGCATGGCTCCATGATCTGCGGGAAATTTCCTAGAGGCAGATGTGTCTGGCTAGCTCATCTGCAGCTGCAGCTGGAAAGGTGGGCATCCCAGGGAAGGGAGAGGGTGGCAGACTGGACTAGGCCACTCTTTGCCTTATTTTCTGGAGGGCAGCCAGATGCAAAAGAGGACCAGGCTCCTGCATTTTAAATAGCTGCACAGTGGGAGGAATTTTAGGCATGCAAACTAGATCTGCTAAAATTTCTGCATAAGAATGAAAGTCTTTGTCTGGCATCTGGATGCCCACATCCTCTATTGTCACTTGCTTTGCTGAGGGTTTCTGCCAGTTGCCTTACCTTTACATTCCCAAGGTCCAAGCTACCCACTGCAGATATATTTCTTTACCCCTCTTGTTGTCACTTAGGAATGGAAAAGCAGTCATTGCACAGCACCAGCTATGGAGAAAAGGTGTGGGTTTTTGTTCTTGTTGTTGTTGTTTTTTGCTACTGGTCAAAGATCGGGGCTACTGGCCAGGGGACATGGAATAATTTTATGCTAGTCTTCACCTCTTGGAGGAAAAGTGGAATAATTTTATGCTAGTCTTCACCTCTTGGAGGAAAAGTGGAATAATTTTATGCTAGTCTTCACCTCTTGGAGGAAAAGTGGAATAATTTTATGCTAGTCTTCACTTCTTGGAGGAAAAATGAGCCATTAGCTGAATGAATACAGTAAGCAAAGGATGAAAGCTGCTGCTCTCATAGGTAGTAACAGCTATCAGTTTAGAAGTCTGAAAACAGTTCATGGAGGACCAAGCTGCTCATGGTTGAGCATCATGATGAGTACACACCAATTCCAGAACGCAAGAGGACTTGTCATAAACATTAGCTGCTAGGGAGCAATAGGAGATTGTTCTTTTCTGTTACTGTTTATAAGCTTTTTGAATGCTCCTAACTGGCCACTATATAGCACAGAATCTAGGACCAGGCAAGCCTTGATCCAGGTCCATGGAACACGTTAGTTAAATCTGTCATGATTTCAATAGGATTTATGCTTTCTTACATACGTTTTAAGGTAAAGGTTTCCCTGTCTGTCGTGTCTCACTCTAGGGCATGGTGCTCAACTCCATTTCTTGGCTGAGGGAATCAACGTTGTCAGAAAGCGTTTCCGCAATCGTGAGGCTGTCCGAGGTGCATGAAATGCTGTTACCTTCCCACTGAAGTGGTACCTATTAATCTCCTTGCATGCTTTCGAACTGCTAGTGGGCAGGTGCTGGGGCAAGTAACCAGAGCTCACCCTGTTGTGTGGAGCTCAGGTCTTGAACCTCGGGCTGTTAGCTCTCCAGCTGACAAGCTCAGCGTCTTTAACATTGAGCTATTGTTTATCTAGAAACAAATGCATGTAAATTCCATGGGGTTACACCCTCGGAAATGAGCATAAGGGTTTGCCCTATGGTTTATATATCCAGCTTTCATGAATTTTAGGCTAGCATCTTTGTCTTGTCACCAATGACTCCTTTCACCTCTAAGAGAAATCATTTGATAAATCACCACCAACATTTTAAAATCTGCCTGTATTTAAGAAAATACTTTATTCGTCCCCTCCCCCCACCACTTACAACAGAGAGAGTGGGAAGAAAAGATTGTGAAACAGAGCACAGTTAGAAGAGGAGAGAGAGAGAGAGAGAGAGAGAGAGAGAGAGAGAGAGAGAGAGAGAGAGAGAGAGAGAGAGAGAGAGAGAGAGAGAGAGAGAGAGAGAGAGAGAGAGAGAGAGAGAAATTGGTTTTGAAGCTGGCCTTGTAAGCCAACACACTTACGTTACTGGACTGAACTTGATAAGAGTTGTGTTTTATTCTCTTTTATCTTTTGAAATGTCTCCATCGCCCCACCTCCCCCCAGCCTTTCACCATGCTCTTCTGCTCCACAAATTTCCATATCCCTTCCTGTTATGTTTCTTGGCTGGTTTTCCTCAGAGATTATATTAAGGGCTCCATAGCCCGTTGAATGCTTCCTATCGCTTGATAAAGGAGGTGAAAATGCCCGTCCTCACTAAATTGGAGGACGGACGGTTGGGCAGGGAGGAATAAGGCCTGGATTTTTTTAAACAAGGAGCTAAAAATAATGATTGGCCTGTGTTATCTTGTTTCAAAAGAATCTTGCCCGCTGAGGAACCCTAGCAAGAGGGTAAAACTTCTGCCCTTCTTTATTTTATTTCTTTACAGGGTTGCTAGAGGTTATAGCTGGGATTGAAACCCTGCAATCAGTCTGAAAAACAATAACTACAAAGTGTGCCTGTGAACCAGGAATTTTGAATAAAAGTATTCACACTAATGATAAAAAAAGAAAAATCCAATCTCACAACCAAGAGGAAGCCACAAATTAGCCAGCCATCGTGGCTTGATGGAACGGTTGACCCATTTTTCTACAAACCAGGTGGGAGGCAGGCACATTTGCGCTCACTCTATTTGCGTGAGATGCTTTAACAAGTTTATTCGCTACCACCAATATAAATGTAAGGCAGCAACCAGGTTGCCCCCAATGTTCTCAGCATACTCCAGGTATGGCCAAGGTAGAGTCCAGCTATCTTTGCATACCTTTGCATGTGGCCCTTGGCTTAATTTCAAGGCTACCTTGCTGCAAAGTCCACAGCAGATGGCCGCACCCAACTAATCTTGCCTGAGCCCCAAAAAGCAACGCAGGATCCATATTTGGATGGAAAACCAAAAGGAAGGCATGAGAAGGCATCTCCCTCAAATGTGAAGAAGACTTTCTCAATCCCTGCAAAAGATCAGCTTGGAACTTGGTCCTTTCTCTCAAACTTGTTGCTTGGGGAGAAAAAAGGTACTGTCCAAAAGCTAGGAAGGGGAGGGAGTATTAAAGAGAGAATAGGTGTCTCTCTTTAGACAGATGGTCTATTCTGCTCATCTTCTTTATAAACCTCCCTCTGGAGAGCAGGAGAAAAAGTAGCTCTCCAGCAATCTGAGACCTGAACTATAACATTCTGCAAAGTTTCCTAAACATTAAATCTAGTTCTACAAAATACTTCTTGAATTACATGGGACATTTTCTGAAATACTGAGATATTCTAAGAGAGAATAATAATGTTAAAGTCAAGAAATTGGGAGGGGGAAAAATCACAAAACACTGAGATTTGCAAATACAGATTGCAGGAACTCAATAGTGGTACCATTGACAAATAAAAGACTTAAATCAGCCCAACAACCAAGAACAGCATAGCTGGCCAACTCATCTCTAATCAGATGCAATCTTTACAACTCCCAAACCTGTGAGGAGGCCTGAAGAAACATGAAGAAGAAAACTGACCAACCTTAGTTGTGACCTGTGATTAATATATTTGGAATACCGTAATAATATTAGTCAACTGCAAAAGCTTACATCTTGTGACAATACCTTTAACACCATGAAACATCCATATCCGCCTATCCCAGATCCTTGGGAAGGACTCACTAAGTGGATGAAAATGCCAACTCCAGCCTGAACATCTGACCAACCATGCGACCAGCCACAATAATGATGCACAATATGTGCAAGAAATAACATTTGCCGGCAAGCAGAACTGATGGAGCCAAAGTGAGGAAGTGAAAGTGCTCTGGGACTTTAGAATTCAAACAGACAAGCATCTGTTGCGCAACATCCCAGATTTCACAATTGTTGATAAGAAAGACAAAAAAAATCTGTTAGTGGACTTTTCATTACCTGGAGACAGCAGAAGACAAGTGAAAAAACTGGGGGAAAAATTACAAATGCAAAGACCTGCAAATAAAAGTAAAACGACTCTGACAAAAGGATGCAAAGATAGTATCAATAGTAAGAGGTTCCTTGGATCAATCCCAAAACATCTGGAGCCCCACTTGAGCACCCTCGGCATTGACAAAATCACCACCAGTCAATTGCAAAAGGCAGCTTTACTTGGAACAGCTTACATCCTGCAACAATACATTTGACACTAACAAACAACAACCTCTACCTATCCCAGATCCTTGGGAAGGAGTTGACAGGTGGACAAAAATGGCAAATCCGGTCTAAACATATAATTGACTGTGCAAAAACCATAACAAAACAACAATAACAACAACAATGTAAGACAAGCCGCATATAACAGGCAACGGCTGTGATATTATGGGCTCTTGGCTTTTCCACTGCAGGGCAATCATTTCTTTGTTTGAGCCTGTTAAATTCAAAGTATTTGACAATAATAAGCCATAACAATAAAAAAAAAAGATGAAAAGCTTTTCTAAAAAGTGCAGCAGAAAATGAAAGTAGTCTTTGATGGGAGCCCCAGTAGGAATCAAGGGAGCTTCCCTTGAAAGAGAGGCTGGTACAACGCCCGCCGTGGTGGAAAAGATCCTCTTCTCCCTTGTCTTTGAATTGGAGGAGTACTTGAAGACAAGCCCTGCCCCCACACGCTCGGTATGTCCAAGACAGGAAATCTGTGAAGTCCCAGATGCTGATGAATTATAGCTCAGCCCCCTCCCCCCAATCAGGCTGGCCAAGAATGATGGATGCTAAAAATTACAATTCAAGGACAGCAGGAGGGATGTGGGAGAAGATACTTCCTCAACTTTTCAAGTCACCCAATTGGATTGTGGGCTGATTGTTTTTGTGACTGTTTGTGGTATTGTCCAGCACTGTAACACCCACTAGTTTCTCATCTCCCTTTCTAAATCTGTTTTTATTTTAATGGCCATCACCAAGTGAAGGTGGAAAACAACACCCTGCCAAGTAAAAGGAGTATTACTGTCAAAGGGAGTAAAAAAACTTGTCCTGTGGTAGCCAAGAGCATGTGGATGCAACAAGAAAGAGGTTGAAGCCCGTTAAAGGTGAACATCTTGGCTGGAGCGAGTTGAGACCTGTTTTTCTGGAAAAGCTTTGGTATTCAGCTTCAAGGTGGATTAAAGATTTGATATCAAAAAACATTATGGTGATATCCCGGAATTAATCTTTGTTTGTACATGGACAGGAGGATGACTAGGGGGATCAAACGGGTAGAACAGAATAGTCAAGATGTTTCTAAGATACAAGTTGATCCTTTTTGTCTTTGCAACCCAGGTTTTCCACATTTGTGTACATGAAAATATAATGCCTCTTAAAACCTGGACTAAGAATGAAATGAGCTAACTGTGATGGTGGAAGAGAGAGAGAGAGAGAGAGAAAGAGAGAGAATACAAATGTTTTCAGTTTAACTATTAAGCATAGTTTCCAGCTAGTGTACTCAGAACTTAAAATTAAATAAATGAAAGAAACATGTTTCACTTTTGGAGGTTGTTTTTGTTGCTTTTTTAAATGCAGCAATAATGTGATTAACAGGAAATAAAGAAACAGGGCTTTGCAGGCGTTAACTCTTTGTGTCCTGGATTGCTTCTCCCAGAAAACGTGAGAGGAGAGGGGAGCAGATGGTCGCTTACATGGAAGGGGAAAAAATAATGTACTGCTTCTCATTTCACACTAAAATGTTTTACAAAGAGAAAAGTCCATTTACAATTATGCAGAACCTGAGCACCAACACAGTTACGATTAAAGAAGGCCCAGCAAGACTCATCAAAACAATATAGTTATTTTTATATAATACATTATATGGTGATTTTACTTGGAGCCCACAAAATGTCAGTGGAATAATATCTTTGATTCATTGCAACCACTTATAGATGAAATTGATCTCCATTCTAGTTTTTACTAGATTTTAGTAGAAACTTTTTTAGTTTCTACTTTCTGTTGATTTCTGCAGATCATGTAAGAAGATAAAGAGTAAGTCAGAGCAATATCAAAGGGGCTCTTGGTAATGCTAGAAGAAAAAACTGTTTTAAGTACTAGAGCAGCCATAATACCTGGCTAATAGGTGCTGTTACAAGACATGAATAAGTGCACTGTAATAGGTGCTGCTACAAGATGTGAAGGTTCAAGTAAACAGCAATCATTGGGTCTATCTGGGAAGATGGTATTTGTGGAAATTCACAAACAGCTGCAGGTCTACAGTGGCCTGGTTTGTGTTCCTCACTCAGCTGTCACTTTGAGCTCAGAAAGGCGATTATTTTTCACTTCTGAGGTTTAAAGTTGTGTAATATTCCCCTCGGCTGCTGTGATTATTTTAATTTTTGTTATGTGACAGTAATTTATTTTATGACTGTTCACTGCCCAGAGTTACTTGTACTGAGATGGGTGACCGTGATTGTACAAATCAATCCAATCCAATCCAATCCATCCATCCATCATCTTCACATAAACCTAAACCATTTACATTACAATTAGAAATTTTATTTTATCCTTGCAATAATACTTTCATGCATTGATAACATCCTGAATAAGTTGGGCTGCTTTTGATGACAGTATAGAAATTACTATTATAATAACAGAACTTGCAATTAGAGTGCCTGGATGGATGGATGGATGGATGGATGGATGGATGGATGGATGGATGGATGTGTGTGTGCGTGCGTACTGACACACGGTGTACAATAACTGAACTTTGTTCTGATCCATTTCTGGTTGTAGTTCAAATTGCTGATTTTGACCTTTAAAGACTGTGTGTACTGTGGTATTTTAAGAATCTCTTTATCCTCTGTCCAGTTCCTAAGATTCTTCTCAAATGACTTTTTCTTTATCTTTGGTCTTTAGTGTAAATGAGCCAGGACACAACTGTTTCTTTTTTGACACTAACTGTAAAATTATTTCTCGTTGGAAGTCTTATTTTTCAGTACCACCGAAGTCCTTAGCATCCTAGTTAGGGTTAAAATTAGTTAAATTTAGGCTTGGTTTTAATCTGGTTTATGACCTTCTTGCTGCTAGCATTTTATTTTCTGAATTCATTTCAGATCTTTCAGATATGTCCGCTGCTCTGGAATATTTTTGCCTGAAGAGCAAGATATAAATCCTTTAACATAAAATAACAAAGCACTGTGTTACACTGAAAGCAAATGATAGGATCGTCAAGTTCGCCATGATCTTCACAGCCAGGTGGAAGTTTGAATGGAGCTTCTCTGAATGATGTAAATCCAATACTGACCTTCGTACACCCCAACTGGATCACCAAACAAGCTTGAAAAAGTTGCTCTACAAGTTATTCACTGCTGTAAATTCTTGTGCTGGGTTTACACAAGATACCAAACCACTAGATAATCTACTATGTTTTATCATATTTTCTTCACCCTATGTTTATGATTCAATGTATCCTGCACAGAGAGCAGGGCCTGACATCAGTATTCGAAGAGACCAATAGTGTTTTTAAAAGGAACTCCAAAAAAAAAGGAACTGTGAATCTTTCCACTTTTACAGGAGAACTAACATTAGTCCAAATATCTTCTCCATACTCATTCATGGAAACGTCAGCCCATTATCTATCTATATCTCTCATGTATCTTGAAGATGCTCAGATGTAACAGATAATAACAATAAGGAGAAGTACAAAGCAGTTTGATAAGCTAGGTTAAAAAGAGATTTGTGGCTGGGGAAAATGAGGGCATACTTGGGGGTGCCACTAACCCTAATATGAAGGAGAGCTAGTCACGCATTTCCCTTACATAGTAAAAAGAAAACACTCTGAATCCAGCATGACACCTTATTCTGCCCATGGCATAAGAAATGTCTTGGTATTCAACAATAATGAAGACCAAGGGCCCCATCCTTATGCCAATGTCATACAGACCGTAGCTCTTGTTATAGAGTGGATGGGTCAGCTATGGTGCAATATGGATGTTACATGTCACATATGGGACAAGCAGAGAAGAATTTAGAACACTTAAATTCCCACATGCTTACATAAGAGCCCTGTTTTGACATTGCAGTTGAAGAGATAGGAAAAAGAAAGAGAGGGAGAGGGAGAGGGAGAGGGAGAGGGAGAGGGAGAGGGAGAGAGAGGGAGAGGGAGAGGGAGAGGGAGAGAGAGAGAGAGAGAGAGAAGAAGAAGAAGAAGAAGAAGAAGAAGAAGAAGAAGAAGAAGAAGAAGAAGAAGAAGAAGAAGAAGAAGAAGAAGAAGAAGAAGAGGAGGAGGAGGAGGAGGAGGAGGAGGAGGAGGAGGAGGAAGGGAGGGAGGGAGGGAGGAAGGGAGGAATACTTTTGGTCCAAATTCTAGGCTGTGACTTGAGGTCATTTTACTGCCAACCAGCTCTTTTGTGTAGCTGACAATAGTCTCATTAAAAGCACCCCAAAATGTGAATGTAATTGCTCACAACTCTAAACAGTTTAAGACGTTAGCAGAAATTCCACTGATTTATATAGTTCCATTGTCTGTTCATTACCCAAGCACGCAGATGACATGGGAGTTCGACAGACCACAGGCACATTCCAGGCAATAAAGAACACAGCAGCATTATGGGCTAAAGGCTGGAGGAGTCCCAAAACGAAATATTTGGACAATATAAAACTGCAGGGCAAGATTGGGCAATTTCATTTCTGCCCTGGATATTTGCTAAGGAAACTTTGGAAGGCCAGCTAGTGCTCTTCCTAGGAAACCCAGAGAATTCAGGTCGGGAACATGAAATGGTGGCTGGAGAAAGTAAAGAGGGAGGGATACAGGTAGATTTTCAGACCCCTTCCAGGAAAAGGAATGGCCTGTGTGCTCTCCAAATATTTCCTCCCTCCCCATCCATAAGGTTTGCAGGCTAATAATGCAGAAGCCTCTCTTGTTTCTGCAAAGGTCAGTCCACTCCACTGCAGCTTCCCACAACTAGAACTACGGCTATTTATGTGAGCGCTTAGGGAGAGGGACATGCGAGACATTTGCATAACAATAGAGAGATTTGCCATCCAAATGGGGCTTTAATTAATAGCAGGCAGAAGGGAAGCTAGTCAAGCAAAAAAACAAACACCCATGCCTCACACAAACACATACTGTAGACATCCTGGCGGTGGGATTTACACATCAGGCTATCCCTGAGCATTTTGATGGGGGAGATCACCAGACCTGGATGGCAGAAGAGAACCTCTCAGCTAGTGGCTTGCAGAGTGCTGACAAGGCCGGTTCATTGGACCAGAAATTGCGGAGACGGAGGTGTTGACTTGTCATGCCAGGAAATGTCACGTTTGAGCACATGTACATTTCTGATAAAGTTGTGAAATGCTCTGCGTTTGTTCTCATAAATACCAAGCGATAAGATAAGCAAATCAGAACAGGATTCATCCTTAGGAAGACTTGTTGTTTTGCTTTGAACACCTCTGCTTCAAAGCCTGCGGCTAAGAATGCAGGATGTAAGGCCAAGATGTAAACACAGACCGGGACTTAGTTTCAGAGAAACCAAACCAGGGTTGGAGTTTCCAAGCATAAAATCCAGCTTCGCAGCAGTAAAGGGGACTTGCAAGGCTCCTGATGCTGCTGAAATCCCAGGAACTCCAGGGAAGATGGCCAAAAGTGAAAGCAGACTTGTCAGCTTTCAGCAATCAAGAGCAGGGCACCGTGTCCTACCTTTTCTGCTGGTTTCCAATTTGGAATGTGGAGATTGGGATTATACGGGCACTCTCACTACATGGCCAAGGGGGCTCTGCAACAAAGCCTAAAAGAAGGGTGTCCAACCTTGGCAGCTTTAAGACTTGCGGACTTCAACTCCCAAAAGTCAACTCCAAAAAAACATTTTGGGAGTTGAAGTCCACAGGTATTAAAGTTGCTAACGTTGAACATCCCTGGTCTAAAAGATCCAGGTGGTGACCACAACTATGTGACAGAAGGATCACATAGTTGTACTCCCCATCTTGCTTTTTTTTAGACCTCCCCACTTCTTACACACAACCCTGACTTGGCTGCTGAGGTAAAGCTACAAACCCAAAGTTATCAAATGCTGATTTATTAGAATGCCCTTTGTAATGTAAAGCAAGGAGGCACAAAGACCTTTCTAGCTCTCTCTCCACCAGAGGATCTTTGCTGAGGGCTCATCTCTGTTCCTTTGGGGGCAGGTGGATACACTTCCAAACATTGGAATGTCCTTCCTTTTTTAATCTTTGAAGACGGAAGCTTCTGTGGCCCATGCGAGGCTCACAGACATTTGGGGAAATGTGGGAAGCTGACACTGCTTTGGAGCAACTCAACTTCCCATGTTTTTTCCATTAAAAGAAATGTTCAAAAACATCAGGTGGAGCAGGGAGGCTGGCAAATACTAAGTCTGGAGGCTAGCTTGAGGCTTCCAGATCCAGATATCCACTCTCTAGCTCTGCTTAAAAGTTAGCTGTCTGCAGGTCGTTTCATCTGCCAGCCACAATTATTTGTGGTACAGCAGTCAGTTCGAGGCAGCACAGGGACCATATCTGTGATTTCTCAGTGTGGATTTGGATATAACAGTAAAGAAGTGGTGTAGAAGCCAGCTATAAACCATAGGTGGATTGATATCCTAGTTTAGTAGTCTCTGGATACTCCTGTCCAGATTTTTCCCTTTATTTGATGATCATGTCATCAAATGTTGATCACACCAACAGCAAGTCCACTCCTTGAACTCAGCCCCACATTGGCTGTGTATTTAAGGGTGCCATGAATGTGACCTAGCATGAATATGGAACCTTGTACACAAGTGGAAACCTTTGACACAAAGAACAAAAATAAGTGGAGCCACAGATTGGTGGCCTTCACTTTTCCCATGCACACCTAGAGCCATAAGATTTTCTCTTTGCTTTGGACTTGGCACATTACCCTCCAGCGATGGTTTCTAAACCATTGTTTATGGTTTAGCTCCTTGTGCAAATCGAACTGTACTTTTCCAGTAAGCCACAATTGTAAAAAACATGGCTTAGGGCAAGAAGGGAAGCCATCCTTTGTGTCTGTTGAGGCTCAAGGCCCTGGGGCCACCCCACCCTTTGTCCTTACAGAGTGACACAGTGACAAGGACCCCTATCCTGTCAACCAGTGAAGTGGAGCTGAACACCATCTATAGAAATGAAAGAGCCTAAGGACCCAGTGTCCAGTGGGGATCTAAGGATTACGGCATGCCTCCTGATAGGATTCCAAACAGAATTGGCTTAATGTTTCATCCTTCTTTTTGGAGAAAAAATTCTCCATGCATAAATATGCAACTAAGGTCAAGATAAGGACGCCTTCAAATCAACTTCAAAGACTCATATAGTTTCCTTGCAGCAGAATGAAAGTGGTTTGCCACATACTTCTTCCAGGTTTTTTCTTTCTTTTTTCCCCAATGTCCCATTTGGATCTAAAACAAGCCAGGCCTATTTGCAGTTTTCTATGGGTGTATTTATTTCCGCTTAATTTAACCTTGCCTTATGGAATTAACCAATTTTCTGAATATAGATAACATACTGAACAAGGCCACAGGATGGGTTTGTGTAACATATTGGATATAATAAGGTTGGCCAGTTTGGGGTTCAGCTGACTGTGAGAAAATAGAGTATGAATCTGATGGGCCCAAATCAGCCCAGAAAAACTTTGCAGCCCTGGGAAGAAGTCCCAGAAATATCTCTTAAAATATCTTCTGGGATTATTTTACCATAAAATGCCACCAGCAATGGGATTTGAGCAGTTACCAAACAGAAACATACACACATCCGGGTGTCGGGCTGTCTGTTGCAGAGTTTTACCTTCCTGGGGCTTTGAAGTCTTTCATGTTTGAAAAGCATCAAAAAGCCGCTACAAATGTTAATAAAATTAGAGCCATCTGAATGTTGGATTCACATGTGCCTTTGAAAGCAGGCCTCTGATCAGTTATTACCTTCAATTACCTTGTTGTCCACTCTTTTTAGCTGGGGGTTAAACTCTTAACACTTCCCTTTGAAGTGGTTATCCTTTTATCTATGACCAGACTGAGGAATTTAAGGGCAATAATCAATGGAGGTTTCATAAGAATAGGAGAGGCAAAGCAACAGAAAATAGGTGTGAACTTCCCTTTAACCACCAGCTGGCTGGCTTCTTTGAGGAAGGAAGGAAGGAAGGAAGGAAGGAAGGAAGGAAGGAAGGAAGGAAGGAAGGAAGGAAGGAAGGAAGGAAGGAAGGAATTGTTCTCCAACACATGATTTCATTTTTTAAAAAAAAAACAATATTCTAATCAGCACTAAAAGCCAAAACTGAGGGGTGATAATTTGGGTTAAAGACAACAAAGGAGTGAGCTCTTCATCAAAGGGAGATGGAAAAAAGTAATGAAGCACAAAGATACAATTAAAGAATTGCCTTAATCAGAGCTTTGATGTCTGACATAGTCCATAACACTGTTAAGAAGAGAAAGCGAGGTAAATTCACCTCTCTCATCTAAGAGAAAGAGGCTGATGCAACAACAGATTACAATTCTTTCAGGTCTAGAGAGAAATGTGGTTATTTGCACCCCAAGGCTAAGGTTGAAACCATCAGACTCTGTACGCAGCCTCGTTTCTCCAGGTAAATTAATCTAGAAAGACTAACCCTTCTTCATTTTCACTTTTCAGCAGTTTATAGCTGGTATCAGATGATGATGATGATGAAATATTGAAGGAGAAGATAGAGAAGACTATTCAGGCAGGGCTACCAGATTTGAGCTGCAACAATCTGCAAAATGACTAGATGATGGCAAAAAAAAAAACAACTTCTGGATTTCTACTGACATCAAGTGGGCCTCAAGACAGTTGAGGCTTAGATCTAGTCTCTCTAATGCAAGTCCCTATATATAACTTTGGACTAGTCACTATTTGTAATCTTTCAAGACTTTAGGCCAGCCCTGCCTTCAAGCAGAATGAAACATCTGCCTCTGATCTGCTGAAATGCTGGGCAATGAGGAGTGGCCACCAGTTGTTGAATTACAGAGTTGTGTGCCACATGGTCTGCCTTCCACTCCTAACCTAGCCTGCTGCCCTCAGAGACGGATGGATGGATGGATGCTGACCCAATCCCAGTTTTGAAGTGGAGTTCAGTTGCTAACCAGCTACCTTCTGTAGGAGGATCAGGACCAATCCTGACCTGAATTAAGGTTTCTGAGGATGGCCCCTACAAACTGCTTTAGAAAAACAGGTTGAAAGAAATCCATGTATGTCAGCTGGACAGTTTGGATGAAAAATGCAAGCTATAGCTATGATCAATGAAATAATATTTAAAATCACATCACTCATAGGTAGTATTCACATGCCAAGTTAATTCATATCCACAGTGATGAAAGGAAGCCAATTTATGCCTTTATGAATCAAAAGAGTGCTAAGTTCTAGTTAATGTTTATTTTAGAAAATAGGGTGCTAGATATTCGCTTGGTTTACACCTCACACAGAACTAAAGTTTGTGTAATCATAGTTTACTGAATAAATCATAATTGGCTGGTTTGCACAACATGCCATAAATCATGATTTTCAGACCACAAAGAATGGATGCACACATTTTAAGCCAATATATGATTTGTCTGGTTTGGGTTTAGTTTCATCCATCTTACAAAATCATAGGTTTTTTTTAAAACAAAACAAAACAATTCTTTGCTGAATAAGCCACAACTGGGTTAGTTCAGTCATTTGAGCTAAGTGTGAATCCTACTCTAATGTGACTTGTTTGGTTTTGATTTAAGGTCTTTGTGGAACACAGCCATTGTTACTTATTAACCTTGTTAAATCATTAGCATGGTGGTGCGAGCCAAACAACTGTGACTAATCACACAAGCCTAGTCCCACAGATTGAGTTCAAATTCATGTTGGTTTAGGATGTTGGTTTAGGATGATTGATTGATTTATTTAAAATGTTTATGTAGCCTTAAAACCAAATTCTGGGTGGCCAGCAAATTTTCAAAGTTGACTGTAGCTCTTCCATAATGGCCTAGGGCAGAGGTCCCGAAACCTTTTGGGCACCAGTGACCGGTTACGTGGAGAGAGGTTTTTTTGTGGATCATAGGGGGTGTGGTTTTGTGTGCTGCCCGCATCCCATGGATGGGGCTTTGCTTATTTGTGCGGACCGGTTGCTGGCATGCCGTGGCCCAGTACTGGTCCATGGACTGGGGGTTGGAGACCCCTGACCTAAGGTTCTTGTTAAAACTCCTGAAATTTAACCCAACACAGGCTTGTAAACATATTTTTCCTTTGGTGGGAAAATAAAACCTAAATTAGAATGTGTCTTCTTTCATTTTCTACTTACAAGTAGGCTCTTTAAAATGGCAGGGACATTCAGTTAAAAAGGCTTTCAGCAAATCATCTGCATGGACCTCTGGATTGAAGTTAAACACTCAGGGTAGTATACACCAACTTGTGCAGTCTCGATCAAGCCTTGCTTCTCAAGGACCTTCCCTAGGAAACCTGCCTTTTGCTTGTGGAAGGCAAAAGGCATGGGAGACCTCTCTTCAAACCCTCAGCCACAAAGGTGGGCTGCCATGAGAGAAATCAAAGCTGGTTCACAGGAACAGGAAAAAGACCAGAGCAAGCCAGAGGTTCCCCTCCCCCCACCACCAAGTTCATTGGTTTTGATGGAGTTGGGATGCCACTACAAGATCAATTTTCTCCTAGAATGACTGATCAAATGCTTGACAAAGCCTTGGTGGTCTTGCTTTCTTTTCAGGAAAGCCTAATCAGATACTCACAAAACAAGCCACTGCCTTCTGAACAAGTGATCAGGTGCAAGATCGCTATGACAAAGTGCTGAAATTAGCTAGACTAGGATAACTGTTTATTTTGTAAATCCTCCACCCCAACCACCCACCTCTGGAACCCTGGATGTCGGCCCCTTAATTATAATCTTAGGATATATAATCATCTATATGCCATTTTCAGTTCTATGTCTCAGGGGAATTCATTAGGAAGCCAAATTACCATCTCTTTATATCTGTAAAGGCAAGTTTGTAGTACACTTCTGAGATGAAATCAACATTCAGTCCTGTTAGGTGTGAAAAGATGAGGGCTTCAAACTCAAGTTTCAACATTTCCTCAACCCGATTGCCATGGAGACATGTGGGACATTGATTCCCACAAACCCAGAGTCCGCTAGGTTTCAGACAATAGAACAATTGCATCAATAGATCAAACAAGTAAGCCCTATTTAGCATGGACATCTGGAGATTATGGGAGATGAAGTCCAAAACATGTCAGAGGTAGAAGGTTGTGCTTTGTTTCACCCTTAATTCTGGCACTCTTGAATGGCAATTTGGTACAATCAGTTTGATCTGAGCTGGTGGGCTCTGCAAAGATATACCTGGGCAACTGTCTCCTTTTTTAGAGCTCAGGTTTGAAGAACAAGGAAAAGCAAGAAGTTTAATACCTGAGAGGTTACTACACTGATCTTAAAATGTGCTTTTCATATAATTGTGCCATTTGCTCTTTACTGGGTTACCTTTTGATTTTACTTGTTAAATAATGTAAACATAACTTTATTTTATTTTCCTTCTTGCTTGGTTGCTCCCCATATCCTGGCCATGTGTTGATGATCCAAATCCAAATGGCTTATTGTTTCCCCCCCTCCCCCGCTCTCAGACCCGTCCATTGTCTTTTCCCTATTTGTGCTATCTACCCAGATGTTAGTCCAAGAGTTGCTAGTCATGCTAGCTACTGCTTCTCAGCTCCAGTTTGGACCTCGCCTCCCTCCTCTTCCATCTCTTTCCTAATTTCAGCTTTCCTTCCCTCTGAATAACTTTAGCATTCAGCTTCTCAATGACCAAGTTTAGTCTATATTTCTTGGTTTGGGGCAAGGAATCTTGCTCAAGACCAAAGGGTCTTGATAACTAGGACAGAGGTCCCCAACTCCTGGTCCGTGGACCAGTAGTGGGCTGCGGCATTTTAGCAACTGATCAGCACAAACAAGGAAAGCCCCATCCACAGCATTCAGGCAGCATACAAAACCACACCCCCTCCAGTCCACGAAAAAACCTCTCTCTACGTAACTGGTCCCTGGTGCCCAAAAGGTTGGAGACCTCTGATCTAGGATGATGTAAATAAGGGAACAGGAGCCACATTGGTCCTTTCCTTTAAGAGCTTGACATTCGCAGCTCACTGTGATATTAGGACCTCATTTTTTCTGTCCTTTTTCCCTTCTTCATCCCCCTCCCCCAGTACACTTTTAACACCTCTATGAAGGTCTCTACCAAATAGCTCCCATTTCAAAAGCCAGTGGAGAGTCTCTCTTTTCTCTAGGTTCCACCTGAATAATCTATTCTTTGAGAGTAGATTAAATATAGACGCCCTGATGTCAAACTTGAGTCTGTGAAGGATTGTAGATGTGGTTTGTCCAGACCTTCTGCTGGGCTTTTAAAAAAAAAACCTTTCCAGTTTAGCCAGACAAATAGTAATTTGTAATAGCACCTTTTCTGCTAGACATGAATTTCCTATTCCTTTTTATAGGTAAGAAAGAAGAAACTGTACCAAGATAGATTTATCCTACATTCATCTACCATTCAACCATTTGTAGCATTTTCCTTTGCATTAACTGGCTGGGAATGCATATCTATGTATTTATGTTTATTAGATTTTAATCCTGCCTTTATTACTTTCATAAGTAACTCAAAGTGATGAAGATACCTAATAGTCCTTCCTCCTATTCCCCCCACAATGACAAGACTGAGGTGGTTTCTGCTTGCTTGATGCCTACATGTGGCTTGTCAGGAAGTTGAGAAGATGGGATCTTCATGTGTTCAACTCAAAACCCCATATGCCTGGGCATACAGTGTGGGCCATGGAAAGGTCAGCTGAACCATGGCTTATTCAATGCGTCAGGCTTGGTTTATACAATATGTTGAAGTGTAAACTAATTTCATAGTCCAGCCACACACAACATACTAGGGGAGAGTGTGGCTGAGAGCTATAGCAGAAGAGGTTCTTTGTCCCGAAAACTATAGAAAGGACCAAAATACAAAACTGAAACTACAGCAGCTGTGTATTACCAAAAATCCCCCAAGAACACAGACTTTACTCTATCAAAATTGTAGTTAGAAGACCATTTTCACTTTCGTTATCTACTACAGTACTAGGTAGAATAGTTTCCACATTAATGAATGTGTTGCTAACTTTTCCTGCTTCAAATTAGATAATGATTAAATGAAGTTGTGGAATCTTAAGTGTCATAATGGATAACATCTTCCTCCTTTACTTGGAAGATAACCTTTATAGCAATTACCAGATTATTCTTGAAATGCCATCATTGTGACTGGATCTCATAGAGATCTTATTACCTTTTGACACCAATATTGTTATTGAGTTGTTATCAATTATAATAAAAGTTTTACTTTTTTTTTAATTTAAAAAGTTTTACAATACATTTTGACTTTAATCCCCCCCTCCCCCTCCCCCACCCAACCCTCCCTATCCCTTCCCCCCATTCCCTCCTCCCCCCCCCCCGACTTCCCAGAGCTAAATACAGGGTATAAAATCAAAAAACAAACATAAGCACCCCTATGTTATCAGCAATAAACTATTAGTTCTATCTCCCTCTAGCTCATGTAAAATGAATACAAACAATACTAATATTACAAATAAAGTAAAAAAGAAAAAGAGAAAAACAGAAAAGAGCTTTACTCAAAATAGATTTTCTTAATCCCAGTCCTTATTCATATTAATTTCAAAGAAAAAAAAATAGACAAATTCTCAGTTACGCGCCAAAAGCGCCTATCTATTAACCTTAATAATCTCCAACCAAACTAAACCATAATCAAAAATAATTCTTGCATGTATCACACCAAATGTCTCGCAGTTCCAGGTCATCCTTGAGTTCAAATAAAAAGAGTAAAAAAAAAAAGGGTTAAGCAGTCTGTAAGACAACTTGTTGTTAATTAGGAGCTTGCATACCCATTCTTAGTTCAACACACACTTTTAGTCCATAACCCTAATATACTTTTCTAACAAGCAAATAACATCCATCTTAAATTGCGTTAAATATTAAAAAAAAAACTTTCTTTCTCCTCTATGATAAATTTAATCCATTGACATTCTAATTTAAAAATTTAATCACCAATCTTGACGCTCCAAAGCTTTTGGAGCACGTCTGTCATGACCCCCAAAACTTCTTTGGACCGCGCCCCTCCCACAGCTTCACTGTAAGTACACTTTGGAGATTCCATAACTTTCTGCTGGTCTTGCTCTTGCTCTCGTCTCACTCTTCTTAGGGCGGCACGCGTCTTCCTCTGGCCTCCTGCAACATCCAATGAAACTGTATCTTGATCCCCTCCAACACCATTGTCCTCTATCTGTCTGTCTGCAACATCTTGAAGCTTTCCCTCGCCGTATCCCTTAACAGCTTCCAAAAATGATAGGGGGGTTGCTTTTAACACATTGCTATAAAAATCACGTGCCTGGGCCACAGTAACCAGACGATGTCTTTTACCTTCATGCGTCACCACCAGTCCAACTGGAATCTCCCATCTAAACTTAATATCACATTTCTTAAGTTCCTGTACTAAAAATGCAAAATCTTTCCTTCTCCTTAAAATCTTCGGAGGAATCTCTTTTAAAACCAAGACTTCTTGCTCAGCCACTACCAGTTTAGTATCATAGGCAGCTTGAATAACTTCATCTCTAATTACTCTCTTTGTAAAATAGACCACCACATCTCTGGGTAACTTCCTTTGTCTTGCAATCCATGAATTAACACGAAAAATTTTGTCCATATTTCCCTCAATTTCAGATGCTGGCTGGCCCAATACCCCTTCCAGAGCCTCAGAAATCAGCTGCTTTAAATCTTCTTTACAGTTCTCCTTTAAACCCCTGATTCTAATAGCATACTGCATCTGATGATACTGAGCAAGGCTCAATTCTCCGTCCATTTTATCCCTTATATTTTCATTTTCTGATACCTTTGCTTCTAATATAGAGTTCTTTTGACTGAGATCCTTCACTTTTTCATCCAGCTGTTGCACACATTCAGCTACAGATTCAATCATAGACAACATGTCCACCCTCATTGCTCTAAACTTCTCTTCCATCTTCTTCTCCAGTTTCTCCTCCAACTTTTTCAGCTTTTCATCCATCATGTCAGACATCAATTGTGAATGCTTTCCAAGAGCATCTTGTAAATCCTTAAGCGTCAATGCCGGAGGAGGTGCAGGAGGAAGCAAAGCTTGCAATGAGGTCTGTTGCACCAGGGAAGACCCCGCACTCCAAAGAGCTTTAGAGGTTTTAGCCGCCATCTTTCCCCACTTTCACTTATTGTGCACTTTCACTTTAAAGCTATAAAATCCATTGAGCTAGAGAGTAAAGATAAGAGTCCACATCACCTTGACCTCCTGTACCGCTCTGCCTGCATCTTGACAATCAAAAGTATTTCCTTTTGGCAGGGGTGGTTGCTAACGCCTGGCTCTGCTCCATAAATCCCGGAGCAGGGGCGCTGCGCAGCTCGGAGCAACCCAGGCTTCGGGGGGGGGGGCTCAATCCTTCAGCCGCCCAAACTCTCAGCTCAGGCGGCCCCAGAGAGCTCAACCCCTACCTGGGGCCTCACCCCCTCTTCTCCCGAGGAGGGGGCTTCAAATCCATCTAAACAGCTGATCGGCGCTGTTTACGATGGAAAAACACAGCTGCGGAGCGGGCAGCCCGAAAACGGCTGTCTTCAGCGTCGCGTCGCCACCGGAAGCCCCAAAGTTTTACTTTTTTAACTTGTCCTTCTCTTGAAGGAAGATATTGTAAGTAGGCTTCTCTTTTATACAAACACATACAAAATTTGCTTCATTTTTTGTTTTTACCTAGATAGTAAATCATGTTTTCCCCCTTATCTCAAATCTTTCACTTTCTATGTTTTTAAGATGTCTTCAGATATCGCTTCATGGCCCCAAGCTTGAAGTCTAGCAACTTGTTTTATTGATTTTAATTTTCAAACCAAATATTCAGGATACTGAATTGAGTTCCAAACAGAAAACAAAATTAGCTCTTTTAATCATAATTATCAGTTACAAAACCAGTTGTGGGCAGTAGTAACATGATATTAAACTGCCTTTACCTATCCTGGTTTAGAAAGTAGTACACATATTGTAGACAAATCATATTGTATGTAGACGAATGAAAGAATGTTCACTAGAAAACTCATAGATGTTATATGCACATTTTGTTACAATGTAACTTTTTTCTTTTTCTGTCTCTTTATATAAGGTAATTCTAATAGCAATGTTGAAGCCAGGGAAGTTGTAACATGTCCAGTTTTGTTTTTAATTGTACATTCAATAAAATTTGTTGTTTTTTTTAAAAAAGAAACTTATATCATCAATATGGGGTTAGTATTTGAAAGACACACCAAGACAGGCCAAAAGGAGAGCTACCCAGTTACCTTGGACAGCCTATAGATTTTATAAACAAACAAACAAATGTACATCTGCTATATTTACACTTGTTTGCTTTATTAAAACACACTACTACTAATGTCCAAATCCAGATATCTACTTCCAAAACCCACATTTGCAATTTAGAGTGCTGCATAGAGAGCGGGAGTAGAAATAAGACATCAAGTGGGGAAATGTGATATTATATCAGGGCTTTGTTTTATAGCAGGATCCTCAGCAAATGACATGTCTCTAGCTCACCTTGGTTGATCTTAAAAGAGCTAAATAGAGTCAGATCTGGTTGAAGCTTAGTGAGGAGATGGCAAAGAACATGAGGACTGTGAGCTACATTGACAAAGAAAACGTTGGCAGAAAAAGGCAGGGGCCAACTACCTCTGTATTGTTGCCAATAGAACAATCTCGATGTAGGCACCTAATAAGCAAGAGTGATGGTTTGTTTTTAAAAATGCTTTTGTAGTCTGGAAGTGGGACAAAAACTTTGGCTAAAGTAAAGATGGGCTGTGTGGTAGAAGTACACGGGGCAGTAGTTCCAAGGATTCAAGTACCAGATCACCATGTCGGTGAAGACCCGGAGGATTTTCAGACTGATGGAACTAGAGTAACTATTGAGGTACGAGAGTTCAGTCAATGGTGATGGCGGACATTCATTAGATAAGTAGCTGGGCTGGATCTGAAGGACTTCAAGTGTAGACATATCCTGAACAAGCTGGCATTCCTAGTGTAAGAAGATGCATATGGAGAAAATACTCCACAGAAGTGAGGGGAGCCACGTCAAGGAAGATTAGCAAGGAGAGGCTTGCAGAAGACAAAGCAAGGAGTTTAAGCCAGGCATGGGGACAATTTTTAGTAGCTCAGGTGCCTTTCACTTCTGATGAGGTCAGAGTCACCAAGGACATTGTAGTGATGCCAAGTGAGTGGGGCCGAGTCCCACCTAGAGATGAAGCCACATTTTTTTCCTTTCCTTTCCTGAGCTGTGGGCAGCAATTGGGAGTGGCTTTGTTTTTAATTATTTGTTAACTAATCAGTTAACTATTAAGCATAATTATTTGTAGCTATTTACTATTTAAAATAGTTTAACTTTTAGCTAATAGGCAACTCTATTTGGGGCTTTTAGTTTTGTTTTATGGGGGGGGGATTGTCATGGTAAAAGGGCCATCCTTTTCTGGTATTTTTTAGCAGAAGGGACTTTGGGGAGCAACAAAAGGAGGGTACCTGTTTCAGGTGACTGTGGAATCTCAGACGTCTTCTTTCCCATTTTGGATGAGACGAGCTTCCCCACTCTAGTGTCCTTGAGTTGGACTAGTCCAGGGGTAGGCAACCTCGGCTCTTTTATGACTTATGGACTTCAACTCCCAGAATTCCAGAATTGGGAAGGCTGCATCCAATGCATCAGGATAGAAGAAGCATAGAAAGCAAGCGACTGGTTCCAGATCACTCTAAAGGTCACGTGGTTTAGGAGGAATTTGAGCCCAGCTCGGCTGCTTAAAGCCCTTTATTAGCTACCAAGCCAAAATAGTGAGCTAAATTTAGAAAGAGAAACATTCCTAAACTCTTGCCCCATTATTTTGGTCCACATTTGCTCAAGTCCTGATGCTTCCTAACGAACTGACCTGGCAGTTCTCTACCATCACAGGACCCACTTGGTTGAATGTCATCGGTCTTCCCGTAAAAAAACCATGGATGAAGAAAGAGCAAGTCTCTTTGGAACCAAGAAATGGAATCAAGTGATCCTAGCATGGGTCATCCTCAAAGGCCATATTGCACCTCTAATGTCAGCATGAGACCCGAGTGTAAGTCAGGATTTGTGGGAAGGAGGGAAGAAGATCAGTGCTCCCCTATTTCCCTACCAGGAATCTGGTCTTAATCAGGTTTCCAATGCTGATTTGCTTTTAACAGTTATCCATACAATTGCCTTGCTTACTGTCTCCAAAAAGACATGCTTGAAATTCCACTGGATTCCATTTTTTTCCAGTGAAATGAACCTTTTCTAAATGTGCCCATTGCTTGACTGGTTGTGTATTTCCCATGTTCCAACTACAGCTGGTTACTACAACTGAGGGCCAAGTTATATTGGCAAAGTTACTGTCTGTCAGTTACAGGGTCTCTACCTCTCCTTTTGACTACTCATCTGGGCAAAGTCGATTCCCAGTATCCCCTGCCTGTGGCCATTCATGCGGTTCAGGAAAGCAAAACTAAAGATTGGAAGTTGGTCTGAGGAAAAGTTACCATCTTGTAACTGAATTTGGAAAAATACACTGGATTGCTGAGAAAAGGTAGCCCAAGAGGCATCTGAAGGCAGAGATAGCAGAGAAGGAGGGTTAGATAAAATGCTTGTTTGGAAAAACTGGATTGCAGCTGTGAAATATTTTGGATGGGAGAAAAAGGTGCCTATATGCAGATGGGCAGCAGAGGAAGAAATAATCTTGTTTCGGTTTTTTTCTTTCACAACCCAAAAGTAGCTTCATAGCCAAAACATCAACCTTTCTACTCTCATTTTTCTTTTTCTTTTCTTTCTTTCTTTCTTCTTTCTTTCTTTCTTTCTTTCTTTCTTTCTTTCTTTCTTTCTTTCTTTCTTTCTTTCTTTCTTTCTTTCTTTCTTTCTTTCTTTCTTTCTTTCTTTCTTTCTTTCTTTCTTTCTTTCTTTCTTTCTTTTTCTTTCTTTCTTTCTCTTTCTTTCTTTCTCTTTTTCTTTTTTCTTTCTTTCTTTCTTTTTCTTTCTTTCTCTTTTTCTCTTTCCTTTTTCTTTCTTTCCTCTTTTTTCTTTTGTTCTTTCCTTTTTCTTTCTGTTTCCTTCCTTCCTTCCTTCCTTCCTTCCTTCCTTCCTTCCTTCCTTCCTTCCTTCCTTCCTTCCTTCCTTTTTTTTCTTTCTCTTCTCCTAGCATGTGCTTTATGAACCCTCTTTTCTCATTTAACTGGTGTGAATAGCTCAGTGGGTCGCATCCATCTTAGAAAGTGAAGATTTGGGGGTAGGGGGAGTGGAGGGAGCTTCCTTGGAGATGGGATAACAGGAGAGAATGCAGACAAACATCCAGTCTTGGCATGCTAGAGAAAAAACCTACCCTAATCCTGTCTGCAGTGTCTTCATGACTGCAGGCTCCAAGGTAGCAAGGAATTCCCACTTCCCTTTCAAGAGCAGAGAGCACTGGGGGGATGTGGCTGGGCTGGGGTGTTGGGCGGCAATTCCTGGGCTCAGCAGCAGGCACAAAAGGAGTATTTTTCTCAGTGGAATCTCTCCAACACATTTGGTCAGTAAGCTCATCTGTAAGGAGAAATGAGTGCCTCTAGCCCAGGGTTCAGCCATCATGAAGAATGCGCAGCACAGGGCTGCAGGTTTGGTGCCCTATTTAACGATAGGATAGCTGGTTTATTTATTCTTCAAGTTAAGGTCCGTAAAAGTTCTCAAAGAGGAGAAGAATGCAACCAGCACCTTGTAGAAGAATATAAAGCTACATGGACTACATTTGACCTGTCCAATTGTTCAGTATGGTTGATTCTGATTAGCGATTCACATCATCTCAAGTCCCCATCTTTTATAATATTAGCAATTTTATAATATTTGGTCAATTTCGGAAGATGTCTCCAGGTTTTGACTGTTCTAGGCAAAGCATATGTTCTTATACTAGGCTAGGGATCCATCCTAAGTATGATGGATTAGCAGTAGGTTGTTGATATTTGTTATTGATGCAGACTTGTACGAGAAGGCTGAAAGTTGAATATGCTTTCAGAGGGAACTAGAGAAGTTTAAGTTTAAGTTTATTGAATTTATATACCGCCCTTAAGAAGAGGTCTGTGAAATGACCAGCTGAGTCTCTATGAGAAATCAACACTCAAGCATTCAGTGCCATGTCATTCTCACATAGTCTCCTCCATACATAATAAATGGAGGCTATATATTACTCTGATAAAGGAAACAACATATATGCTCTGTATAATATATAGCTGCTTATCATCTTATTCCCCCCTGAATGTCTAAATTGAGGGCCATCATGATATTATATGGCTTTAATTATGCTTTGCATGTAGAATTACTTTCTCTTATCTGTCCTGAATCTCCCATAATTCAGCTTCATTGCATGACCTGGTTCTAATATTATAACAGAGAAATAAAACACTCCCCTAATCACGGTATAATTTTATATGCTCTACTATATAACATTTCCCCTTTTCCCCTGAGTTAATAAAACTCAACCTTAAGATTTTTTTCACAAAAGTGCACTGCTCCACTTTCTTTACAATTGGGATGATCTGATGTTCTAGCTCCATGATAGCCTTTTTAGGTACAGTGCACACAATATTTCTAATGGCATTATGCTACAGGTTTTTATAAGGGTATTGTGATATTGGATTTTTTTTATTAAATACATTGATTATTAGGTTATAAAAATTAAGACTGACTGGATCCCAATCTATTTTTTTAAAAAAATCAACTGGGATGTCTTTCTAGGGCAAAACTGATTGATTGATTAGAGATGGCCACATGACTCTGGGTGGCTATATAATCTTCTTATTGTTCTGTGTAATTTAGTTCTGGCTTCAAATGTTGCTGTAAGAGTAAACCTACTGAAATCAACAAGATTTCAGTGAGTCATTAGTAACTTACTTGTAATGCCTTTAAGACAATATTGCTCATATTGTACAGGAGATGGAAGGGGGACATAGGCCTAGAATGCCTATCTGTGCTTTGCTTATTTATGGGGCCTGTCATTACTTGATGTGAGCCAGTTTTTCTGTGTTGGCTGGGATGAGATGCAAAAACGTTGTTTGATTTCCCAGAGTGTGGTGTGTTAATATCAGTTAATACTAGTTACTTCTTGATGATGCTGTCCATGAAAATGAAACATGCTCGAGTGATCCAACCCAATTGTACATTTTTGAAAAAAGCCTCCAATTGGGTGGGTGGAGGTGGCTGGTTCCCTGCCCACCGTGACTAAGTTACCCCTTGATGAACGGCTGCCTCCCTCCTGGGCTGCTGTTCCTCCTGGGTGTGAGACAGCCCAGACCGAGGCTGTTTGAGCACTTTTCTCAGCCCAGCAGCTTCAGACAATCCCCAGACTCAGATTCTTAATTGCAGGCAACCAAGTGGGCTTAGCAGGTTGCACCTGCATTGCAGGGGCTTATAGATTGCTCCGCCTACGAGCAACAGGGTGCCCATCCTCTGAATAATTTCAAGCCAGCTTGCAAGTTTCCAAACATCAATTTAGCGGCATTGCTGCTAATGCCTCTGAAAGCTGTGACAGAGGCCTGTTGCCAGCATTGTCTGGAGCAAGCTCAATGAATTAGTTTGCCGTTGTCTGGGGCTTGAGCCAGAGAATCAAGTAGTGCAAGACCACACAGATTCCCTGCCTAGAAAATAAAACACAAATTTCCTTTATATACATATATATATAAATGATTAAGAAATTTGACCACTTTAATTCGCCAGGATGATTCAATTCTCCCTCCTTACTCCCCTCCCACTCTTTATATATCTTGTGGGAGTGAACAATTAATATTTTTTTAAAAAAAATGCCAGCCCTGTCCCTTGGCAGGGAGAATGCCTGCAAGCCTTTCCCATCCCTGAAAGTCAACAGCATGAGGAACATCTTGAGGTAGCACGGCCGAACTCAAGTGTGGGACTTTGAAGAACTTCCCCTTCTGTTCAGAAGAAAGCAGGAACCCTTCCTGGGTAGAGATTTCTGCTGTAAATGAGCAGGAACTATTGGCGAGTGGGTGTTTAATTCAATCGGAATTCATGGCCCCAGGAGAACAAAGGAAGGATTGCCTCCTGGTGGGACTTTAGCACTTGGACCTTGAATCAGGCCAGTCTCCAATCGGCTTGCTAACAAAGGCTTGGGAAGGAGAGAGGGAGGCAGAGGGGTGCTTTCAAAGACATACCACATGTTCATGCAGCCTGAAAAGACCCTGGACAAAATAGCCCCCCCCCCCACAACCAGGAGGCAATGGCCATGGAGATAAAATGAAGCAAACTCTTATATCTGAAAGACAGCATGCAGTCTCTAAATTCTGCCTTGGAGGCACCAATGTGCATTCAGCAGCCTTTGGAATTAAACGTAGGAGGGTGGGGAGCCAACCCTTTGTAAGTTACCTCCTACCATCTTAATAGTATATATAAACCATCTCTATCCTGAAACACATTATACTTGAGGGAATCTGGAAGATCACCAGCGAACCAACCATGAGACTGGCAAACAGATCACTAAATGCCCCCCCCCCGACAGGGAGAAAACTGCTCCAAACCTGCTCTGCTTTCCTGTCTTCAGGGCAAGGGTGTCTAACCTTTGAAACATCAAGACATGTGGACTCCGACTCTCAGAATTCCCCAGCAATTCTGGGAGTTGAAGTCCACAAGTCTTAAGAGCTATTGAAGTTGGACACCCCTGCTTTTGGGTAAGAGTGGCCAAAAGGACAAGGAGACTAAACTGACATCACAACCTGCTACTTTTCAGATGGGTTGGACAATCCTACGTCTCATTCAGAATTCTGGGAGCGGTGAACCAGGCTGTCTGGAAGGCAAGAGGAGCAGGGAGGAAAGCTGACCAAAAGTGTTGGCTGTGGATTGTGAAATCTGCAATCCTGCTCAGATATGAATAGCTTTAGTATGCCGGGCGCTAATCGAGGCATGGGGATAGAGTACAAGGAGAAGAGGACCACTGCAGAAAAGCCAAAGGGTACATTCAGGTTATATATTAGGAACTTTTTAAACTTATTACATGGCTTTGTACATTTTTATTAATCTACACTGTTGAAAAATAAAATTCTGTCAACTAGACTAATGACAGTAGCAGAAAGCAAGGAACCAGCTTACTGTATTTCTTAATGAGCTTTTAGCTAAAGGAAAATGTAATAATAAAAAAGACTACCTTTAAAAGCTTGGTTCCTGGAGACTATACAGGCCAGTCTATGTACTTTTCTGGGCCATTAGTAAGGAATGTTTGCCTTCTGATTTTTGAACAAATTTCTCTTCTGGCCTACAATCCTGGGATTTCCCCAGAATTCCCCAGCCAGCCCAGCCTAAACAATGAGCATTGAATGTAATTATATAGCTTCTTAGGCTATGTTGAGTGACAGTTGTCTAATCTATGCAGATAGGTCTATGCATTCCCAACAAAATAATATAATATAACAAAGTGAGTTTGAAGATTCAGAGGGGGGGGGTCTTAAGTAAGAAAAAAATCCATAGGTACATATGATTCCTTTACAACAATCTCCAATCCAATATGCAACTGAAACATACTCAGGACTTGACATGATGGCTGGTGTTATGAACATTTGCATTAGCCATGCATACATTGGATAGGTCGATGAGTTCATGATAAAAGCATGATAAAATATTAAGCAATAACATTTCACCTGCCACAGAATGGAGAACTCCAGCCTCTTTCAAAATATTTGGATTGAGTCTTTTCAGCTGTGTCAGATGAACAACTATCCCCAAAGCAGTTTGTCATTTCAACACTTGGTTTCCACCTGCCTCTGTTTAGAGAGGATCAACTAAGTAGGGCCCAATAGAGAATTACAACCAGCTTTGAAACTCATACAGCAAAATATGTTCTTTAAAGTTATGTTGAATGTAAATAAAATAATTATTGCCAGAACATTGAACTGGTCCTGGAAACTCACTGGTGGAAATGAAGGTACCACTGGCCTAGTTGGATGTATTTCTCAAGGAATTTTAGGGTGGAGTGATGAAAGCAAAATTTTAATTACAAGGAACTCTTTGATGTTGTGTGGTGTTGTTTGATTCACTTCTCTTGACTGACTCTGACAGTGCTAAGGAAATCAGGATGGCCTTGAAATCAGATATCTCATAATGGGAGTCTCTAGCTGTGTAGGTTTTGGAGACTTCAATTGGGGCAGTAGCACACAGAGATTGGTCTCCCTTCTCTCTAGTATGGAGAGTACCACTCCCTAAGGTCAGATAGCAAGGGTAGAGTCCAAGAGATGCTTTTGTTTTTTTGACTCTTTCCAGGGAGTAGTAGTTTGCTCTGAGGGAAGGAAGTGAATGTCAAGCACACCCCAGGCTGGCAGTAACATCTCCCATAATGCAAAAAGTGAACCTAGGTAAATTCTCTGTGCAATAAATATCCAGAAACTTACTGCTTAATTTTATTTTGGACAAAACTTTCCCCAATTAATCTCAAAACTATTTTCTTCTGATGTTCAATCTCCATTTTGAAAGGATCAGTACTTTGTTCTTTTGTTTAGAGTTCCTCTTTGAATCTGAAAGTTATCCTTAAGTCTAAAACCCATTCATGTTTCTCCTACTGCTGTATGAATTAATAAATATCAAATGCCATTTTAAAAAGACAGCTTTAATGTTACTTTATTTTGTAATCTGGTAATGCATTCTAAAGATGGATGGCTGGTTTACAGGTTATGTTGTCCTTGTGTTTTTCACTGAACAGAAAGGAAAAGACATTTTCTTTCTTTTGGTCTTGCTTTGATACATCTAATTTAAGGAAGGAAGAGTAGGTGGTGGCAAATACTAGTTGAAGCCAATCATTGTTATATCACTCTGAGCTACTCTTTTTGGGTGGGCCGAGTCCAGTGATGAATGTCACCCTTATGTATGTCAATATGAGGTTCCAAGGTACTTCATTACCAGTTGCTCTGCATTTAATGAAGTTCAGCCTTAATGACAGATGTCAACACTGCAGCTTTTGAGAATTTACATTAATATGAAAAAAGGAATACGTGTGAGAGGGTGCCTCAAGACAGTCTTACAATTGTTGGCTGTCCAACAGGCATAAAGTAGGAGGCTGAAAAGTGGAACTAGCAATAGGCTTAGCAACCAAGCTCACGGAATGTATCATCTAGCCGTTTTTATTTATTTTTTTTTTAAATGATGCTATCTTCCATCAGTTGGATTTTCAAATCTAAAACCAAAGATGGTCTCCCTGCCATGTCACACGATAATCTGAAATACAGAAGTTACAGCATCTGTAGATGAGTGTTTGGGATATCATAGGGGCCATCCACCAGTACATTAATTTATTGGAAAAACTATGTTATATGAAGCTCCATAAATGTACCCTGGCTCTTAAAATAACAAAAATAATCAGTCAAAGCCTTATTTATTTACATTTTAGTTGAGGTTTAGTTGAGTGTGAAAAGGCTAAAACAACTCAGATTGAATTGAAAAGCATGGTTTTTAAAAGGTTTGAAAGGTTTAATTAATTTATAATCTAGCCTTTTACCATGAAAAGTAGTCAGTCCGAAAGGATGCTACAAGTTCCTCTTATGAAACAATACAATTTTTGTCAGGGTGAATGGCTCCTGTTTCAAAGTAGCATGAACTCTGCTCCATAGGATTGCTAGCTTTTTCCCAATGTAACTTCTCTCCCACATTATCTGCAACAATTTCCAAAGGAGAAGCCATGTTAATCTTCTTCAGCAAAAATAACAAGAATGTTGTGGTATGTTAAAATCTCTGAAGGGTATTATCATTTCAGCATTTGTGCATCTTGTCTGACTTCACCAGACATCTAGGAAAATTCTCATTTGAGGATAGTGCTAAACAACAAATTAAAAAGACACTCTATTAAAAATAATTGGAAGTTCTTAAAAAGTACTTTAGCTCAAAGCATTATCATCCTTGTGCATTGTTGGAGGGATTCTCCAGGTAATTTCATAAACTTGAAGCTTCGGCATTCTGCCCCTTCAACTAAAGATGTCATCTTGATTAACCTTCGGAACTGAAACTCATTCTATTTTAAATAGTTTCTTCAAAATCGGGAGTGCGTAGGATAATTTGTATCCAAGTATACTGCAAATAAACACATAAATAAAACACACAAGAATGTAGTACACTTAATGAGTACCTTAAGATACTGAATTAATATAGGGCACAGGTCTGCAACCCGCGGCTCCGGAGCCACATGCGGCTCTTTCAGCCGTCTCCTGCGGCTCCCAGTCCTCTGCCATGTGCAGTCCAAAAAAAAAAAAAAGTGAGACTAAAAAAGTTCAACCAATCAATTCAAATATGCAGGGTAGGTGCATATCTTGCCTTGGCTCCACTCTTCAGTCAAACCCTGTTCTGTGCATGCGTGCATGTATGCGCACACATATTTTGCAGCTCCCAGTTTTTCCTTTTGTGAGGGAACCAGTTCCGAGTGGCTCTTTCACTGTTTCAGGTTGCTGACCCCTGATATAGGGGAACTCACGTTCAAGTGTACCATCAGTCATGAAAGTTCACTGGGTGACTCTGGACCAATAATTCTCACTCAAATCTATCACACAAGATGATGGTTGTGGGGAAAAATTGGAAGAGGGAATGTTATATAGGCTACCCTGTACTCCTGGAAGGTGGGATATGAATTCAATCAATCAATGAATGTGGGGCTATTATTAGCTGCTGTAAATACTGTAGAAGTGTGGAAATGGTTTCTTAGAACATTTATAAAGCTGGACCAAGCTCACTGTGGTTAAATTCAAAGACCACATTCAAATCCAAATTATTTTATTTATATTTAAATGTTCTATATAATGTTGTCTTGGGTGGGTACTATCAATGAACAACATCATTAACAAATCAAGAATAACAGAATCAATCCAATCAAACAGTGCAAATGTAACAGATTTTTTAAAAAACCCATCATATTAAGGACCGACAGAAATTTAAACTAACTGAACAATCAGGAGGAAAAAAAAATCCCTGGAACAAGCATTTTAAGCTGAATATTTGCAAAGAGAGAGGCAAAGATTTTCACACTATTTCATTCTGCTGTATCTGCAGAAAAAAAGCTTCTTATGTATTCTAAATCTCAGAAGACATTGGTCTACACAAAAAAACCCTCACAATGCAGGCACTTATGCAACAAAAAGCATTTTTTAAATGACTAGCTCCTTGAATGATGCCAAGAACCATACCTGTTCTGGCTGATAGGAAGGTAATGTTGATCAAGATGTAAGGAGCAGCTGGTTTCCTAATGGTCTTCAGAAGGAGTAGCACATAAAATAAATAACTCTTAATCCCCTGTTCTGAGTTCACTCTCAGAAGAATGAACACCTTGGGCTGACAGCAATTGGCACTGAGAGTTTATTTGATTGACGCCCTTCTTTTCCACCCAGGCAGTTTGAAAGTTCAATAAGAGTTAGCAATTAAAAGTCATTGACAAATTCAAATTGAAAGGCCTGCTTAAAAAGAAAGGTCTTGACTTTTTTCTAAAGCACAACAATAATGCAAGGAAGTAGGACGTTGGCTTTTATTTATGTATTAATCAAATTTATATAGCTGCCCATCTCATGAAAAGTTACTCCAGGATGGCATACAATAATTAATTTTAATATCCAACCTTCAGTGGTGTGAACTCTTTGGGAGCAGGAACATGAATAAACAAGCAGTCTTTGCATATTAATAGCTCCCCAACACCTCACCTGCTAACCTCTGGATGCTCACCTTGAAGAAGCCTCGGGGAATGCAAGCAAGCCTGCATCTCCGGGAAGCCATCTACAACGAGGGTGGCAATCATTACAGACAGAAGTCGAACTTCTTTTTCAAGTGTTGCATGATGATCTATCCCTGATTATTATAAAGCATAAATATTAACCACAACAAGTCTGTTCAGAATACATAGCTTGTTGCAGTCTTATCTTGAATATATCTTGTATATATCCAATCCTTTGAATTATGTGAATCATGACACCCTCAAAATCTCTCCCTCTCCCACAAATCCTGAAGGGCCTTGGGGCTCCTTCCAGCAGATGATTGAAATTCATTTTTTAATTTCATCTGTATTTTGACATCATGTCAATGAATGTAATCAAACATAACTTTTCTGTTTGTTCACACACACACACACACACACACACACACACACACACACACACACACAGAGTTATGGTTCCTCATTTAGTTAAGCTCATATTTGAGAAATGTGATTAAGCCTCCATATGTCTATCATTCGAATTATTTTGATTTTTTTCTGTATTTCATACTACTTGATTGACTTCATGAATCAACTCAATATATATTTATAAAGATTTATTTTCTACAGTCAGAGGGAGGGAAACATTTCTAGCCAATATGGTAAATAATGTAATTCATACTTCAGGAGTTGTCAGATCAGAAACTAGCGTTACTATTCTACCATGAGAACAAAATATTCAAAGCTCCTGCTGCTGTGCCAAATTAAATATGCATAATGTGACTACAAATAATTGGGCTAAAACAAGTCCAGTAAGGAATATATTAAAACGGATTGTTGTATCCTGTACCTTTTTCATCATATGAAGCTCTGTGAGATATGCAAATATAACTTTTATGCCGAGAGGAGTTCCCAATTTCTACTAAAAAGGTGCTTCGTGTGAGAATAAGCCACCTGGAAGCAGATCCAGGCGGGCACTGTAACTCCCAGCCTGCCTACTGTATATATTGAAGAATTTGTACAATGACCAGCAAACAACAGTTTGAGCAGAATATAGAGCAACTAATAATTCCAAATTGCAAAAGGAATGCACCAAGTGGTTTACTTATTTATTTTCCTTATATGTACATATCTTCTGAGAAATGCTAGACTTAAAAGAAATAGAAATTAGAATTAAAACTGATGGGAAAATCATCAACAAGCTTTGATATGCTGATGTTATCAATTTGATGGCTGAAAGCAAGGAGGAAATACAAAGTTTCTTGCTGAAAGTGAAAGAGAGTTTGAAAGGTAATCTGCTGCTATTTTAAACAGCTAAAACAAAACAAAAAAAGCAAAACACCCCCCCACCAGCTATTTAATTATTTATAAAACAAATTTGTATAACTGCCCAACTCGCACATAGGTGACTCCATCATGGTCAATCCAATGCAAATGCATTAAGAGAAAGTCTACAGACTTTATCTTCTAGACTAGAGATAATGATTGCAACCATGAAATACAGAGATCTGCTACTTGGGAGAAATGGCATGGTGGACCGAGACAAAATATGAAAAGTGCAGAGACTCTGCAATGACAATAAATGGGCATATTATCAAATTTGTAGTTTTTCCTGTTAAACACATATAGCTGAATGAAGAAAAAATGAATCCTTTTAAACTGTGCTGGAGGGAAAGTTTTTAAGAAGACCTTGAACTTCAAGAACAAACAATTCAATATTACACAAAGTAAAACCAGGCCGCTCATGAAAATGTTAATAATAAAGCTAACGTTGAAATAGAGGTTCCATTATCAAATTAGTATGCTCAAGAATACCAATGGACCAAACAGTGACTGATTCAAAGATCAAAGAAAGATGGAAAGAATATACTGAAATTCTGTATTGTAGAGATGTCAACATCCAGGATACCTTAGAAAGTATTCCCTATTTGCAAGAATCTCTAGTGCTAGAAAATGAAGTTAAATTGGTACTCTAGTCATTACCAAGTCAAAAAGCCACAGGAATTTGTGGCTTATCTACAGAAATATGACAAGCAATAGAAGAATCAGTAAAGATTCTAATAAAGCTATGTCAACGATAGAGAATGGTATACTCGCTAACAGATAATTAGTTAATCCATATGCCAGTACCAAAAAGGAGACTTAACAGAGCATGCTAACCATCACCCAATATTCTTAATGTACATGCCAGCAAAATAATACTGTTGTGATTCAGCGTCAGCCTGTGGTTTCGGCAGCTGAGTCGGACAATTCTGAAGAGGAGGAGGAGGAGGGGTTTGGAGAGCCTTTGGTTGCAGAGGAAAGTTCTGATGCACCGCAGAGCTCTCAGCCAGGCCCCTCCCGTCTTGTTCCTCCTCAGACACAGCTGTGTGAGCCTGAAAGATTGGAAGAAGACGATCCACAGCTGGCTCTGTTCAGGGACGCTCGAAGCAGGAGGCAGACTAGCAGAAGTGAACAAAGAAAAACAATGAGGCACCTCGGGAGAAGGCAAAGAGAAGCCACGCCTTGAGACTGCTGTTTAAAAGGGGAATGTGTGGGAGGTGCTGGTTGCTGAAGGCAACCGTTTGAAGAGCTTCTGATATAGTCTCGGTTTGTATTTGTTTAACTCTGTTTTGAACTGTTTCGTTTAGTTTTTGCAAATAAATTTGGTTGGCTTAATTCCAGCCTATTGAATATAAAAAAGGCATTGTCCCTGACATTCCAACAGGGCCGGTCGTAGGCTGGAACAGAACAAATACTTGGGATTATTCAATGCATATTATGGCCCTGTATGGAAAGGGATACCAGGCTGAGGGACACAAAACATTACTGCTGATGAACATTGGATAACTGAGAAAGCCCATGAATACCAAAAATGAATCAAAATCTGCTTTATTGATTATAGAACGGCCTTCCATTGTGTTGATTGTGTCACACCATGGAATGTGTATAGAAAAATGGAAATCCCAGAAGATTTCATTGTCCTCATGGGACAGCTATATATTGATCAAGAACCCTATTATGAGAAGGATGGCTAAATATAAATTGATGTGTACTAATCATGCTATAATATGGAAAGCAATGCTATGTAAAACATAGAAAAGGAATAAGAAATAGTAAGCCTAAAAAATTAAGGCATGGGACAAGGAAAAGAAAATATAGTTACAATTAGTTTATACCAACACCATATTTCTCGATCTCCTCTTATTCTTCATCAATTTTATTCTCTAATTTTCTAATCTTCTTTTTAAGGATCTCACCATCTCAATCATTTTTCTCGACCTTTTCTTTAGTTAGTCCTTTACTTATGACCACAATTAAGCTCAAAATTTCTGTAATAACTTTGTACCATATAGTATTAAATTTGTTAACTCTCAAAAATGTTTTCCCCACTATGTATTTCAAAATGGACTGTGATTAATATTTGTGTGTGTGTGTGTGTGTGTGTATAAATAGATAGACGGACAGACAGATACATAGACAGAATATGTTCATGTGTGTGCATGTCTGTGTATGGGTATATATTTTCTTTTGAGAACGTGTATCAGAATTTCACTTTTAATGTGTGCTAGTGTGTTCACAGAAAACAGTGACAATATATCTTATTTCCATTGCTAAGCAAGACAGTTATTAAGTGAATTTTGCCCCATTTTACAACCTTTCTTGCCACAAATGTTAAGTGAATCACTGCAATTGCTAAGTTAGTTAAGCTAGTTAAGTCAATCTGGCTTCTCCATTGACTTTGCTTGTCAGAGGGTCGCAGAAGGAGATCACACGTCCTCAAGATGTGGCAACTGTCATAAATGTACCAAATGTTCAAATTCTGATCATGTAACCTTGGAGATGCTGCAATGTGTGATTTGATTTTTATTTATCCTTTTTAGATGACCTCATTTATCCTCTTTATATGACCAAACTACCTCAACTTATTCTTTCATACCTGTCACTCATTTTGGTATTCAGCCTGCATTTTAGCACCATTTGTTCTTACCTTGTTCTTGCTTTCGCACACCATACTTCTTAACTAATACATTTCAACTACTTTCAACATCTTGCTTTTCCTGACATAACCATTTTTCTCTTTGTATAATAAAGAGGGTCAGAATATATTCTTATAAACAGTCATTTTTGCATCTTTTGCAAGAATTTAGGCACCCTGACTAAATTTGTATATATTAATAAATCCCTAATTGAACAGAAACCGACACAACTTCTGCATGGTATGAAATTAAATGTTGTTTTTCTATGAACCACAATCAAGTTTCTTTCTTTCTGGGTGCAATTCTTTTTTTTACAAATTCAAAATAAAAAATAGTGAACAGAACATTTTTGCTCTGGATTGCATTCATTCACAATTTTCCACCAAAATCTTTGGTTCTTCCATTATCACTATTAAGTGGAATGTAAACTTCCAAGTATCACAGGCTTATAGACATCCACTTCCTTAGGCATCCACAATAGATAGACTCTGATTTGTACTTTTGATCTTAGCTTTTTCATTCATAATTAAACCTATATTTTATTTCAGTGCATTTTTTCATCAGCCCTATTGTGCAATATCAGACTATCTTTATTCAGATCTATTATATCCTTCTCCTTCCTCTTACTTTTATAGACACACGAGCATACTATTTTGTTTTCATTTCACTCGCAGTCTTTATCATTTATCCCTTTTAATTCCAAGATTAGTTGGTTGAAAATCAGGGTCATTACATTTAATTCCTTTACAAAAATTTGAATACCCTGACTGGATAAATATAAAAATTATAAACCTCATCATTTGAACATACACAATTTATAACTTAGGATAATATTGCTTATCGGAAAACATTTTCCCCTTAATTCCTCAAATGTTTTGTACTTCTTTCACTTTATATCATTCTTTGATTTTCCATTTTCTATTGCCAGCAAGATTACAAGATAGTATTCATAAATATAGTGCTATAAAGCACTTTATTACGAAGTAACACTATATATATATATATATATATATGATAGAAATCAGTGAATGGGACATGACAAGAGTAAATTATGATGGGAGACACTCAGGAACCTACATATACAATATGTCCTTATTTATTTATTAAATTTGTATACTGCCCATCTCACTCTGAAAAGAGACTCTGTGCTTGCCCATCTCAGCCTCACTTCCTTCCTCCTATTCTTCCCCAAACATTCCACCCTCTCTAAGCAGAGGTTTCATACACCTGCTTAACATGGGTTTGGACATTTTTACTATAACATTGGGGATTACTTCACATCACTTAATCCTTTTCAGATCAGTGTCGTCATTGAAACATACAAAAGAATGTCCTCAAAGTGCTTATTCCAATTTGGAAACATTTCGCTTCTCATCCAAGAAGCTTTTTCAGAAGAAATTTCTTGAATGAGGAGCAAAACATTTTCAAAGATAAAAAACCAAGGAAGTCCAGTTGCCTTTTGGAAAAAGCACCTTTGGGACAACCAAGACCTGGATGATTTAGAATCTCCATAGATATACAAAGAAATGTCACTTTGCTGGAAAATTTCCCATCTCTATACATAACCTCTATAACCTCTACTCTGAATGGAAAAAAATGAAGCTAATGAAATGTGCAAAAATGTATCTGTATTTACAATAAGCTTAAAGAACTGAATAGATATCAGGAAAGATGGCATGACAAAATAAAAAAAGTATTCAAGATCAAAGCGCTATGGAAGACATACATCTTTAAATAACTTATGCTTCTATTCTGAGTTTTTCTGGTTACACTGATTATTCACATTCAGAGAAAAGAATGAAAAGATTATAAAACATTGATAAATGTCTAAAAGAGGATGTTGGATATCCAATTAAATTTCATAAGTAATTATTGCCATAGGTCATTAAAGAGATCTGCTGGAAATAGCACTTGGATAAATTAACCAATTCTATTTTTGTCATATTTGTAAAGTGCAGAAATCTTTGTTGTAAAGATTATGCTGAAAAAAAGACCCTCTCTCTTACAAGATTAATAGAACAATGCTGGAAATAAAACAACTAAGCAATTTGAATGGCTTTTGAGCTATGAGATGTAAATAGGACACGGCTTTTTTAAATGCTGTAGTTAAAAAGAGTAAAGAGGCAAAAAAAAAACACTAGCACAAAGGATTTCAAGAAAGTGTTTGGTTACCATACTTAAAACCAATGATACATTTTTGTTTCAGTATCTGGCAATTTCAGCATTCTTTGATAATGTGCTTTGAAAGAGCCAACTTGTCTTTAATGACACAATTTAAGCAGGAATTATTTTTTTCTCAGCAAAAATATCAAAGCTGAGATTTTTTAAAAAGAGAAAAGTATGAATTAAAATGACCTTGTGTTCCAAAATCTTTTCACCTACTGCTTGGTGTTCTTAGCGCCTTTTTTCCCCTTTCAAAACGAGATCTGATGCTGGTGCCTTTGGCATATTGAGATTTCAAAAGGCAGAGCGGTATTTAAAAAAAAGAATCCATACTCTTTCTGTATGATGTGTTGGAACTACTTAGCATCAAGGGTGCCCTATATTTTTAGTGTAACCTTTCCTAGTTATTAAAGCAATCACAAGTATTTTCTTTCTGTCAGTGTTAGAACCTTATTTACCAAGGGCAAGTCTGGACACAGTGTGAATTAATAAAGTCGTATTTTTTTTTAAAGAGAGTTGGACAACTAATAAAAACAGCCCATCAGTTCTGCTGCAGGAGGCAAAAAAATAAACCCATATTGCCATCTTATAATTAAGCCATCACTATATATTACATATCCAAGAAAGAGGTGGGGTATTTCAGTCCTAATAAAAAACTATATATACAATTTTTTAAAACAACAACAACAACCATGAACCGAAAAATAATATGGAAACTCGCTAAAAGTATAGATAACATCCATACAGCAATTACCTTTCCAGGAAAGAAAAATTATTCAGAACTAAATAATCTATTCTTGAAACACTTCAACAGCCAGAATATAATGGAGGATCTGACCTATTACTAGGGGTGTGAAGATAATGGGATTAAATTTGTGACACCTAATTAGAAAAGTGTGCATATGCGCATATGAATAATAATTAGAGGTACCTTAAGGCAGAGGTAGGCATACGTGATTGTGGCAGACTGAGGTTGGCATAAATTAGATGAACTAATCTACAGGCTACCAGTTTATATGGTTTTGACTGTGTTTGAGGTATTTTAGCACATTTGATGGCCTTTTGAACGTCCCTCCCTTTCCTCTTACCTAAGTCCTTAACAACTGCCCTGGCATCTCATTTAAATATTGAATAGAAGGTTTGGTTTGCTCAATTCACCCTTAGATTTTTAATCTCTGCTGATTTCAGAAGTCAGGAACCAGGATAGAGTTCAAAAGTTCTATAAGTTTATTTCATGCTGCCTGCACACAAGAATCTCAACTACTGATGGTCAAGGCAAATTGGCACTAAAGGTCAACAGACTTCAAGGAGGGATGGACTTAGATCTTTCATGGGAGTGTAGAGATTCCAAACTGATGATGTGTTTGAACCCACCCTCGGGCTCAGCCTTGTCATCCTCTACATCTGATGCCCTTAGTCTTCAAAAGGCCTGCACTGCAGTTTCAGCTTATTTCTTTAATCCACAAGCTTCCTGAGGCTGGAGAAAGAAGGAATCCTTCAAAAATCTCTAAATCATAAGCTCTAAGCTGTATCCTCCAAAATGTTATCCTGCATCTGCACTGAGGTAGGTTCACCCTTACCTTAATTCAAAGTTAGAAATAGCAGGCTATACTATAATTAATCAAAGAAACACGTATTTTCAGTAAAATAGTACAGAATAAAACATTATCATTTATTGCATGGGTGTCCAACCTTTTGGCTTGCCTGGGTCACACTGAGTGAAGAGGAATTATCTTGGGCCACATATAAAAATATTGTTTTATAATATAAAATTAAATAATATTCAAAGTTTACAATCTTATGACGCCACATTACTAGCTGTCCAGGGCTGCGAACTGGATCCCTGATTTATAGCCACGAATGCCTAAATTGCATATATAACCTTTAATTTAATAGCCCTTGCTTGCTTGCTCATAATGCTTAGAATTCTTATTCTGAGGTCATGTTCTTACTAGTGTTTTCCTTTATGTTTGGGAGTGCCTGAAATGTGAACCCTTGATCCTACATTATAGGTACAGATAGTCCTCAACTTACAACAGTTCGTGACTGTTCGAATTTACAATGGCACTGAAAAAAGTGACTTATGACCATTTTTTTCACACTTATGACCACTGCAGCTTCCCCATGATCATGTGATCAAAATTTAGATGCTTGGCAATTGACACATATTTTTAAAGCAGGGGTGTCAAGCTGCGGCCCGCAGGCCAGACGGGGAAGCCGCGCCTAGCCCATTGCCGGCAATGGCAAAACAGTCCCGATAGGTTGTGCGACGTAATGTGATGTGTCGCAAGTTTGACAGGTCTGAGTTAAAGTGTCTCGGGGTCATGTGATCACCCTTTGCAACTTTCTGACAAGCAAAGCCAATGGGGGAAGCCAGATTCACTTAACAATCGTATTAGTAAACTTAACAACTGCAGTGATTCACTTAACAGCTGTGGCAAGAAAGAGCGTAAAATGGGGCAAAGCTCACTTAATGTCTTGTTTAGCAATAGAAATTTTGGGCTCAATTGTGGTTGTAAGTTGAAGACTTACCTGTATGCTCATTCCATTCTTCCAGCAGTGAGTAGCTGGAAGTAGCAAGGGAAACTCAATTGCAGAAGATAAGGAAGTCAGTCACCAACACAACTACTACTGAAGAATTAATATGCAAAGCAATCTTTAGCTTCCACTCTACTTTCTGAAATTAGCACATGCCATAGGTAATCTTAGTAAGTGAAAATATTAATAGCCTTATAACTATAATTCATAAATCAGAGAATTCCGGATGTGAAACTCTCTTCTGCCATGAACAAATGATGTGACCTTAGGCAAGCTTTCCTTTATCCCACTTCTGCAAAACAGGAGATAATGATTGTCATTCACTTTATTGGACCATAAGAAAGACAACTAGACAAGGCATCCGAAGTACTCTGAACGTGTAAGAATGCCAAATGCATTAAAAAATATTATAATTAATGTTTCCCAGAAAATAAGAACTATCCCTCAAATCTTGTCAAAATACTTGGTAATCAAAAGTTCAGTGTTTTAATACTTGTACACAGAGCTCCTCCAGTTGTGAAAGAGAAAAAAATTTAATTACTAAGCCTACATATGTTAGAGGTTAAATAAATTCCTCCTTACAGTCAATATCATGTACTCAGAAACAGCTGTTATTTAAAATAATATTTTCTTCTATCACTCACTTAAGCATTAGATTTTAAAACTGAGTAACTGTGGCCTTTTCTCACTTAATGATTTCAGAAGCTTTATTAGATGCGGGGGCCTCGTGGAAAGTATGCAATTAGTCCCTTGTAATGGAAATATTAATAGTTCTTTTTTTAGGCTTGTAATTTCCTAATCACATCAAGTAATTAATGACTATGCATGACACTGGAAATAGCAACTGTACACTAAATGGGAATGGCACAAAGAAACAAACCATATAATTATATACTAAGGAGGGAGATCAGTAGAAAGAATTCGCTGTCCACTCTGTGAAACAGTCTTAGCTGTCATGCTATCCCACATTATTGAAAAGTGACCCATTCCAGCATAAAATATATATTCTTACTAGTCATATTCGAACTGACAGCCAAAACAATATGCACAATCAGCAGACTTAAAAGGTGTATCTTGCCACACAAACCACAAAAAAAAAATTAATTGGAAACATTTATACTTTGCTGCAGATACCCTTTGCAGTAAATAAGATATTGAAAACAGAAATAATGTTGAAACAAAAATGTACAAAAATATTTTAATAATGTAACATATGAACATGAAGCAATACCATATAGGTTTTAACATGTTTTGGACAATATAATATAATAAGGACTTGATTTTAGCATGTATTAAAAAAACTGCATTATGAAATAAGGGACAAAAGCAATGTGAGCAAACAAAATTATGTTTTTCATATGTAAATAAGGTACACGTGAATATATCAAAAACAATCTTTATGATAAAATGATTCAAATGTGTAGTAACTTAAAATACTGAAATGAATAAGGGGTGTATTTTTATTCCTTAATTACACAATCTAATTTTATAGAACAATCACTGATCTCCCAGATTAATTTAAAAGATCCAAATCTTCAAACCTGCTGAAAGAAATCCATTCGACGCTTGAAACAAACTGTCACCTTCAGTAATTACCTAAAGAATAAATATTCTCATCAATTATCCATTTATTTTGTACAACAGACAATCCTAACATTTTTAGATTTTTTCTCACCTCCTGGAAACAATGCCCCATTACACAGATATTAAGTACTAAAATGAAAGACTTCTTGGATTAATTCAGAATAATTTTCAATTATGGTTTCAGTTGGGAAACTACGGTTATCAGGAAGAGAACAACTGAAGACCAGAAAGCAGATTACGGAGTTAAGATCTGAAGTTTCATCATAGCAGATGGCAGCACTTATGTGACCTCAACTCATCCTGATCAAAACTTTTAGTACTTAGATGAGACTAAGAGGAAATCCCAGGGCTATAAACTACAATGGTTTGTGCATAAAATATTCAAGTTTAAACTGGACCAGAATTTTATGCAGAGATCTTGCAACATAATTGAAGTGTGGCAAAAGTCTATGGAAAGGCCTACTCAGTAGATGTGATCTAGCTTTAAATTAGAGTCATGCCTTTTATCAGTTTAATTAAGTGGTATTTACACATCTTATAACACTACAGAAATATTGCAGAAGTCAAGACTGTTCTTAATTTGCAAAAAAGAAAAGAAAAAGAAAGCAGTGACATCACTTTAAAGTGACATAACCACTCTTGTGAGTCATTCTTTTCAAAGAGTACAAAGCACCTTTGGGCTGTTAATGCAACATTTGTGCATATTTTTGCATAACAGGAGAAGAATATAAAAAAGCCAAGGAGGGTAAAGATCTTAAAGATGCAATCTTGAAGATTATAAACTGTATCATTGTACTTTATGTCAAAAGATGGCAATACTTCATGGCCCTATAACCATAAATTGAGCCAGTGTCTCAGGTGTGCTAAAGCAAGGTCCAGATCAGACTTGTACCAAATTGCAAAATTATAGATGTACAACTTTTTGAAGAGACTGTGCTTACTAAAAGCAAGTTAACAATGTGAGTAGGAGATACTACCATAGCTTACCTTCTGGTGCGATATGTACTCAGTTCGTCTTGTAGAATCGATGCTCTTTTTCGTAAAAAATTTACCTAGAAAATACAGCTGTTGTGACTGAAGAGCTTCTAGTATATAACAGACTTATGAATATATCTATTTGCAGTTCCTCAGATATATTGCTTAAACCCTGTTTATGGCCTGATAATCTAGGGATTGATGTCCCAATGTCAAACAGCCTAAATAGGGATCAAGTGTATTTCATCTTCTGAGAATACCGTCCATGTTCCATGTCAGCGGCTCCCAACCTTTTCTATACCCCACACCCCTAGAACGTTTCTGATATATTCTCGCACCCCTTACAAAAGTTTGAAATAATGGCAACAAATTATGCATATACACTATAATTTTGAAAACCCAAGTATTCGCACCTCCTGGAATGTTGTCTCGCACCCCCGGTTGGGAACCCCTGTTCTATGTTCATGTAGTACTAACCATTTTGGGGGGAAATGCAATCCCTAAATTTTGATTTCAAAACTGAACATTGGCATAAGAATACCAAGTTCTGCAATTTAAGCATCAACATTAATGGATTACACATGTCTTTGTGAGACACAGATATAAAATTCCACTTTTGAAGGGTGGTCAAAAACTCTTTGTTAGGAAAGTAAAGTTATAAGCATGCTATAAAAGTTCATTAGCAAAGTGCTGGGATAGAAGACAAAGAACACAGTGAAAAGCCTCAAAATTGAGGAGATGGAGGCAGTCAGCATATTTTAAATATAAGCAAAGCTTTGTTTGAGAAGTGAATGTTTCCTATTTGTTCCTTGTTACTGCTGCTCTGTTAGTGTTTTTAACCTAACCAAGCCCTCTCATTCCTCTGGAACAATTCACAGCCCTGACAGGTGCAAAGATTCCACTGTTCTTTCTGGCTGATGTTTTTGAAACAGGAATTTCAACAATTTTCAAAGAAGACACCTGTGCTTCAGAAGCTGTTATAGAACAGCCTGTAGCTGGATATTGTAGTTCACTGCACAGGCAGCTGCAAGCTATGCTTTGTATATGAGCACTCACTTTTAAAAGTCTGGAGTTACTTTTACTCCTTTGAAATGTTATGTATGCTAGCAGAAGCTTTGAAGACTGAAATCAAATTTCAACCCCAAATTCACTTCACTGGAAGCTGGGGATTTTTCAGTTGTTAACATTGGTCAGTTTGCATGCCAGTCAAAAGTCACACATATTATTAACTAATTTACTAGATAATCCGTTCCTCCCTTTTATTATTTGTAATGGCAACACTGGGTGAACCAGAACACCAGCAGGAATTCCTTCCCAAAATCAGTGGTAATGTCAACAACCCCCATAAAGCACCTGCCATTATCAAGAGGGTACTCATTTGCCATGGCAATTCCTTTAGAAATAGCATTACAAGGTGACAAATCCAAATGCACCATTTTCAGATGAAAAATGAAATAATAACAACCTCTTTTGAGACTATATGAATTGGAAAAATGTATGACTGAAGGTCTTCTAGGCTTTGATTTTAGCTGGGTTCCTAGTATTAGTATTACAGGAAGTTACAGATGACCAGTTCATATAGTCTTTTGTCACACTATTATTTAACTAAATATATCTATTGCAAAAGAAAACCTTTATTGATGATTACCTTATAAATGAGGACCCAGATTGTTGGGGGCAATAAGCTGACTTTGTAATAATGCCGCTTGGGGGTGAGGGCAAAAGCCCTAATAAGTAGGCATATACATAGAATGCTGCTGCTAAGCACATTGATTTGTGCTTAGATTGTAAGCCGCCCTGAGTCTTCGGAGAAGGGCGGGATATAAATGGGATTTTTTAAAAAAGTGTGAATTGATTTAACAAATATCCATTCATCTACTTGATCTTGTTCTAAAAACCTTTGGTATTAAAGGAATGTCAGGATAGCAAAATTATTCCAAGTAACAAGTGGCTCCTAAACATTTTTGCTTGAAGAGGAATTAGTACATCATGGTATTGGAATGTTTGCTTGTTCAACAACAGACTGAAAAATGTAACTTCACAAACCCCAACTAGGGACACCAATCTTTCTAAAGTCTGTATCCCACCATTGCTGCATGTATTGTAAGTAGAGACAAACTATTCACCCTGATGCACCAATGTCTTTTTACAGAAACCATGCATGCTTGAAAAAAAGGTGTTTATGCAAAAACTATCAAATTAAAAAAATTATGTTCATGTTTAAATATCAAATGACTAGAACCCTCATCATTTTTAAGAGATCAAAAAGGCTAAACGTCTCTCTTTATATTGGCGCAGAGAAAAAAAACAGAACTCTTGTGAGTGAAGGTTGGAACTAGTTGAGGGGGAAAAAAAACAAGTAGAGATGATGAACTATTAATTTGTCAAACTCCATTGCTTATACCAGCATGCTATGGATATTTTTGTCAGTTCTTTGAACTAGCAAATCCTAGATTACATGCTACTGTACTATGCTGACAAATAGAACATAAAATCTTTACCTGAGATTTTAGTGAGAGAATTGTGTCTTCAAGTTCTTGTCGCAAAGATGCTGGCATTAGACCTTTCAGTTTGGTTTCATATTCTTGCCGTATAGAAGTCATCTGAAACCATAGGAAGCAAGCATTTCCATAGTGAAGATTAGGTGAGCCAGTTAAAATGATTTAGGAGCAGTCACTACCTACATGTTTGAGGTACTATCAATATGAAAAGAAATGTTGACATGCAAGAACAGTGGTGCTGTACTGAACCAAACTGAGTAATTCCTTGGCATTCTCTTATAAGACTATCCATTCCTCAACTTTTATTATGTAAACAATGTGTGATTGTATCTCCTTGTTTTTAAACTATTAAATAATGGCCATAGGATTCTATCATGGATGCTGTCTGTAGACATTTATGAGTGTTCTACTGAATCCTCCCTCCACTGCAACATGGAACAGGCTTCGACTCAACCCTGACAAGACTGAGTGGCTGTTCGTGCCGGCATCCCGGGAAATTCCGATTATCCCATCTCTGGCCATGGGGGGTGAGCTATTACCCCCCGTAGATAGGGCGCGCAACTTGGGGGTCCTTCTAGATTCACAGCTCTCTTTAGAAGAGCATATTGGAGCTGTGACTAGGGGGGCCTTTGCCCAGGTTCGCCTGGTGCGCCAGTTGCGACCCTATCTAGACCGGGATGCCTTGCGTACAGTCACTCATGCGCTCGTGACTTCTCGTCTAGACTACTGTAATGCTCTCTACATGGGGCTGCCCTTGAAGTCCACTCGGAGACTTCAACTGGTGCAGAATGCAGCCGCGCGAGTTGTGCTGGGGGCTTCCCGATACTCCCATGCTACACCTTTGCTCCGCGAGCTGCATTGGCTGCCGGTTGCTCTCCGGGTGAGGTTCAAGGTGTTAGTGATGACTTACAAAGCCCTACATGGCATGGGTCCGGATTACCTACGGCAACACCTGCGGCCGGCGTCAACCTCCCTCCGTCCAGTGCGCTCCCACAGAGAGGGCCTCCTCAGGGTGCCTCCGATCAAGGAATGTCGATTGGTGGCCCCCAGGGGGAGAGCGTTCTCTGTGGGCGCGCCAGACCTATGGAACCGCTTGCCGGTTGAGCTCCGGACGGCCCCCGACCTTCGCTCCTTCTGGCGTGATCTCAAAACCTTTCTTTTTGAACAAGCTGGCCTGGTCTGATGGGATGGGGTTGGGTTTTATAAATCGGTTTTAACTTTTAATATGTATTAATTTATTACGGGCATTGTTGTTTAATTACTTTTTAATTTTTGTATCCTGTTTTTTATTATGTATTGCCCTGTTCACCGCCCTGAGTCCTTCGGGAGAAGGGCGGTATACAAATTAAATTATTAAATTAAATCCAAACTGAACAGGTCATTGTAGGAATAGTTTCACTATCTTCAGTCACTTCCTGCTCCTACTCACTCTTGCCTGTTAATTCAGAACTGGATCAGTTCTTTTTTGCTACTTCCTCCCACATGCAATGCAAAGGATGTTACAGGGAGGATAAAGATAAAGCAAGTTTCCTTAAATATGCTGCACATTTAAAATATTTTGCTTCTAGATTTACATCTTGGATATGGTGAGATTCATTTCCAATGCTACAGTATTACCATCTTGCAGCTGAATAATTAAGATAAAATAGCTAATGGGCCAACTGTAACCAACACAATATATTTTTTTTCAAAATTCCCCAAATTTCTTTCACACCTCTGGCTGTTTCTCTTCAAGCTTTATTTTCCCAACACATGAACAGCAGCACAATTGGTTCTGGCCTTTTTCTTCCATTCACTGACTCAATTATGTTTTGAAGTATACCAAACCAACTACTTTTTTGAGGAATCTTTTTTCTTTTATATCAAATGGCATGCATAGACTTCAATATTTTTTTAAGATTGTATTTATGAATGAAACTAAATTTCACTTGCAAAAAAGTCGGAAGCTTTCTTGCACAGAGGTAAGAGTAAAAAACATGGAGAATACTAAACAAATAATCAATATTTTTATTTGAAAAAGCAACAGACAGCTACATTCTTCCCCCAGCCCTCCATGGTTGGCTTCTCTTGACTAATTATGCATTGTGGGTAAGCAAAACCTAAACTTCAAGAATACCTGTTACTATAGAAGGCAAAAGAAAGGTATGATTTATATGATGTTAGTCTGTTTAGCAAAAACAGGAGCAAGCATTATCTAAGCTAAACAATTTTACTATATTAACCTACCAAATTTTAATATAAACTATAACTATTTCCCAGATAATTATATTTTGATAGCACTGTATTCTTTAGAACCAACCAAACCCTACTTAATTCCTATGTCCATGTAAGCTGACAAAAACATCTTACCCCAAATTTGATTTCCAAAAGTTGTATAGAATAGTTGGTCCTGCAGAACATGCCTTCTCTATTTTATCCTTCAACTTCCATATGCTAAAGGGTGATATGTATTTTCTTATCTTTCCTGTACTTTCAGAGTTCTAAGTTCCTGAACAAATAATACAATTATGATTGGAGCCATGGAAAAATACCTAAAGGACTTCCTTAATATCTTGTAATATTGAATTTATTCAACTTGAACACCATAATTTTACAAAAAAACCCACCCACACACTTTGGGAACTTTTATATTCTTAGATGCTAGCTTAACAATTAATAACTAAGAACTAATAATACCTAGGTCTTCTGTTACTTGAATTGTTAAGTTTCCACAAGTCTCTAACTCCATAATTACAATATCTTTATTATTATTAAACAGCAATATCCTTGGGAAGATCCTGATAGGTGGATAAAAATGCATCTGGTTGAGTGTGTGACTACCATAATAATAAAAACTTACTTGGGTTGATATAAGGAAAAATCACTAATATATTTTTGTTAATAATGAAGTCATATTTCAGGATGGGTGTAGCTAAAGTTTGATCATTCTTAAAATCGTCTTTGGAATAGTCTTTTCAATACTTCCCCCTCACCAAATTTAATAACAGCCAAACGTTTATCCTTCTTTTATTACTGTTTCAGAAAAGGACTTTTTAAATTAATGTAGATTATAATGATTCACATAGCTCTATTCTCCTAGCTACAACATCTTTTAAATGTATACAATCAAAAATAGGCAGTCTTAATTACGTGTTACAAAATTATAAACTTGAACTACCACATGCTTTCATATCAGTCCCCTAATTAATAGCCATCTGTGAAATTCCTGTATTTGAAAGAATGTGGTCTGAATGTACATCTCACAGCTACTTAGATTAAGAACCAAAGAAGAATATTTCTGGTTTTAGACTTAGGAAATTAAGCATCCTGTTTCTTACAGTAGCCATCCTGAATCCATATGAAGCACAAAAATAGGGCACAGGGATAAAAGCATAATGCATCGAATTCCACAGATAATTTGATGTACAAAAGGGAAGATACTCATTTAATTTACATTTTAAAGCCAAATAGTCTACTTTTGTGAAGGTGCAGAAAGGATAATTGTCCTACCTACTGCATCCTTTGTGCTGGAAAATGGGAATTTACCCTCAAGCAAGGTAGATCCCTTCTGTAATACAGTGATTTCCTGATACTTTGAACCAACCACCCACCATTAATCTCAACTGGCAGGGCCACTGACAAGGAATCAGAGAACACATGCCTGTAGGTCTGTATTTTCCAAATACAATTCCCTCCTTTCAGACCAAGATGAAATGAAAACAAATTTGCCTTTTGATTAATGATTCCTATGCACGACATTCAAAGAACTGTTCCTATACATTGTCTTTACTTGAATTATTCTTTGGTTGGTTGAAGGAAGCCTGTACATTTTGCATTTAGCCTTCTATTTCCTTTGGCTAGGGAGCCTTTAGTTGTCTTCATTTAATTCAGCCTTGCCTTCATGGAAATATCCATGTAATTTTCTTGATAGCAGTGCAGAGATTGCTTGCTGTTGTCTTTCCAGGGATTCCCCCACCTTCATGGTCTAGGTGACATTCCTACATTCCTGGAACTCTCTCATCTAAGGACTAACCAAGACTAGACCTATTCAGCTTCCTAGTTCAGACAAAGCCATCCAGGTGCTGCCATCTACTGAGTCGAGACAATATGCTCCCTCTGAAATGGGGCTGAGAAAATATACTCCTTAATCACTGTACTATGCTGTATTCTGAAGAACTATCCCTATTTTTAGAAAAATCAAAGGAAACATATAATACTAAAATCTGCCAGAAAGTATTTCCTCTTTTCCATACGTTATTTATTTATTTAGCTGATATATTAAACAGGACGCCACCTAATCCAGCCATAGAAAAGAAAAGCCACTGATAAGATAACAAATGCGATCTACATATGAAAACAACAACATTTAATCTCTATTTACTGACAAGGAAAACCACCTTTTATCAGCTTGAGAAAACATACAGTACTGATTTGAAGAGCTGGGAATCCATAAAACTGAAGGTGAAATAAAATAGAATATTATTGCATTATGAACCGGAGCTGTATAATTAAGTATACATGAATGTTGCAAACTTTAAAATGGAGAAAGCTATTTGATCTGATACTTACTCTTTCTACTCTAACATATAGCAATATAGATGTGTTCAGTAAAAATTATTTTGATTGTAGACATAAATTGCAACAGTAATTTCACACAAACTACAATTAGCCTTTTTCACAGAACGAGGCAATGTATTAATAGCTTGGAGCACCTACTTCGCCAAGGTTTAACACAGTTATTCATGTAGACCATTCATTATTTTAAATGACATTGACTATAAGCCCACAGCATAAAATCTCACAATATAAAGAATGGAATATACTGCTATTGTTGTGCATTGTTAAAGTTACCTCCAGTGAGATGTGTAGCTATTTACATTTGATTAACAAATGAATACAAAAAAATGGAGACCACACTGAATAATCTGGAAAAAAAAAACCAAACACGAACAAAATATAAAATACTGATTTTACATTTTTTTAAAAAAAATACTGATCTTATATTACTGATCTTATAATAAATCTTTTTTTAAAAAAAAATATTAGATGATCCTTATGCTGCAGTGTTTTTTATATGTTTAAGAGCAGCCTTGAAATAGCCACACTATATTTGCCTTCCTTCCACCTCTGCTGATATTAAATAAATAGGATGATTTGAGTCACAGTGTTCAACTAAAATGAGTTCAGTTGCAGCAGCTGCACAGTTCTTTTGCCAGCTAGATGAAGACACACTATATTCTGGATTGAACAGTAATTTGGCAGTTCACTTCAAAGAGAAAATGAAACTTTGGAAGTTTGTTTAGCAGGTTGTTTGAGGTAGACAAGGCAAAACAAACACTTTTTAAGCAAAAGCTTCTTTTTGCTTTTATTCCTTTCATTAACAGGAGATACATCCTGTTCAGAGGGAACTATTATCAAATTTGTGAATGTCATTTAGAAAACTCCCTAGCATAGGTTCTCTTTACATTTCATAAAACTTCCAAACAAATCTCTATCCAAATGGTTATACTACACACTACGTCCAAATCAAACTTTTGTAGAAAAATTGTGGTACAAGGCTATACTGCTGTATAAAGAGAGAGGTTTGCACTAATTATTGCTTTGAATGTTTTCAATGAAAGCTAAAAAAAATTGGAAGGAAGATCTAATTTACCATTCCCTCCATGGAATGTCTTTACACCAGTAACTGTCCCCTTGCTTGGAAAAGGATAGAGCCATGGGAAGATAATAGGCAATATTATATATTAACATGTAACGACCATATTGTGAGATTAGTAAACAGCCAGGTGGCAATGTAAGTATAAAATTTCAAATATTTCAAGCTTAAAACAAACCCTTACTGGGGATGAAAAATGTAAGAAACTTGCTGATTTTTATAGTTTATAAACTGTATGTTTCTTTAGCCTCTTAAACAAATAAAAAGTGTCTGATAGCTATTTGATAAAAATTTAGGTAAAACATTTCTATATCCTAGTATATTTTTACCAATGGACTGCAAAACAACAAATTAAAAATTCATTTTACTTGAAAACAAAATAGGGTTGTGATTTATAGCTTCTCTGTAAAATCCACATAAATTTCTGCTGTAGAAATATAGATCTATTTGAGGTACCAATTAAGCTCCTCAAATAGGAGAAAAAAATCATGCCAAACGTAGCATTTTGCATAGTACAATAAAATTATGAATATATACAGAGCAGGGATAAGACAGGCAATTCTGTTAAAACAATAATGAAGTATATAAATCTTGGTATGCGATTGGCAATTATATTATAGCAGGCACTATTCACATAGAAAGAAATAAAAGAAAGCTTAAGATGAAATATACAGTCATTTTTCCTCTGACCATTATTCTGGGAGTATTAAATAATTTACATTCTCACTCTGATGGGCAGAAAACTATAGTTTGTCTTGTGCACTTTCTCCAATAAAAGAAATAAGGATAATAATGGGACAGATTAAAACTGCAACTCTAAGCACAGTAACCTGAAACCAAGGTCTACTCTGGAACTTCTTTCAGAATAAACGTGCATAGAATTAAGTTGTAACTTTAGCAAGAATGTTAAATGCCATGAAAGAATGAATTTATAAGAACCTATAAGAACTCAGGAATATTTCTTATATAATGTTCTCACGTACACTGAAATGTTAACTTGTACCAATATGGCCACTATTATCTACTGTACATTTCTAAGCCCACCAAACTCCAAGCTGGCTAGGAGCTGAAGTCCACAAGTCTTATAAACGTAGGACTCCTTTGTAAAATATATTATGATGGTGATTATGATGATGATGTTTTGCAACTAGGAAACTCAAGGTGGAGTTCTCATCTAAAACCGCCTAATTAATTCATTGCAGTGTTAAGATTTATAGCAAGCTACCAATTGTTAGTCTTAGAACAACTCCATTGATCTCATTTTTCCTTTGAATTATGTTTAATAAAAACAATAATTGTGAAGACCAGCCCTCTTATTTCAGTGATATATACAAAAAAAATTTCCTTGTGGGTCAGGGGCACACACTGCACATATGTGATGATGAGTATGCTGTATACGGTACTTTTTATACTTATATGAGTATACTTTCTGGTTCATCTATACTGTACGAACCAGAAAGAGGGCTGAGAAAATATCTACAGACCCTTCACATCCTATTTCAATTTCTCTTCTCAGGACGCCGCTATAGAGCATTGCATGCCAAAGCAAGTAGACACAAAGATATTTACCACCCCCCCCCCAGTGCTATCACTCTGCTGAACACTTAATTCCCACAGCACAGTCTCATATCTCATCTTTTCTCATCTTCTCACCATTCCTACTATTTTTTCCTATTTGTTATCTTGTGATTTATCAATTGTTTATAGAACATGATTAATAATTGTAATGATGAGTTATGATCTATGACCTATTACTTGCTGTTTATATGTACACTGTGAGCTTATGCACTGGGGACAAAGTCCAATCACACTCGGACAATAAAGAATTCCATTCCATTCCATTTCATTCTATGAGACACATTCTATTATCACAATTTCACTAGTGTCAAAGCAATGCTATAAATTAAGCCCTAAATAGTATCTGCAGTAGGATTTTTTTTTAAAAAAAACTCTCTAATTGCTTTTATGACTTTCACAGCTGGTGTTTGACAAAACAAAATCAATGGAGAGATTAGTAGGAGGGTCACAAGTCACAGCCATGTGATGCCTTGCTTCACTATTGCAACGGTACTGCCATCGCTAAGCAGGGTAGTCATGATGTTTCACTTAACGACTATTTTGCTTAGCAATGGAGTTACCACTCCGAATTAGGATTGTTAAGAGAGGATTACCTCTACGTGGAAGAGGCACATGGGCATGATTGCTTAGTACTTAAAGACAGTGAGTTTGTCAGCTAGAAAGCTGAAGCCCAAGTTTCAAACCCAAGCACTACGCAATGGAGTGAGCTACTGTTACAGCTCCTGCCCATCTAGCATTTCGAAAGAATGCAAATGCAAGTAGATAAATAGATACCACTTTGATGGGAAGGTAACAATGTTCCATGTGCCTTGGGGTAGGATCTGGGGTCTGGGGTAAGTGTCTTCTGACAACTAACAAGCTAACGAGATGATCACCGCGCCCTAGAATTGGGCATGATTGGACCCTAACCCTTTACCTTTACCTCTATATGCAGCTATCTTTGAAGACAATTCATAAAATACAGTTAGTAGACAATGCAATTGCTTGCCTGTTGACTAGCACTAGTTACTATCATCACATTACACCTATTTTTCATTAATTAACAATAGGTTTATGCATGCAGTTCGAAGTACTAAATTTGACTGATAAACACTATATAGTTTGGCACCAAGATAATTCCAAGACCATCTACTCAAAGAGTTGCACAAGCCCAGCCAAGGAAGTTCTTCTGGGGGGCTTATTTCCAGAAAGCAAGAAAGCTTGAGGCTAACAAAGCACTGTTCTTTAATGATTGGGGTTATGTTTTGGAAGAGTCTCCCTCTCCAGAAGCTAGATTGCCTCCTATAGTAAGTGGTATTTTATTGTGTTTTATCTTGGTGTAAAATGCGGAGAGTCAGAATAATTTGACAGCATACACATTTTAACAACGTCAAAAAATCTTTTAATAGTTAGGTAGTACAACTCTCTGAAGAGTGTGTCTACTTACACTGTAGGTGGCAGAGAATTATGTGACTAAAGTGTCCTTTTTATTAAAAGCAGACCACCAAACAAAAACAAATAACCTTTTCCCCCAAATAGTTTCCCCCCGAAAATAAGACACAACCGGAAAATAAGCCCTAGCATGATTTTTCAGGATGCTCATAATATAAGCCCCACTCCAAAAATAACCCCAGTTAAGATCGTCAGCCAGACGGATGCATTTAGTACTGTATTTCCCCCAAAATTAGTCAACTACAAAAAAGGACCAATGGACCTAAAAAACTAGGTTTATTTCTCTCTCTCTCTGTGTGTGTGTGTTTGTGTGTGTGTATCTATCTAGATACACACACACACACTATTTCTATTTATAAAAACCTGGGTTGTCTAACTTAGGAACTGTGTTAGAGAACATCTGCATTTGATGTACAGCAACTCACAGGCTGTTTTCAGAAGGGGCATGGTCCCATCTTATTCTGTGTAATTTTTTCTGAATACGTATATTGTCTCAAGAAAAAATGATTTCAGTGTCTTGTGTTTTCTGATATTTTCACTCTAAACATGGATCACCCACCTGGAAAATCCCTTGTTTGTGGTTAAACACTTAGAGTTTTATATAAAATCATAACTGCCAAAGAGAAGCAGCAAAACAAACCTTAAGAAATAACATACTGCATACAGCAGACTTTATGGGATTATGTAAGTTGGACAGAAATAAAAGTCTTCGCTCAACAACATTGCAAAACTGTGGTTAGAAAATACTTGCTGCTGGATGAGTTTGCCAACCTAAGGATCCTCCATTCCTTCCCTAGGATTCTGCTTATGAACTAAAGGTTCTTTTGCTAAGGGAAAGCAGCTCAGCAACTGAAGCAGATTATCAAGAGTAAGTCTATTATACTGCATTTAAAATGGCAGCAGACAGAAATAAATCAGAAACAAATTTGAGATTTGGTACTAATTGCATCTTTACTTCCTTAATAATATCTTAATGTTCCAAACTGGCAACAGTTGCCATTTTCGAGAGGAAAGAAAAGATGGTTTTTATATAAATAATGAAAATGGCAACACAAAATTTTTTATACCAATGTGATTTTTGTTCCTACAATCAGATTTTGAAGATTAAAAGAGCACAAATTATGAAACGTGTTTGAAATTCAGTCAAAGTGGCTTTGATTTACTTAGGAACTGATATGCTGGAAAGATATGCTGACAAAACATAATGGTTCTGCAGAGAAAAAAAATAAATGTTGTCTTTTCCTGAAACCACAGAGATGATTAAGTACAACATGTTCTTTCCTCACATCATTTGTATGGTTAAAAAATGAAGCAGAGGTTCTATAATCGCCATAGCTAACATCACTTTCACGACCTATCAATTAGTAGCTAGTACATGGTATGCTTGTGCAGGCGATCCTGTACTATAAAAATTCTATCTATTACAAGTGTTGTGAAATCATGACCTGAAATGTTTGAATCTTAAGTTTTATGTGTAAGACTAGACAACCCATGGCTGTCAGCTCATTCTTCTTTCCACATATAATATAGGCTTGTGCTGTTTCCCTTCCACTGGCAACCCTCAGGAGACTCTGGTGAAGCCTCCTCTTTGACTGAGGCACAGAATTGCCTACCATTTTGCTGGGAAGAAGGGGGGAAAAGGGAGTGGTAGACTACAAGGAAAACGTCACCCCAGGTCCCCATTCCAGTGTGTCCCCAAGAGCTCTCCCTCCAGGGAGGAAAAGGGCTCACCCATCACCAGCACCTCCCAGCCAGATCTACCTTACGAGCAGGCATCTGAGTTGCTACCTCATTTTCTCTCACTAGCTACCACTATTAAGATATTTCAAATATTGGCCTTAGTTCCAAAGCACCCAATGACTGCTTGGCCATCAGGCCTTGCCACCAGACAATTGGGCCCAGGGTATATAGGGAGCCAGGAAAGAGGGTGGGGATACGCTCTTCCAAACTGCCCATCCACCATGCAACCTATGGGTTTCTGGAAAGTGTAGTCATGAGGCAAGGTGGTGCTGAAGAGGCCATATCTTTGCCAAATTTCAATTCCACACTCATGGGTCCTAGGTTTTGGACACATTCTATAATTTAACCCATCTGACGTTCGTTGATTAAAAAATTGTTGTTCTTTCCCAATCTTGCATGTTTTGAAATAGGAGTTGGTGCCATTTGAAATAAAAAGTTCAATTTAGATAATATATTAATTTTATTGTTGCAAAAAGTCCCAGCTAAGAAAGTATTAACTTTTTGCACCTTTCAGGACCTTGCTTTATTTCCTTCCAAATTTTTTATAATTGTTTTGAAAAATGTCTTTATTACATCTTGACAAATTCACTGGGTCACAGCTAGGCTCTTCCTTCACCAAGTTTTCTTCTTTAGAAGTTATTATCTTTGCTTTCTTTTCATTGATTCTGTATTGAGAAAAGTGGCCAACTTTTTAAAATTCTTGACATCAACTGCCTTGCAGAGCTTAATGATTGCATCATTGTTAGTACTACATAATCTGCACACCATTTCATTTTGTATTCCTTTTCTTGAATTTTGATCCAAGTTATTTGTCCTTTCAGATCTTGCCTGCCAGAACTTCTAGAAAAAAAATATGCAATACAGGAGACACCCTTGTCATCTGCCTTCCTTCATTTGATCATTGCTGTTGATTTATGCTCTCCACTCAAGTTGTGAATTCTTCTCCTGGGTTCATTTTGTCTAGGACATGTAGTAGAAATCCAATCCAAATTGTCAAAGGCTTTCTCCGCATCTAAAGATATTACTGTCACCTTCTTTTTCTTGTTATTAATGTATTCTAATGAGGTTATTTCAAACCTGATGTTGTCATTAATCTTCCTCTTTGAAATGTAACCTGTTTGATCTAGACATGTGATTTTGGAAATACAGTTCATCTGCGTTGGGCTAATGTTGTGCTAAACATTTTATAACCAACATTTGATATAGGAATTGGTGGTAAAAGGGAAGAAGGAAGAGAGATGTGTGAAATGTTTTTGGAATGGAACTTGTAAAATAGAAAATCAGGGAGTAATACAAAAAACTGACTGTAGAATTACAATTAACACACCGTATAGAATCATTTTTCACTACTTATAAAGAAGGAAAGAAAAACAAAAAACAACGCTGAAGCAGACGGAGAAGAGGCAAGGATGATGGAAGGAAGAAGAATCAGATTCAGATATATAAAATCAGTTTAATTAAAAACTAATAGCACAAATGAAAGAGCTGAATGAACAGCTCCAAGGTACATAGGAGCAGATTCTGCACATGATGGAAGAAATGAAAGCAGGCTTAAAAACAATTGAGATTACAAATGTTCAGGTTAATACACAATCTAAAATTCAGAGGTACCTGAAGATTCTGGAAAGTTAGAACTTGACGTCCATTTCAAAATAGCTACTCAAGTCTATTTAAAAACAGATGGAGGCTTTCCAGATATTTTTAAACATAAACTCTACATTTGCACAAAAGAAAAAAGTGCCTCCAGATATGCTTGTCAGATTCTTACAAATGAGAACAAGAAATGCTATTTTAAAGCAACAGACTGAGAAGCCTTTGATTATGGAAGGGAAATGTATTCAAATATTTCAAGACCTCTCCCCCAGAATGCTCAGAAAAAGGAAAGAATTCACATTTCTTACAGGAAACAAAATGAATAATCATAAAGACAACTACAGAGGCTTCCTGCCTACATGAAAGAGTAACTGCTCAGGATTCTGCAGACAAAGAACTTTCTGGCACCAGAAAATACACTTGGGATGAAGAAGAGGGGAAATTAGCTAGGGCAGCAGCATTAAATTAGAATGGAAATGGGCAAAACAACATTAATTTCATTTAACAAAAATAGACTAAATTCCCAGTTTTTTTTAAAAAAAATTTAAAACATAAACAATAAAGTCAATTTTGTTTACAAGAAGTGCATATAAAATAAGATAATAGAAAAAAAGAACAGAAACATTTTGCAACAGAAAAGACAAAGAAAATTGGAACAGTGATTTATTTTAAACCAATCACCTTGGGAGGTATTAGAACAATTAAAAGATAAAGGAGGAAGAAATTTAATTTTGAAATTAAGAAAAAAAAGCAAAGCTCAACTTTGGCAATCCAACTGAGCTTCAAATAAGAATCAATTTTACAAAAGATTTTTCCAAACATGACTAGAGTAATGGTAACGGACATTGTTGGGTGCTAGATATAATTTTAGACAAGTCATCTCAAGGGAAAAAAGGAAAAAAACTTTCAAGAATTTTGTTTTCAGTATATGCATACATTCACTTTGACAATGCTTGGAGACTAAAAAAAATCCAGGAGTAAGAGATCTTTTTTTAACAAGATTATTATTTCTTGTACTCAAGAACTGACATGCAGTTGGTTCTGAAGGTTATTACACCAATTATTGAGGAAGATAATATGGATCGCAATCCACTTTCAATATCAGTGTTCCAAGGGGGAAAAAAAGCTTTTCAAATGCTATATTTCTTTTTAATTAATTCTGAGTATAAATGAAATCAAGCAAGTTTAGGCTTTCTCTTGCTACATCCACATTTGGGGAGTGTGGCCTCCCACATATTGCTTAAAACAGAAGTGGCCTTCTCTGGGAAAAGTGTGTATTGCTGCCTTAGATTTGCCAGCTTTTTTTAAAAGAATAGTAATTAAAAGTTATAATTAAAAAGCTGAAAACTAATACAAAGGAAAAATAGAAAAACGACAAATATAGTGAAGAAAAAGATGTATGTAAAGAAATAACTTCCCCTTCATTGCAAATATAAGCAATTTTAGTAACTTAACATATTTTCTTCAAATTCAACAAATGATCTTTCTTTCCTTATCCTATCTCTAATCTACAAATAAATCTTTAAAGCCCCCGCTGTTTCAGTCTTGATCAGCAAAAGTCTATTAAGTGTTAGCAGAGATAAGAACATATCTATTTTAAACCTTGGTCAAATAAACTTTCTGTTCCTTCCTTTTATTTTTAACAATCTTGATCTTTAGTCCCATCAAATAATGTCCTAGAACTTTGCCCCTCCTCACAGAATTCTTCAAAGAGTTAACAACTCTAGAAACTTTATCCAGATCACTCTTTTGCTGTTATTTGTATGTCCCTTTTAATTATTAAGACATCAACAGGTTTCTTTTGTATGTCAAGTCTAACATTTTTTCGATATCATCCTTGTAGTCTGCCTTTTTAAAATCCACTTTCAGATCAGTCACAATCTTGTCAGATAAAACTTGCTCCTCTTTTGTAACATAGTTAAAACATGATCTATCTCTAGTGCCACACAGTCTTAAACTATGGTAACCTCTGGGTCTATTGTTCAAAAATACCCTTCAATCTGTCCAATGTTAAAATATTTCCCTTCATTCTGTATTAGAAAGTCAAATTTAAGTATTCTTCTTCTTTAATTGTAATCTTTTGTTTCTTCTGGTTCTCTCTAATACTGAACCTTCAAGGTCTCATCCTATCATTTTTTTAAAAAAGAGAATTCAAAACAAAAGCATTTTCCCATGGGAAGAGTTCCTATAATTAATTCCAGAATCTTATTTCAAATCCATATGGACCTTTAATCCATTTGTTACTTTCCAAAATCAAAGTTCTAATCATCCTTTTGCTGTTTAATCCAAAAGAAATCTTTTAAAATCCTTAAACTTGTATTTTAAACTTGTTTCATAAGAGGGAAAACTCGTTGATCCAAAGGTTCCTGAAAATAGCTGAGAGTAGTCAACAAGCAATTTCCAAAAGTGATCAGAAAAGGAAGTATGTGAACCCAGTTTCTTTTTAAAAGGTGCTAACCACAGTTTGAGGAAGATGGTTAGTCCCTTGACTTTTGGTGCTCCCAACCTGCTGGAGACCTCAGTAGTGCAATTGCCTGGAGCATTTGGGGATGATCTCCCATCCTCTTCTTACCTAACAGTTTAAAGAATTGTTCTTCTCAACGGCTCTTTGTTCTTTGCAGCAGTTGCTGGCTTCTGTCTATCATTTCTTCCTCCAGAAATCCAAGAGATCAGTTTCTCAAGAAGCAGGAGTGAAAGTTTAATTTCAGCATTGACTAAGTATGACTTGCCTTCAGTACAGAGTTTCTTCAATATCCAAGCACTTGATAAGATTTTTAGGCTGAGAATTTTAATTTTAATTTTAATTGGGGTTTTTACTTTTTTTTCAGGGATTGATGTAATTTTTTTAATTGTTTTTAACTTTTGTATTTCTTGTTTTAAATACCCAGTAAACCGCCCTGAGTCCTTCGGGAAAGGGCGGTATATAAATCTAATAAAATAAATAAATAAATAATATGCCTAGTTGTAGCTCTCCAGCTTGGCCCACAATATCATTTTCATTCCAATCAGAGGTTATCAAATAGGCAGAGTGATATAACTGAAAATAAGGAAAATTAGTAGCCCCATTTTCATATGAAAATGTTCACTATGAAAGGGAAAAGTATGGAAATTGAAAGTTCCATAAAAGTTTACCATCAAATTATCAAATTGTTAAAAGCACGAAAGGCAAATTAACACACACCTCTTAAAATAAATATTGTTAATGAGGTAATACTCATTTTTAATTGTCTTCCTCATCCTCATATGCATATTCAGCCACTTATCAGAGGATATTTTCCTGAGAGTAATTATCTCCAAATATTTAACAGAAACTCAGCAAAATGCAAAACCAAATTTTAAAACATTTCCATAGAAAGCTCATTAAATTTAAAATATTAAATTTATTCCTATTGTATAACCATAAGATTTCCCACACTATTCACAGCTCTAGTAAGCAGGGAATTCCTTACAATGGCAGATTATCAGAAACCAAAAAATGGGAATGAGTCACTGGTTATTGAATTGTTTACTTTAAAACAGTGTAAACAAATTAACTGGTCATATAAACAACAGATTCCTAATAAAAACACTACATAATTTATTTTGCATCTCCTTTAGCTCTATGCAAGCATACTATGAGAGATGACTAGGAGGCTGGGAAAATAATGCAAAGAAGTTTAGATATAAATAATCAAAAAAATTAGAAAAGGAGCCTGTTGACAGTAGCAATTCAACCAAGGAGGCAAGAAACCTGGGAAAAAGCTATCCAAATAATTCAAAGATAATCCACTTAAATTAAATCAGTATAAATGAGCACTGGAAATTCCTCTTGGTTTTTAAAAATTCTATATTTACCGCAAGACTAGTATTAAAGATACCTTACTGAAGTGTGCATAATTCTTGTAATCTTACTTGGCTGGCTGGGGCCTACTTTTTGTGGAAGTAGGTAGGACCAAAATTGTAATACTTCATGTTTCTAATCTTTGACAAATATTATGGTAGTAGGAGGTAATATCTTAATACTGAAAGCTGCCAGTCTGGGAGATTCCTGTGAAATAGGTGTACGACAATAAAGTAACTAGTGTGAACTCTACATGTGTAGGTCTGGTTGTTTGCACCTAACATTATTACGTTATTGTCAAAACTGTAAACTGACAAGAGTCTCTTGATTATAGAGGTTAAAAATAATAGACACATGGTTATTTGTTAGCTTTTTTCATATATATTCTACTATATATTCAGGGCTAAATTAGCCGTACCCTGCTCTTATTAAAATAGGAATGCAATTTCAAAAACAATATTTATTAACTTTAATTTTTATTAACTGCCCATGTTTACAAACTGAAAACAAGGGTATATACTAGTCTCAAGTAAAGAAAGACAAAACTCCCATTAATTCTATATCTATTAATTGAGTTCCCAAACTGGATTACCCAGCTCTTTTCTCCTTACAGCCTTTACTTAAAGAGGAAGGACTGCAGCAACTGTTTGTTAATCAGTAGTTACTCTGTGTCATTAAGAGTCTTTCTGCCCCTGCTAGGGATATGCAAAAAAAAAAAAAAGGAAATATTCTGTTTTGAGCTCAGAATGATATAATCCCAAATTCACTGCACCCTGTTGGAACAAAACATTAAAGCACAGGCCCCCAACCTTTTGGGCACCAGGGACCGGTTACGTGGAGAGAGGTTTTTCCGTGGACCGGAGGGGGTATGGTTTCATGTACTTCCTGCATCCCACAGATGGGACTTTGCTTGTTTGTGCAACCTGGTTGCTGGCATGCCGTGGCCCGGTACTGGTCCACAGACGGGGGGTTGGGGACCCCTGCATTAAAGAAACCAATGCCCTTGTAGTTGCTTTCCTTCTTTTGAATCGTAGAATTCAAACATAAGTTCTATAGGCTACCCAAACTACAGAAAAAAAATTCCACAGGGATTATTTTATTTTGTTTTAAAAGGTTTAAGAATAACCGTAAGAAATGGGTATTTTAAACATTTTCTTAAAATTAAAAGTAATTTCCTTGGTCAGTTTTTCAGTATGTATTACTACAAACAGGATGTATTACTACCCATACTACATAAAAAGTTTAAATAATAGGCAACTTATGTTTAGCAGCATACTTGCCTGCTTAATTCTTCCATTAAAACAAAAGCAAAACCAAACCAAAACTGTATTGTATTTGCTAGACATTGCAAAGGAGGAAAAATGTTATTTAGATGGTCATTGAGAGACAAAATTCAACAGGGCGTTGAGGATGTGCAACATATACACAACAAATCAATCCAAGCATTCCAATGTTATGCTAGTGATATACGCATTTACAATGTGAACAACCATAAAAGCATTAGCAACACTTTCGTGCAAAGTATACACAACTGCCTTTTCTATTGTTTGCAGACCTGCAAAAGAAACTATTGCAGTAACATACAGAGCCACCATTACACTTAAGCTGTAATTGACAGCAAAGTTTTTTTTGTACAAAAACTACAGTGCTGCTTCAGACATATGTCACATGCTTAACTAACTACTGCTTTAGACCGAGGATTTCAACCCCGTGTTACTTCAATCAGTTAACCTAATAGCAGCAGGGATATTTTGTAAGTTTCTGACCATTCATTACCTTTCTTCTCCATTTTATTATAATGTGGTATCTTAATTCTCAACATAAAATAAATGTACCAGAAAGTACAGTTGTTATCTTTCCAAAGACAAAAACAAGCAACACCTAATCCCAACTATATGATTAAGGGGGGAAAAGCTGTTCAGTCGATAATTGACTAATGAAGTCTATAACTTAAACCAATGTTGCTCTAAATATGGAGAACAATGGAGTTGGAAGGGATCTTGGAAGTCATCTAGTCCAACCCCCTGCTTAAGTAGACCTTATATCATTTCAGACAAGCAGCTATCCGTCTATTCTGAAAATCTTCCAGTGTTGGAGCACCCACAAGTGCTGAAAGCAAGCCCTTCCACTGGTTAATTGTTCTTGCTATCAGGATTTTTTCCTTAGTTCTAGGTTGGTCCTCTCCATGATTAGTTTCCCTCCGTTGCTCCATGTTCTGCCTTCAGGTGCTTTGAACAATAGATCAACCCCCTTCTTCTTTGTGGCAGTCCCTTAAATATTGGGAGACTGCTATTATATCACTCTTAGCCCTTCTTTTCATTAGACTAAAGGTAAAGGTAAAGGTTCCCCCGTACATGCGTGCTAGTCGTTTCCGACTCTAGGGGCCGGTGCTCATCTCCGTTTCATAGCCGAAGAGCCAGCGCTTGTCCGAGGACGTCTCCGTGGTCATGTGGCCGGCATGACTAGACGCCAAAGGCGCAAGGAATGCTGTTACCTTCCCAACGTAGTGGTCCCTATTTTTCTACTTGCATTTTTACGTGCTTTCGAACTGCTAGGTGGGCAGAAGCTGGGACGAGTAACAGGCGCTCACTCTGCTACGCGGCACTCGGGATTCGACCCGCCAAACTGCCGACCTTCCGATCGACAAGTTCAGCGTCCCTAATTCCTGCAACTGTTCTTCATATGTTTTAGCCTCCAGCTTCCTAAGTTAAATTTGAACTGCCTCTTATGCATTGTAGCAAGACAGAAACCTTTTTTTCTTTCTTTCTCCTGTTCTGACTCTGTTTCATGGTTCTTCAGCAATAAAAAAAACTCATTTAGTCTGGAAATAGCCACAATAGTGGCATCTTGTCTGTTTATGAAATGGCTAACCAAGGACTAGCATGCTATTTGCAGCCTGCATTGCAGGGTTTATTTTAGTGATATATGGAAAAAAGGTTCCTGCTTTTTCTGATCACCTACTCAGCACCCTGCTACTTTAGATATGTTTTGGTAATGAACTGATCTTAAAACACAGGTAATCACTATGCAAATCATATACCCAATTCGTAATAATAGTAGCAGAAAAGTTTTACTTGCTCTCTAAGTTAGACGCACAAGGCTTTGGGTATTTGTGCCAAGGATTAAGAAAGTCAGCATTAACTAAAGTACTATGTGAATAAAGAGCTATCAGGAAAGAGATGGCTTTAAGCCATTTCATCTAATAGTATTTTTTTTGCATTTTTATGTTGTACTTATCAAATATTAGCCTTGCTAAATAGCTCTGAATCTGGCAGCCCCAACCCTAAACCGTTAGAAGCATTTCTGTCATCTGAAAAGAGCCAAATCCTTCCAATTGTTTTATGCTATCAGACACTCAGAGATGATTTACTGAGCGCTGTAAAAAGAAAAGTTCATTTTCAGTGTGTCATTCCATTATGGGGATAATATAAATAACTAAAATTGTAGAATGTTTCATAACTGTTTGGAAGATTGACATAATCATTTCATATTCTTATCAAATATTCACTCTTCCCGAACCAAGGTTATTTTGGTGCCTTTCGACTTTGTTTACCTGCCGTTTCTATCTCTCTTATCCTCTTATCCTCCTTTCCACTTCCTTTCTAGCTGCTCATATGATTTCAACATTCTTGTCTCTGCCATTGCAGCTATGTGTTCACCTTTGTACATTTCTAAGACAGAAATGCTTCAATGTCAAGTTCTTTGTACCCAAGACCTTCCTTACTTGGCTCTTCTTTTTGTTCATAACCTTGGTGTCTTTTCCTAATAACAGTCATTCTTCTGTTCTCAATAAAAGGAAAAAAAAAGCTCTAGCAAAATTAGCACAGTCTTCACTATTTTCTCATGTTTCACTATTCTATTATGTTCACGTATAGTATTTAAAGCTGTGCTGGCAAATAGTAATCACTGCTAGAAACCCGCTAAGTGAGCCTCTATTTTCTTTTAAACTCAGCTTGCTTCCATTTACGTATTGGTCTTATAAGTTTGTTTTAAGAATTATTGGGAGAACATATATGAAATAGTGTCATCACTTGAACTTCATCCGGTAAAAACACGTCAGTTTTAGTACAACTTAATTTGATCATTAAGGTGCAAAGGTTTGGTGCAAATGTTATTTGTTGCAATAAATAACATTACATTGCATTTTTATGAAGCTAAAGCATAATCCCATGTTTCTACGTGAAAGTAACTGTCCAGCTAAAAAAGGATGGGAAGTAATAAAATACATTCTGTCTTGTCCTTGATCAAATGTTTTTTCATAGTTATAATCTGGAGTAATAACTATGAACTACATCTAAAACAGATCTCCTTTTATCCAGATGGGAATAGGCTTTAGTTTGTATGTTAAACATTGCTGAGAACCTCCCTATCCTAATGAAGCCTTCTGGTAGTGGTTTAACAGCCAGTTAACTAAACAGGCATGTCAAACTCGCAATGTCACATGACATTGCGTGATGTATCGTGACTTTTCCCCCATTGCCAGCAATGGGGGGCGCGTTTTCGGCGTGACACATCCAGCCCATGGGCCGGCAGTTTGACATGCCTGAACTAGAACAAGAATCTTTGCCTCTCTTTCTCTGTATGACATGTTGGAATAGCCTTGCTGAAAGGAATACTAGGAACATTTGCAGCTTTTTAAAGGATTTAAGAAAGTTATACAAGCTACAATAGTCTCACCTATGACTGTCTAAATGCCATGAAAAGAATCTCTATTCAGAACCTAACATCTCTAGTACAAAAGAAACAATTCGGGAAATGGGTACAAGGAAGACAGATATTTTTAAGTTAATCTAAACATTTTTGGTTGAATTCATGGTAGTAACCAATTGGCTAAAGTGACCTTTGCAAAACCTGATGTTTTCTACCTGAAGATGCAAAGAGGATTGAGGCTTTCAGGTGAGTAAGTAGATTTAAAGCTCTACATTGTTACAGTTCAAGACAAATAGAAAAATGGGTCCTCTTAGCAATTCAGTGGAATAGCAACTGAGTGCAATAGTGTGATTATTTTGTGCTGGCAATATTTTTCAATATACAGCAAACTTGGAGATCAATGATCAAATTCTTCAGCTTAGATGATTGAAGATGACAGCATTGCTAATGTAACAAAAACATAATTATATAAGTATTTTGATTGAATGGTACCAGATCATTATTCTCTTTCCAAATGTCAAAATATGTGATTCTGAATATTTCTGAGTACCTAAGAAGCAAAGATTGCCAAGGGCAATTGGCAAGAAAATATACTTTCAAAGCCTACCTCCAGAGTCATAGTTTAAAATTCTATCTTTTGCATTTCAAATTATGATTCTTGGTAACCCCATATTAGCTAGAGATAACGGAAGCTGTTGTGCGTGAGATTCCGTTTTTCCAAACAGAAAACAAAATCTTTTTGTTGTTGTTGAAGTCTTATAGTTAGAACTAGAATGGGATTGCTTTTTTCATAGGGACTAAAATTAGTTCTTAATTTTGGTTGTTAATATTCAGTTGACCTTTAACATGGACACATTTCAAGTCTACATTCCTTCTAGGTACTGGATTTTAAAAATAAAAACTGAAAGCATCAGAAGGCAACACAAGAAACAATGGATGGAAATTAATCAAGGAGAGAAGTAACCTGAAACTTCCTAATAGTGAGGACAATTAACCAGTGGAACAGCTTGCCTTCAGAAGTTGTGGGTGCTTCATCACTGGTTTTTAAGAAAAGACTGGATAGCCACCTATATGAATGTGTATAGGATCTCGTGCTTGAGCAGGGGGTTGGACTAGAAGATCTTCAAGATCCCTTCCAGCTCTATTCTGATCGATCCTATGCTAAATATGAATGCCTATTGTTACCGTATTTTTCGGACCATAAGACGCACTTTTTTTCCCAAAAGTGGGGGGGAAAACGAGGGTGCGTCTTATGGTCCGAAGGTGATCCATATGGCCAGCCCCAACCTCCGGAAGTGGAAAGCAAGGGAGATTGTCAGCAGCACGAATCGGCACGTGCTGAGAAACGCCGATCTCACGCTCCTGCACTCTCCCTCGCTCGGTTTCAGCTTCCCTTGCTACAAGAGAAAGCAGGCTGAAACGGAGTGAGGGAGATTGCCAGGAATGCGAATCGGCTGATCTCGCACTGCTGCAATCTGCCTCGTTTCAGCCTGCTTTCTCTTGTAGCAAGGGAAGCTGAAACCGAGCGAGGGAGTTTGCAGGAGCGTGAGATCGGCCGATTCGCATTTCTGGCAATCTCCCTCACTCCGTTTCAGCTTGCTTTCTGCAAGAGAAAGCCGGGCTGCAGGGCCGCCTCTGCGGGTACTGCTCTAATGCAGAGAGGGAAGGACAAAGAGGGAGGGAAGAAAGGAAGGAAGGAAGGAAGGAAGGAAGGAAGGAAGGGACAATGGGAGAGGGAGGGAGAGAAAGAGAGAGAGAGAGAGAGAGGGAGAGAGAGAGAAGGAGAAAGAATTTTTTTCTTGTTTTCCTGCTCTAAAAACTGGGTGCGTCTTATGGTCCGGTGCGTCTTATGGTCCGAAAAATACGGTATATATTGTGACTCATGAATCAATGGATATTTTATAAGAACCTTTTCACAAATATGTGGGTTTATTTTATACAAATTGTTATGTTATCTTTGTTGTTGTTGTTGTTAGTTGTGAAGTCGTGTGTGACCCATTGCGACCCCATGGACAACATTCCTCCAGGCCTTCCTGTCCTCAACCATCTTCTGGAGTCCATTTAGGCTCACACCTACTGCTTCAGTGACTCCATCCAGCCACCTCATTCTCTGTCGTCCCCTTCTTCTCTTGCCCTCAACATTTCCCAGCATTAGAGTCTTCTCCAGTGAGTCCTTCCTTCTCATTAGGTGGCCAAAGTATTTGAGTTTCACCTTCAGGATCTGGCTTTCTAAAGAGCAGTCAGGGTTGATCTCCTCTAGGACTGACCGGTTTGATCACCTGGCAGTCCAAGAGACTCGCAGGAGTCTTCTCCAGCACCATAGTTCAAAGGCCTCAATTCTTTGTCACTCAGCCTTTCTTATGCTCCAACTTTCACTGCCATACATTGCAACTGGGAAGACCATAGCCTTGACTATATGCACTTCTGTTGACAGGGTGATGTCTCTGCTTTTTACTGTGCTGTCTAGATTTGCCATGGCTTTCCTCCCCAGGAGCAAGCGTCTTTTAATTGCTTGGCTACAGTCACTACCTCCATTTCTTCCCCATCTATTTGCCAGGAATTGAGAGGGCCGGATGCCATGATCTTGGTTTTCTTAATGTTTAGTTTCAACCCAACTTTTGCACTCTCCTTCTTCACTCACAACAAGAGGCTCTTTAGTTCCTCTTCACTTTCTGCCATTACAGTGGTATCATCTGCATATCTGAGGTTGTTGATATTTCTCACGGCAATCTTAATTCCAACTTTTGATTCATCTAGCCCTCCCTTTCTCATGATGTGCTGCATATAAGTTAAACAGGCAGGGTGACAGTATACAGCCTTGCCGGACTCCTTTCCCAATTTTGAACCAATCTGTGGTTCCGTGTCTCGTTCTCACTGTTGCTTCTTGACCCGCACATAGGTTTCTCAAGAGACAAATAAAATGGTCTGGTATTCCCATCTCTTTAAGAACTTGCCACAGTTTGTTGTGATCCACACAATCAAAGGCTTTAGCATAGTCAATGAAGCAGAAGTAGATGTTTTTCTGGAACTCCCTAGCTTTCTCCATGATCCAGCGTATGTTGGCAATTTGATCTCTAGTTCCTCTGCCTCTTTGAAATCCTGCCTGTACTTCTGGTAGTTCTCGATCAACATACTGCTGGAGTCTAGCTTGTAGGATTTTCAGCACAACTTTACTAGCATGAGAAATGAGTACAATGGTGCGATAGTTTGAACATTCTTTGGCACTGCCTTTCTTTGGAATTGGAATGTAAACTGATCTTTTCCAATCCTGTGGCCACTGTTGAGTTTTCCAAATTTGCTGGCAAATTGAGTGTAGCACTTTTACTGCATCGTCTTTTAAGATTTTGAATAGCTCAGCTGGAATACTGTCACCTCCACTAGCTTTGTTGTTGCTCAGCTTTCCTAAGGCCCATTTCACTTCACATTCTAGGATGTCTGGCTCAAGGTCAGTCACCACCTCATCGTGGTTATCAGGGACATTAAGCTCGTTTTGTATAGTTTTTCTGTGTAATTTTGCCACCTCTTCTTAATCTCTTCTGCCTCTGTTAGGTCCCTGCCATTTTGATCCTTTATCATGCCCATTTTTGCATGAAACATTCCCTTCATCTCTCCAATTTTCTTGAAGAGATCTCTAGTCCTCCCTATTCTATTGTTTTCTTCTATTTCTTTGCACTGTTCATTTAAGAAGGCATTCTTATCTCTTCTAGCTATTCTCTGGAATTCTGCATTCAATTGGGCGTATCTTTCTTTTTCCCCCTTGCCTTTCGCTTCCGTCTTTTCCTCAGCTATTTGCAAAGCTTCCTCAGACAGCCATTTTGCTTTCTTGCATTTCTTTTTCTTTGGGATGGTTTTGGTTGCTACCTCTTGTACAATGTTGTGAACCTCTGTCCATAGTTCTTCAGGCAGGCTGTCTATCAGATCTAATTCCTTAAATCTATTTGTCACCTCTACTGTATATTCATTAGGAATATGATTTAGTTCACACCTGAGTGGCCTAGTGCTTTTCCCTACTTTCTTCAGTTTAAGCCTAAATTTTGGAACGAGAAGCTCCTGGTCCGAGCCACAGTCAGCTCCTGGTCTTGTTTTTACTGACATATAGAGCTTCTCCATCTTTGGCTGCAGAGCACATAGTCAATCTGATTTCTGTGTTGACTGTCTGGTGATGTCCATGTGTAGAGCCGTCTCTTGGGTTGTTGGAAAACAGTGTTTGCTATGACCATCGTATTCTCTTGACAAAATTCTTTCAGCCTGTGCCCTGCTTTATTTTGTATTCCAAGGCCAAAGTTGCCTGTTATTCCAGTTATCTTTTGGCTTCCTACTTTAGCATTCCAATCCCCCATGATGATAAGGACATCATTTTTGGGTGTTAGTTCTATAAGGTGCTGTAGGGCTTCATAGAACTGGTCAATTTCATCCTCTTCAGCACCGGTGGTTGGGGCATAGACTTGGAGTACTGTGATATTGAATGGTTTGCCTTGGATTCGAACTGAGATCATTCGGTCATTTTAGGGATTGTATTCCAGTATTGCTTTTCCTACTCTTTTATTGACTATGAAGGCTACTCCATTTCTTCTGAGGGATTCTTGCCCGCAGTAGTATACCTGATGGGCATCTGAATTAAATTTACCCATTCCTGTCCATTTTAGTTCACTGATTCCTAATATATCGATGTTCAGTCTTGTCATCTCTTGTTTGACCACGTCCAGTTTTTCTTGATTCATGGATCTTACATTCCAGGTTCCTATGGAGAAAAAAATCTTTACAGCATCGGACTTTCCTTTCACCACCAGATCCACAGCTAAGCGTCCTTTCGGCTTTGGCCCAGTTGCTTCATTCTTTCTGGCACTACTAGTACTAGCCCTCTGCTCTTCCCCAGTAGCATATTGGACGCCTTCCAACCTGAGGGGCTCATCTTCCAGCATCATATCTTTTTTCCTTTTGGTACTGTCCATGGGGTTTTCATGGCAAAGATACTGGAGTGGGTTGCCATTTCCTTCTCCAGTGGATCACGTTTTGTCAGAACTCTCTGCTATGACCTGTCTGTCTTGGGTGGCCCTGCACGGCATAGCTCATAGCTTCATTGAATTACGCAAGCCCCTTCGTCACAACAAGGCAGTAATCCATGAAGGGGAATGTTATCTTATATAAATTTAAATAATTCATTTAAACAATGCTGTCTACTTAAAAAATAATTATATCCAAACCATTATTCATCAAAATAATCTTAGGCAATTTGTCTACCTCTGCAAACTAATTAAACAATATCAGCAACTAATGAGTAGCTAATCACTCTAAAGGTGCCTATGGGAATGATTCAATCACAATCTAAAAATCTAAGATAATATGGCCAATATAGAGAATAATCACACTTCCCTTATTATGTTTCCGCTTTCCTCTCCCTACCGCCACCCCCAAACCATCCACACATAAGCATAGTTGTTCCTGAAGATCATTGGAACAGCTGTAATGCTGTGAGATATTATAGCAGGACAGAGAAATTAAATGATTTTGATACAACCAAGAATGTTTAAGAATGCTGATTATCAGCAAGGCATCTCTATGAATCAAGAAAATATATTTTTCATGACATTTGATATCTAGTATTTAAACTCCCAAGATTAGAAATCAACAGTATATTTTATATTAGTTCTAAAGGGTTTGTTTCTGTCCATAAACTGCAGATAATTAAATTTTCTTTGAGTTTTAAGATATTGTAATGTAAGTTGTTTAGCAAGCAAAATTTTCAAATGATGCATCATAGCTATCTTAGAACAAATTTATTTAACTGGCAAAAAAACAAAAAAGTTAAGCTGAACACTGTAAACATCCAACATTTATTTAAAAAAATCAGCTTGAGCAAGCTGGAATAATAAACACTCAACTGGCAAACTAAATGTCCCATTGAATCATTGTTCTCTTGCAATTAAGATTTCTGTTTTCATTTTGCACTTTGGAATGAAATAGGAATGTCATCTTTTTAATTAATGTTGGGTCTTGGTGCTCTCTGAGCTTGGTTGTTTTGTTTGCAGAAGTCTGATTACTGAACCAGGTAACATCATCAGTGAATGTTAATTTAATGAATTAATAGAGTTTAATTTAATGAATTTTATTTCTAGATAATCTCAGAAATGTAGACTTTTCTTGCTTTTTAGTTTATTTATTTCAAAAGTAGTATTAAAAGCTTAGAAAATGTTACTGAAATGTATCCCTCCTTTCTCAATAATATTCCCAAAGGATGAGTGATTCTCTTGTGGGCTTAGTTCTCCTTTTCTTAATGATAAGAGAACTTGGCTTATTGTTCTCAATGAAATGTCCTGAGACAACTTGAAAAGAAGCTATAAAAGGATGTGCATATATTCAAGCTGGACTTTTTTTCACTAAAACCTGCCCCTAACTAATCTCTGTGGAGCTTGCCTCGAACAAGTATTTCTAATTTCTAGATAGAGATTGTTTTAATTTCAGTTGAGGGAAGTGTTTGTTTTAAATTGTTTCACCCTGAAACTAAATATTTCTTGCTTTTCACCAGGAAAACTTTATTTTTTCTACAAAGATTTCAAGTGACTTCCATGTAGCTATTAGTAGAGTAATCCATGATTTACTCTACTATGCATCTCTAATCAGGCAAAACTGGGATAGAAATGAACTATTCCATTTTTACTACAGAGAACTTCACTGTTCTTTGATTCCATGTGAGTCTGTTTCTGAATGAATTATCAAGAGTAATGCAAAATCAAATAATTCTTGAGATCATAGCCATAAAATCATTCCAAGCTAAGACTGAGTTTGAAAAGATGATAACTTCATCTGGACCCAGTTTTTTGTTACTATTATTGACTCCTTACAAATTAAAAATTAGGATGATCTGCAGGTTCCAGGTTTAAAAAGTGGTGGTGAAAAGCTATAATTCAGTGACTTAAATATGCAGGTCATGTAAAGAAAATCTGTGCTTTAGTATAAAATGTTATTCAGTAGGGCTAAGCAGGATTCCTATCTAAAATCCCCATTCAGTCTCTAGATAAGCAGTCTGAACTAGACTGAACCTGAATTAACTCTTTCCTCCTACACTAACATTGTAGCTGCACCACTGCTATCAAGAATGCACACATCAGGACTTCATTGGACATGGCTGCAAAGTAGCATGCTCTCTAGTGAATGTTAGATATGAGCATAAACTTAGAGACAGTTCTCATCTAAAAACAAGGCAAACATGGAGAACTAAGATACCACCCAATAAGAAATAATAAGAAACAGTCTTGTGCTTTTAATTAAAACCACAGCTTTTTTCATGTCTCATTCATTTGTTTGTTGTTATAGAATCAAAACACAAGACTTTCCTTTTAATGAAAAACAGCAAGCATTTAAATAAGCTTTTTTTTTACTTGATGCAGACTTGTAAAAGCCCATGAAACTGCCTTTTGTAACTATGCCAAAGCAATTTTTGAACCTTTCTAAAATGTGGTCTCAATACTATAGTATCTTATAGAAGTAGGGAAAAGTCCCAAATAGGTTTTTTTTGTAATTACCATTACTGGTTTCTGCAGATGTATTTGTAGCTAGCATGGATAAGGATCAAAAATGAAAGGGAGCTAGCATTTTGAGGTGGCCCATTCACATTTTACTGTGCAGAATAATTACACTAAATAATTAATTGCTTCAGATAAAAGCATGCAAAACATTCTGTTAATTCTCCTCGCCCTAATCAGACTTGGAAAAAAGAGATACAGAACAGATAGTCCTCAACGTACCACCAATCACTTAATGACTGTTCAAAGTTATGATGGATGTGGAAAAAAGTTACTGATGACTTGTTCTCAAAGTTATGACTGCCACACCATTCCCACAGTCATATAACTGCATTTTGGGCACTTGCCACCTTGTGCACATTTACAACCTGTGGTCATGTGATCACATTCTGCAATACTGTTTGCAGTTTTCCAGCATAAAACTTCCATTGGATAAAACGCTTTCATACTTATGACCACATAGTTTACTGAATACCATAGTAACTCATTTAATAAACATCATAAAACTGAGTCTGGTCACATTGTGCCTCAACCTACAACTGCCAACAACTTGCAACCAAAATTACGGTCCCAATTGTGGTCATAAGTCAAGGACTACCTGTATCAGTAAAAGTGAATATTTGGGTAAATGCATTACTAAGTCACTTTTTTCTACATGGGGCCTTTTTTTTAAGCTACAACATTCTATTTCATAGATGGCAAACATATAGTGTGATAGAGATGGATTTTCTAGGTAGTAATTGATGCCTCATTATGGAATAAATGGTGTAATTTGACTTTGCATGAGGAAGCTGTCCCTGAAGGATTTTACAAAGTAACTACCCAATTACAGACATCTCTTTCTTGGGAAATGGCTCGTTAGCTACGGTTGCATTTGGAGGAAGCTGCTTGTGTTGGCCCATTTGAATCTGGTTTCAGGTTTGGATACAAAACTGAAACAGATTTGGTCACATTTGTTCTTCCTCTTGGATTGTTCAGCAGCATCTGGTCCCTTAAGCATGAAAACTTGATGGGACAGCTCTATGGCCTGAGAAGTAAAAAGGCAGCATTGCATTGCAATAACTCTGTTTCTAGCTGCAGGCTTGCTACAAAAAATAGCTATGGGTAATTCCTGTTCAACTTATTTATTTCAATGAATTCTGTTCCTTTCCTTCTCCTACTGCTATCTACAACAGACATGTCAAACTCGTGACGTCACATGATGTCTCGCAACGTATGAGGACAGTTTTACCATTGCCGGGAATGAGGTGGGTGTGGCTTCCATGTGATGCGTCTGGCCCACGGGCCGGCAGTTTGACACCCCTGATCTACAAGTTTGGGACATGGTAACACTAATGTATCTCTATTCAATATGAATCAGGAGTGCTAGACAGTTGCCTAGTGGTAGTGATGGGTTGAGCAAGGATTAATAAATCAGTTGATCCTGTTAAGATGGGAGTTTTGACTGGATCTGGAATTATGGAGAGAGTGTCTTCTATATGATTGCATGTCTGAATACATGAATGCAAATTTGGATTCAAAGCTTTAACTGTGTAGAGCATGTATACACTTCAAGCTGACATGGTAGACATAAAACTTCACAAAGAAGCATAGCATGACTTTACTTATTCACCCCCTAATAGTTCACTGTTTGTTATACAAATATTTTCTTGTCCAAAATATTAGTTCTAAAATACATTCTTTATTCATTCAAATTAAATGCAAAAAAACCAAAACAAATCTGCCTAGATGGACTTGGACTGATACTGTACCTTTTAGCCTTTCTATGAATACTACTTTTAAAGTATAAATATTAATTACCTGACACAAAATAAAATGTGTATCAACTGGTTATTCTTCATTGGGTTCTTAATTTTTCCAGTCACTTTGTTATTATAGAAGGGAAATTATTAACTTATTATTTTTTTTAAAAAATATGGGAATATTAAAAATGTAATCCTTCCTAGGATTCTATCATTTCATGTTCACATCATGCCGCTACATATATAATCCAGATATTAGCTGTGAATTGAATTAAAATTACATTAAATAATTCCCCTAGTAATATGCATGTGCATGAATGTGAAATTCAAGTGGGGCACCAGAGAGTACCAGATATTCAAGCAGAGTTTCTTTTCTATATTTTACTGTTCCTTTTCTATTTTGAGTACACTAAATATTTGACTTAGAGCTGAAATATTGGATTTGAAGTACTAATCCATTAAAATAATAGACAAACATAAATAGTACCATTTTAGAATAAATTATAGTAAAGTAACATAGAAGAAAATGCAGAATTTAAAATATTTATATACTTTTTTCCCTTCAAGGTGCATATAAATGTGGATATGAGATAATAGCCACTATATAGTAGAAGGAAATTCTCTGAGTTGTTGACCTATATCCCTATTTTCTTCTAAGACAAGCATGGAGAAAATGATTTAGGCATAACAACAAACTGAATAAATAAAGTATATTAGTGATGCTAACTTTTTTCCTTTCTAGAAACAGGTTAAAATGTTTCAATAGTATTCTTAACAAGCAACAAAATTAAAGGTTGGGTAAGAAAGAAACCCATTGATGTTCATGCAGCACCTTTTTCCTTCTAAAATACATGAATATTTTTTTTAAAATCTCATTTATATCCCGCCCTTCTCCGAAGACTCAGGGCGGCTTACAATCTAAGAAGCACAAATCACTGTGCTTAGCAATATTTATTTATTTATTTATTTATTTATTTATTTATTTATTTATTTATTTATTTATTTATTTAGATTTATATACCGCCCTTTCCTGAAGGACTCAGGGCGGTTTACAGGGCACTTAAAAAACAGTCAATACAATTAGTGATCATTAAAAGTTATGATGGTGCCAGACGAGCAATGGATTTGACTGGACCTCATATCTTCCCCATGAACCAGATGCTCAGTAATGTAATTCAATTACAACATTGCAACAACCCATGGTCATGTGACCACCAGTTGCAAAGTGAACGGGGAAGCTGGTAGGAAGTCTCAAATGGCAACCATGTGAAGTCCTTGCAAATGACCCACAACAATTTGCTTAACAACTGGAAGTGCCAGCAGTGCTGTTGCTAAGCAGTATATCGTGTCATGTTGCACTTTACAACTCCATTGCTTAGTGATAGAAGTTCTTGTCCCTAATTCCATTCTTAAGTGAGAACGACCTGAATTTGTTTGCTATGTATAAACTCTCACCACAAATTCCTTCTTATAAAAAGGAGATAACTATTATTACAGATAATTAAGAATAAAAGGAATTAAGATTTTAAATAATCCCACAAGGCAGTGTTTCCCAACCTTGGGAATTTCCAGGATATTGACTTCTACTCCCAGAAATCTCACCAAAGGTCATCTTAGCTGTGTTGGCTATGGAATTCTGGGGGTTGAAGTCTACATTCCTGGAAATTCCCAAGGTTGGGAAACCCTACCCTAAAGCAAAGATCAGGAAAATGACTAAAAGAAAAAAAGAGATATCAGTGAAAATATAAACTACTATGTGAGCGTACTAGAAGTTTAAAACTTTTATTTCCATTTTGCATTAATATCTAAAGACATACAAACAGCTGCTTCTACAACAGAGCAAATCTTTTCTTCCCATCATGCATTATATGTACACCATGCACATCTAATCCAGGAGGCTGGGAAATCCTTTGATTTTAGAACTGTGCAGAGAGATGCAGAAAAGAACTTCCCATCATACTGTCAATTCTGGTGGCAGATAGATCTCAACCAGAAGGCCATAATTTCATTCATTTAAGCATTTTAAAATTCTAATTTGTGAACTAATCACGGTTTGAGCAACCCCAGATATCCCAACTAGAATTTCTCAGGCAAGAAAGAAGGGACAGTGTGAATCTGCAAATGGGCTTAGAGCTGCTCATCTTTGTAATTCTGACCCATAGTTTAATATATGTTCCCACAATTATTTATTTTAAAAATAAATGAATAGCATGAGACTCAGGACATATGAAATCAAGTACTGTATACGCCAAATATAAATCAATCTCCTTTCATAAATTTCACTCAGAAAGTATAGCTTGTCAAAAAGATTGATAAATTAATAGCCTAAATAAATACCAGGGAATGAATGAATGAATAAATAAATAAATAATTTATACTATCTTTATGAATATAAAATAGTATTTTCAATTACAATACAGTGCCTCATTCAACAGCTGAAAAGGTAAAGAAAAAAGGGGGGCATTACTATATTATCAAGTAAGAGATTATTTTCATGTATATAGGTGCATGCAAGTGTGCTTTTTATTGTCCTTTCTCCAAAAAGCAGAAATCTCTCAGCAAGAGAATTATACCTGTTCCTGTGTGTCCAGATCTTTCTGTTGCAGCTTTTCTTCTGCAGAGTGAACCTGATTGCAGTAACTTTCAATCTCATTTTGTAAACCCTGAAACAATATTAAAAAAATGCAATGTGTTTTGCCAGAATTACAAGGAAACAAAATATAAGAAACTGTGCTTGCACCATTCATGGATTTCTTAAGTTCCTTCGTGACAGTTACCCATATAATAAGTCTCCCCACTCTCACTAAGTAGCCAGTTCCTTCCTACAGCAGCCCTGGCAGGCCAATAATTGTACTGGCTAGAATAAGACATATAATATTACTTTGTTGACAGAGAAAAAATTATATAAAAACTCCTGCAAGCTCATGTTTATTGCTTGCAGGACAACATTAGGCCTGTGGGACCAATTTACTGAGACTATAAAACAGCTTCCTGTGTTTTATAACTTAGGTGCCAAACTGAAATGCATCTATAACAAGAGATCCCAAGATTAATTGTTGTTTACAATGAATGGCATTTATTTTGAAAATATGATTTAAACCTGTGAATACTGTGAATCTATTATCCATTTTCCATTCAACTATGCAGAACAGACTGGTCAGCAAATACACAATGTGATTAATTTGGGAACTTACGATACAGTTAAAGCAAAACCTGTAAAGTGAAAAACTTCTAAACTGGCTCAAAGCAACTAAAATAACTCACAGTACAAATATTTAACAGAATCCTCTTCTATCTCTCTTAGACAATAATGGAATAGTGTATGTTTAAATCATTTACAGGATGAATGGCAATTCAGATAAGATAAGAGGAGTACTTGTGATAGATCTTGCATAATTGTTTTAAAGTAATGCCAAGAGTTAACTTAAAACTATTAACACTGAGGTACAGCTTCAGCTTCTTCTGATGCCAAAACGTTTAGTCAATAGCACAAGTGAGCTTCAGATCTCCTCCATTCTGTATTATTATGCACTGTACAAATAACAAGCGTGTATAATGGAAGTCCATCAAAAATGCATTGCAACATAACAGCCTAAACTGATTGCTAAGAGAAAGATTTTCTGTGTCTTTTCTTGTCCCTTCATCTTGAAATTGTTTTTTCACTATATTATACAAAAAAAGGGGGGGGGAACTCTTGGATGTAAATTTTGTATTATGTGAGCAGGCTTATGCCTGTGAGGGGATAAAGCAACATGATATCCACAGGCACCTTCTGTTCTGTCTACAAAGTACTTTGGTATTATCCGCAATTTATTTTATGTGAGGGAAGACTTCAAAGTAATGAGCTAACCCTCCATGCAGTCTGCCATCTTTATTCCACAGAATGCCTCTGGCTCCCATGAGACTCAGAGAAATTCTCCAGAAATAAAGGGTAGGAGTGGCTGGAGGCACACTCTTGCTTTTAAGTTCTCCTGGGCAGCTGGGAGGCAGAGGGAAGGAAAAGCTTGCTGGCATTGAGGGTGCCTTAAAAAAGAGGAAGATTTAGATGACAGTGAGGCAGAGGAACAAATGGGACTAGGAAATTAGGAGAGAAGGAGAGAGAAAGCATTTGTTTGGGTTTTGATGAAACCGTGTATTTTTATAATGGCTGATTAGCAGGAAGTTAAAAATTAATTCAGATGTTTGTGTTGAGGCTCAGACCCTAATTCTACTTTATTCATATAGTAGAGTAATTTACTTATTTTTACATTTTTTTGCTTTGAGATTTTTTTTAAAAAAATATAGGTATTTGTGGCATGGTAAGAGAAATGGCAAAGCAGCAATGTTCAGAAATCAGTGCCCACCATGTCTTTCATGTTATACAAAATTCCAAATGCTTCTACCAATCGGAAAAAACCTGTCAAGAATCACATGCAATAGATTTCTATTTTGTACACTGTGCTTGCTATACGTCAAATCCAACCTTTTAAAATGAGCTTTTGGCTCCCTCTGGCAAGTACTTCTAAGATAAATAATACTTTCTAAATAGTTTGTGTTATGGAGAAAAGACCATGTATAAAATTAATTGCAACAATTTGCACGTTTCAAACCCAATCTAATTAAATTAGCTATATCTACATTTCTGAAATTAATGGAATAAATAAAAAAGGGTTATCAGGTTTATTTGGTCTCACTGAATCTTACTGAATCAAAATGATTTCCTATCTAGAACTTTTGCTTTGGAGGCTGGCATTCACTGGTTATAGTTCTCTGTAATTTTTTTCTCTTTTCTTTTAGACAAGATTGACAGCATTCAATCTGGGGAGGGGGAGGGGGGGATTGTTAAAGATAAAATGTATTTTAAAACTTTTCAATAAAAAAAAAAGATTGACAGCATTCGACAAAGTTAACTTATCATGTGAGGCCATTACCATTCCAAACAAATGAAGGGAATGAAAAAGGAATGAGGGTTGATATTCTGATCCTTAATATCAAAGTATAATGACTCCAACCAACTCCAAACATTTTAAAAAGCTTGTACTGATAGTCCTCAACTTACAACCGTTCATTTAGTGACCAACAGTGACTTATGACTCTTTTTCACACTTATGACCACTGGCACTGCAGTATCTTCATGGTCACATGATCAAAATTAAGCTGTTTGGCAACTGTCTCATATGCAGTGTCCCAGGGTCATGTGATCACCTTTTGTGACTTTCTGACAAGCAAAGTCAATGGAGAAACCAGATTCACTTAACAACTGTGTCATAACTGCAGTGATTCGCTTAACAACTGCAGAAAGGTCACAAAATGGGGCACAACTCACTTAACGACTGCTTCACTAAGCAATAGAAATGTTGGGCTCAATTGTGTCACAGGTCGAAGACTGCCTGTATTTGCATGGGTTTCAAAGTAGCAACCCTCGGTTGTATTCTGAACTCTTTTTTAGGCTTGTGCCTAAGCCTACTGCTATTTAAAAATCTAGTGAAACCTATATTTATCTAGTTCACTGATAAGAACAGAAGGACAAAGACCACTGTATAATGACTACTTCTATTTAAGGAGAGCAATTCCAGCATACTAGGACTCAAACTGAAATGCCATTTCCAATTGTGCAATACTGGTGCATTGTACCATTTGTTCTTTTATGATGTGGATTGGGTTGGTTGTTAGAAGAATTAGTTAGAATGGTCTTGCTCTGAATCAGGATTTATCATCAGAATCATTAAATTGGATGATTGCATCTCTTTTGTGAAGCTACAGGAGAAAACTGACAACAGATGCTTCAAAAGAAAAAAAACTGTAGAAAGCAATAGCAGTGAATGTGGGTTTAAATTGCACAAATAATATATTACAGTTTATTATTTTAATTTGCAAAATTAGTGAGATCAGCCAAGCATACTCATGGCATCTCATTCTTAATAGATGATAATAAATATATACCCTAAAAATAACCCAACAATTTTGGAACATTTCTGGTTTTAAAAATTAATAGGAGCACTGTTGTGCAAGCTATTAAAATACTCAGTTGAAGACAAAACTGCCCATGTTATTGTAAATTGAGCAGAATGTCAGTGTTCTGTATTGACAGTAAATCAGTTTGCAATGTTTAGATTATTATATACTTTTCTTTCACCACTTCTCTTGACACAAATGAAAGATAAACATTATGAAGGGGGAAAAAAGGAAGAAAGCTGTGAGCATCAAAGGCCTCTCCCTTCCCACACCAATCTGCCAACTAACCAAACTTTCCAATTGGAGCTATAATAAAATAACAAGTTCACTTGATGCTCAAATGATTAGTTTCTAAACGTGATCCCACTCAGGAATTACCAGTTCGGTAATGTTGGATCTTATGACTGCCGCATAGGACCCTTTCTTAATTGAAATCTTGCTTTTTATTTGGGCACACAGACGGCTCCCTATTCTCACTAAACATCTTTGAGGTTCTTTAAGACTGAGTGGTCCATAATCTGTGCTAGGGGTCCAGATTCTGTGCTAGGGGTGGACAAGACCTCGAGTGTTTCCACTCCCCAATCCTAGTACCATACCGTCATCACATGATTTGTCACTTGGCAATCAGCAAACAGTATGGATACTTCAAATTTTTGAGAGAGGATCCGGTAGGAAAATATAAAAATGTGTTTTAATAGCAAGACTATGCCGATGCCAAGAGTTCATTGCAAACGTTCTTCCAAGTCAAAGTGGCCTCTCAAATCAATAACCAAGTACCAGATCTAAGCTGGAAAATAATGATGAGAATATTTAAAATTGTACCATGTATTTTTTTCCTCTCCCATTGTTGAAAATTACTTGGGCACGTGTTTTAGAATCAACCTAAGTGAAGACCCTCAGTATCAATGAAACTATCAATCTTTCACATAGCAAAATACTAAGACCAATGTTTTTTTTTCACAAAAGGCCAGCTGTTTTGTGTGGGTGATTCATTTCTGTTATCACTCATCCTTAGAAAGATCCTAGATACAGTATTTGCTACATTGTAAAGGCTGGATGAAGAAATGAAAATGTATAAACAAATGGCATCTGACCCTTTCCTTACCAAATGAAATGTTGCATGAGATTGAATCACTGATGCCTTTTCTTCTACATATAAGAGAGGTATATTTGATGGTAAATATTGTCAGGAAACGGCAACGATAACAAGACACCTTGCATAAATTCATTTGGGATCCATATTTATTCTGTCCAAAAGAAAGTTGTGCTCACCTGCCAAAAAGTCAACTTTCTTCAAAACAGTGCTCTTCAAATTTTATGAAACTAATTATCTAAATTCTGTACTTAAAAAAATACTATTGGGATGCAATGAACGCTTGCTATTTCAATTATTTTTCAAGTGACTTATGAAGAAGTTTGCTGTGAAAAGTTATATGATAGTTGACCTTTGAACAAGGAAGTATTATGTTTTGTTTTCTTATTCAGGTGCCCCATGTCCCATCCCATCCCATCCTTTGAAAGGTACTTAAAAATCAGATAAGGTCTACTATAACAATGTGAGTGCATTATGGAAGAAGCAATTTATTTCATGTAATGACACAAGGGGAAAAGATACATAATGTACTTTAGAAATGTATTACTTTACCTAAAACTGAATGGGAAAAAATCTTAGTAATTTTGTCACCAAGGTCAACCTGACAAAGATTTCTGATTTTGTTTTCTCTATATAGAAGAACATATTCTGATTGCAGTTACCAGCCCTACAGCTTTCTTGTGGCTGATCCCTTGACCTGCAACTATCAAGGATTTAAAAGAAGAAGAAGCTATGATTAAATAAGGCAGGCACTGTTTTCAGGGTATGTATCCAACAGTAATTTTTATTAAAATTTTGTAAACATAAACTGCATCAGAGATGGTTTTATTTATTCATATTTTATCAGCACATGCTTCCATATGGTTACATGCAAACTTTTACATGAAGGTGGCTCAGAAAACGTATGGTGACATCATTTAACTGGGCAAGCCCAGGATTCTGGGGGGAGGGAGAGGAGAACTCAAGGTTTTTGTTCCTGTAAAATAATAGAAAGGCATACCTTTGTTTTTTGGTGTCTGCCTACAAAATTTGGGAACAGGATTTCCAGGGTCTGCAACAGAAGGGACTTAGAAGCTATGTTGCTCCCTTCTGGCATACAGACTCTAGGAGTACATGACTCAAAAGTCTAGGCTATGGAGCCTATCATAAATTATTTTCAGGGCTTAGGTAGCTAATTTGAATCCCTATTGAGTCTTTCAAAAATGATTTTACCAAATGTTTACCACTGAAAAAATACCATGGAACAGGTTTCCAAAAGTAGTATGAAGTATACACTGCTAGAAGAGTCAAGAAAAATTCTGGTATTGCTAGGGTAAGATGTCTTGTAATAGCAACCTGACTGACCTGCACCTTAATTGGAAAAGGGCTGATGTGGTCCCCAACTTCAAGAAAGCAGGGGGGGGGAAGACCCAGGAAACTACAGACCAATCAGTCTAACATCAATACTGGGAAGACCCTGGAAAAGATAATAAAAAAACAGATCTGCGAACAACTAGAAGCAAACAAAGTCATAACTGGTACCCAGCACGGGTTTGTTAAAAACAGATCATGCCAAACCAATCTTATTTCATTCTTTGATAAAGTGACCAAATTAGTAGACCAATGAAACACTGTGGACATAGTATACTTAGATTTCAGTAAGGCATTCAACAAAGTAGACTACAATCTACTGCTTAGTAAGCTAGAAAAAGGTGGAATAGACAACATAGCCACCAGATGGATCTGCAGCTGGCTGACAAAGCATACTCAGCGAGTAGTCCTCAACGGCACTGCATCCATATGGAGAGAAGTAAGCAGTGGGGTACCACAGGGCTCTGTCTTAGGCCCAGTACTCTTCAATATTTTCATCAATGACTTAGATGAGGGAATACAAGGGGAACTCATCAATTTGCAGATGACACTAAACTGGCAGGAATAGCCAACACCCCAGAAGACAAATTCAGGTTTCAAAAAGACAAACCAGAACAACGGGCCCTATCCAACAAAATGAGTTTTAATGTGGAGAAAAGAAAAGTTTTACATTTAGGCAGGAAACATCAAAGATATAAGTACAGATTAGGCGAGACCTGACTCAAAAACAGCAACTGTGAGAGGGACCTTGGAGTCCTAGTAGATGATCACTTGACTATGAGCCAGCAATGTGCAGCAGCAGCCATGTTTCCGTAATGGCAACAATATCATATCTGCCCTCATTTACCTGAATTTCTAGTTCTAGTTCTGTTTCATAGCTGAGGAAGCCAGCATTGTCCATAGACATTTTCTGTGGTCATGTGGCTGACATGACTATACACTGAGGCACATGCAAGATTGTTACTTTCCCACCAAAGTGATACCTATTTATCTATTTGCATTTGCATGCTTTTGAACTGCTAGGTTGGCAGGAGCTGGGGCAAGAACTGGTTACTCATCACACAGTACTTGGGTCTCAAACTGCCAACCTTCCGGTTGGCAAACCCAGTATCTTAACTGCTAGGCTACTGCGTCCCTTATTATACACATAGGCATCAAATAACCTAATTTCTCTAGAGAAACACACTCCGGCGAGAGCTTTCTCTTTGTTTGTACAATCAAGATCCCTCATTGTATAAAATTACAATGTGCCATCACTTTAGTGCAGATTTGATTTGTCTGGAACAAAAACAAAATCACAACCAAAGAACAAAAGCAGAGCTAGAACAGCACCTATTAAGACTTCTTCCCTTCTACTTTGCTAGTAATAGATTAAGGTTCACAAAACTATGGTGTTACTGCATTGGAAAAACCTAAGGAAATGTTGACTATAGTTGGGAATTATTAGAGTTACTAGTTAAAAGGAGAGGATATATTTTATGATAACTTGAGTTGGTTTGACATGATGGTGTTTGTAAAATGTTTAGAGCTTAATTCGCATAAAAATCCCTTTGTCTCACAACGGCTTTAGCAAAGTTACTATGCGGATAAAAATTAATTCTGTGAAAAACTATAGTAACCAAAACTATTTATACCACATCTTGACTAGAAATAACTTCTATCTTTCTTCACTAAGTTGATAATGTTTTTATTTTTCCAGTCTAAAATTATTTGTGTTTATTTACCCAAGAAACTGAGCGTACATACCTTGTTAACATTTAACTAAGAGTCATTGACATGTATTTCATAGAATTAAAATGACAAAGCAAACAAGTTTCAGGGAGAACTCTGAAGAATTCTGTCTAATATAATGAGCTTGGTAAACAGAAATAATTAGCTCTCTATATTTGTAAAAAAAACAAGCAGGAATTCAGAACTGCTTCAGAAGTTTATATTTCCACTTTTAAAGAAGGGATTATTTCAACTGGATAATCAATTTGACTTTTTAGAACAAAACTGATTTCAGTCCCCACTCTGGTTGTTTGGAGCCACCTTGGGGAACTTCTAAATGTCAGCTAGTTGCTGACATTTCCTGCTTCTTTGTGACTCGCCTGACATGCCGTGGCAGTGACAGGATAATACTGGGTTAAATGGGGAAAATCTCTAATCATTCTAACAATATCCCACATTTTGAAGGGAATAACATCATGAGATTAGAGGAACAGCAGCATGGTTCAAAAAATAAAATAAGGATCTGGCCTACCTAGGCTTTTCCGGAGAAGTGAAAAATAAGTAGACTATAGAGAGGAAAGAAATACAGTTGGGAAGGATAAAGTAGGGGGAAATACTACTACTTTCAAATGGCACTTTGATGAAAGATAAAACTTTTCTCTCCCACTCTGTATTTGAGGTGAACCTCAGCAGACCCAGGAACAAATATGGCAACCCTGTTGTCTCAGTGTATGCACAGTGCACTGTAGTGAATCAATAACAAAGTCCCTAATTTTTCTCATATGTAGATTGAATCCCATTTAGCAAGAATTGATTCTGAAGACAATGCAAACTATGCTGTTTTTATGCTAGGGCGGGCTCGTTTATTTAACTTATTTATTACATATCCTTTTTATGTTTTAAAAGTGCAGTGAGATATTAAATGTATGCCAAATATTTTTCTGCCTGTTTTCCTTTAAAATGTCGCTGTTATTGCTTAATACCTCAGATTTAAACCTGTTGATGACAGACTGGCAAGAAAATAAAAAGCTAGTAGACATCTTTTAAAAAGCTATATATCCCCATATATCTCAAAATGAATGCCTAATTTCAGCTGATTACTAGAGACTTTAACTTGGTTTATTTATTAATTTTGTATAATTTTAGCCCATTTCGCTAAAAGGTGACTCCACGCAGCTTACAATCAAATAACATTCCAACAGTAATACAAAGTGTGGTATTTACTGTAATTACTAAGTTCCCCCTTTTAGTTTGTGCAGAAAGAAAACAAGGAAAAAAAGTCATGCATGGAAAAATATTATTCTGCAATTACTGCAATGGAGCAAAATACAAAAAGCTGTCTTGGGTAATTGAATTATTTGAGCGGCTGACCAGCAACATTGCTGCACTTCCAACTTTTTCATTATCCTGAAATGGAAATAAATAATCTGGTATTCATTACCATATCTTCATGGATAGGAATCTGAAGTTTATACTGTCCCAGAACTGAAATATATTAAAGACATTTTATGTTTGTTATATGTACAGTAGTATCTTCAAGTATCTGCAAAATCCCAATGAGAATTTAAATTTCTCATCCTCGCAAAAAGAATATAGTACTTTGATTTCTGGTGTAATTGGTTTCTTTGACATCACTTAATAATATAATTTTCCTCACAGTGCTGACCAAATTATAAATCCAAACTGGAAAGTAAAGCAGCTTGCACATGAATAAGTGATATACAGAATCTAGTGCAGCAATTTCCTTGGGAGTGTTTCTTCCTGCTTTTTTCTTCATCTTACTATAGAAAGAATTCATGAATGCTTCTAGGTTACATTCAAAAATTTTCCCAATGCATACATTTGACTGGGGATTGTGTGCAGTAGAGACAGTATGCCTGTAAATTATGGACAATAGTCTTCTTTTTTTTCCTAAACTGTATTAGTCATCTTACCGTTGTAGCATCTGAAAATACAAACAATAGATATAAAACTTGCTAAAATAATGACTTCCAACAATCAATTCACAGCCGCTCAGTAAAACAGCAATTCTGATACATGATTTATTTAAATTAAAAAGCCAGGGAGTTAAACAGAAAATAGAATAAACTAGGTATATTTTCCCTATGGTGACATTTAAAAACTGGGGTGTTACTACGGAGAAAATCTATGCAGTTGCTGCAGTTCAGCTTGAGCAAAAATCTCCCTCCGGATATTGTCAACCTAAACAAGGATATTAATCAATTAATTAACGTTAATAATTGCATTCTGAATTGGGCTTGAAAATGAACCACGAACCCATGAAAATGATATAATATGATCCTAACACCTATCTACCTGCCATATTTTATACTAGTTTCTGGATCATGGCTAGCTTTGAAGCTTTCTTTTTACTTTGATTGTAGCACTAGCATCAAACCTCAATTTAAAATGTTAAATATTATTTTTGTGAAGATACAATCTTCACAAGGCAGATCTCTCTTTAAGTTACTGAAACCATATTTGAGTCCTATAATCCTTGCTTTATTCACTCTTCAACTTTCCTGTGAGATTGCCCAATTCAATTTTTTTTTGAATAAATGGTGACCTGAGATTGTATCTTGTTTATGTATTTAAGAGAAAAAAACTCACATTTGTAAAGCAACTGCAATTGTATAGCATTAGAAAAATTGCTTTTATACAAAGATGGAGAAATGTTTATAATGATGCATAATAAATTTGTAGTACTATGTCTCTAAAAGTAGTTAAATGGCTATTACTATATGAAAAGAACAATCTTATTCAGAACCTATTATGCTTCTCAAAATGTAGACAGCATAAACTGTAAAGCTAATCAGTGGTCAGGATAGTGTATATTTTTCTGAAAACGGGTCGTAATTAGAAACTGATCACTGTCAAGCAACTGAATTACTGTCAAGCACTAATGGTTTAAGTATCAGAAATGTTAGGACATTAGTGGGACATTAGTAACATAATTGTTAGCCATTCCTCATACTCTTCAGTGGGTTTATAAATATTGCATGTTTTTTTCCAATAAATGAATTTTATATATTCAAAAAATACCAGAACAACTCTGATTAGATGCCGTCAAATCAGTGTCAACTCTTAATAACCATGTAGCTGGATTAGATTTTCTCTAGAACAATTTTAGCAAGTACAAGAGCTGTGGTGGCCCAGTGGTTAGAATGCAGTACTGTAGGATAATTCTGCTGACTGCCAGCTGCCACACGTTCGGCAGTTCGAGTCTCACCGTCTCAAGGTTGACTCAGGCTTCCATCCTTTTGAGGTCGGTAAAATGAGGACCCAGATTGTTGGGAGCAAAACGCTGACTCTGTAAAACCACTTAGAGAGGGCTGTAAAGCACTATGAAGTGGTGTATAAGTCTAAGTGCTATTGCTAGTGCTACTTATGAGGAAAAAGTTCAAAAGTTCCAATTTAAATATGAGAAGATTTACAAATATTCTTTTGTATAGAATTGCTGGTACATTGTCAGAAACAAGTACTGCTGAATGTTTTGAAGTTTCCTAGCTAATCTCCATTAAAGCTTGAAATAGAAGGAGGAAGGAGTTTTAGGTATATTCTCCACTTTGAGTTATTTATAAAAATAATAAAGGCAGGATTATTTTTTTTTAAAAAAACTGTAGTTTGTTATCAGTCTCAAAGCAGACATGCTAAGTTATTTTTTTTTACCCAGTTAATTGTTACCAGACCTTTGGTGTGATTTTACAACTATAAAGTGGGGGGAGCATCCAAGTAGGAGAATTCAGATAAGAATTTAATATACTAACTCTATGCCCAGACACATAGAAGGTTTAAAAATTACTGAACTTGTCCTATGCTAAAACTGATGATAAAGTCTTGAATTATTACAATAAATTTTGATAATTTTCCAATGGCCCTGATATGGTTCAAGAGATAACATGGAAACGCAGTCTATTGGGCTCAACATGGTTCTATGATCTAAATTAAAAGTATAATAAGCATATTATGTAATATGTAGTTTTTAAAAGTTTTATGCTGATATATAATCCCAGACAATAATATAGTATCCTAATGAATCCCACTCTATTTCTCTCTTTGAAGAATTAACCAATCTGATTGTTGATAGAAAAAATATGAATTCACTGCTGCAAAAAGGTATAGATTTTTCTTTCCAATATTGCACTTTTCTCTACAATACTCTACAAAGAATGTATTCATAATTTTGGCATGCTGACAGATTCCACAAGCTAGAGAATTTGTTTAGAAGAACCCTTGCATTCTTGTTGAGGCATGTTTGCAATAATTGTCAAGGAATGTTGGAAATCCTATCTATTTTACACAAAATATGGCAATAGTAACACAACCTCAACTATAACGGTTAATGTTTCAGGTCTCAGAATACAACTCTAGCAGTTAAACTATCAGAATTATATTGGACTGAGGTCTCCTAACATAAGAGGAAGAACTGCCCCAGTTGTCTGATATCTGAGTATTACAGTTGTGCAGCATTTTGGATCATATTCTAGAAAGGTGCTTTGAATTAGTGCATATTGCTTTCGGAGTGTGCAAACTCTGTATCACTATGCAGCTCCTTAAAGCAGCCACTCCTTTTCCTGAGATCACACAGTAGCTATAAAAGGCAGCTGCATGATCCTGGGAAAAAAGTTCAACTGCTTTAAAGAGCTGCAGGAGTGATATTCATGATATAAAATAGGGTTGTTGTTGTTTTTTGAATTCAGCTTCACAGCCTTAGTACCGTATATACTTGAGTATAAGCCGACTCGAGTATAAGCCGAGACCCCCAATTTCACCCCCAAAAACTGGGAAAAGTTGTTGACTCGAGTATAAGCCGATCCGCCGTTCTGCAAGCCTCCGCCGCCGGCAGAGGCTCGATCCGCCATTTTGCAAGCCTGAATACACAGGAATACCCTGTGTGGCCGCGGCTCTCGGGGAAGCCCTGGCTGTCCGCTTCCTTGCTCCACGCTGCCATTTGGGGCCCGCGCGTTCCCCGGGCAAATCGCGGCGCCCAGCAGGCGAGGAAACACGCCCGCTCCAGTCGCCCCCCCTTCCCTCAGGAGACGCGAAGCAAGTGACCGCCCGGAGCTTACCGAGGACTTGCGCGCGGCCGAGGCTTTGGTGCTTCCAAGATCGCGCGCACCTCTCCCAAGCCGCCGCCGTCCGGAGACCTGCCGAAGTTTGGGGAGGTTTGGGGAGGTGCGCGCGCACCTCCCCAAACCTCCCCAAACGTCGGCAGGTCTCCGGACCTCCGCGCCCTGCCTGCTTCTTTCCGCTGCGGAAAGAAGCAGGCAGGCTGCTTCGTTCCGCTGCGGAAAGAAGCAGGCAGGCTGCTTCGTTCCGCTGCGGAAAGAAGCAGGCAGGCTGCTCCGTTCCGCTGCGGCAGCAGAAAGAAGCAGGCAGGCTGCTTCGTTCCGCTGCGGAAAGAAGCAGGCAGGCTGCTTCGTTCCGCTGCGGAAAGAAGCAGGCAGGCTGCTTCGTTCCGCAGCGGAAAGAAGCAGGCAGGCTGCTTCTTTCCGCAGCGGAAAGAAGCAGGCAGGCTGCTTCTTTCCGCAGCGGAAAGAAGCAGGCAGGCTGCTTCGTTCCGCTGCGGAAAGAAGCAGGCAGGCTGCTTCGTTCCGCAGCGGAAAGAAGCAGGCAGGCTGCTTCGTTCCGCTGCGGAAAGAAGCAGGCAGGCTGCTTCGTTCCGCTGCGGCAGCGGAAAGAAGCAGGCAGGCTGCTTCGTTCCGCAGCGGAAAGAAGCAGGCAGGCTGCTTCGTTCCGCAGCGGAAAGAAGCAGGCAGGCTGCTTCGTTCCGCAGCGGAAAGAAGCAGGCAGGCCTCTGTCGCCGGCGGCTGGATCCGCGCTCCGCAAGCCTCTGCCGCCGGCTGGATCCGCGCCCTGCCGCCGGCAGAGGCTTGCGGAGCGCGGATCCAGTGGGGGGGGGGAAAGCCCTTTAGCAGGATTTGCCTGCATGCCGGCGGAGGCTGGATCCGTGCTCCACAAGCCTCTGCCGCTGGCTGGATCCGCGCCCTGCCGCTGCAGAGCACGGATCCAGCCTCCGCCGGCGGCGGAGGTCTAGGGGTAGTGGGGGGGGGCCCGCGGACATAGATGGGCTCAAGTGGAAGCCAAGCAGCCCTCCCGAATCTGGGCTTCTGGACGGAGCAGCCGGTGGTGTGTTTCAAAAAGCCAGATAAGGCAGACAGGGAGATGAAGAGTTCAACCGAGTTTCCTCTTTTGTTCAGGCTCCCCGATCAGACAAAGAACTAGCCAGCGGCAGGTTTCTCCCCTTTTCCCTCCCATCTCTCTTCCCCCAACCCTTGGGTCCCACAGCAACTCACGAACTCCAGCCGCCCCTTCTCCTTCGAAAGGTCTAGATCCCGAGATAAGATATATACAGAAATATACATAAAGAGAGATGGACGCAGGCTGTTGGTTTCTCGCCTCATCCCACGCACGCACGAGGGGGAGAAACAACGCTCTGGGCGGCAGAGTATTGGAGAAGGAAAAATCGGCCGCAGCCTCGGGGTAGGCTTCTCCGGGGGCGCCGCCGCGATTCTGCAGGGGCCAGGTAGGGAAAACTCACCGGGGAAAACGGGTTGCAGCGCCCGGCGAGTTTAAAAGCAGCGGGTGCAGATGCCTGAACAAAAGAGGAAACTCGGTTGAACTCTTCATCTCCCTGTCTGCCTTATCTGGTCTTTCAAGAGGAGGGTATTCCTTTCACTTCTTGAACTTCCCCAAAGACTTGCAAACTTTTCCAACCATTACTTCCAAGGATGTTTGATGGGGAGAGAAAGCACGGGTGAGCGATGGGGAGAGAAAGCACGGGTGAGCGATGGGGGGGGAAAGCACGGGTGAGCGACTCCGCTCCCTCCCCTCACCTCCGGGCCGGGCTTCTCGCCGGCGGGCTGGCTGGCTGGTGCTGGTCCCCGGGCGAGGAAGCAAGCAAGCGGCAGCGGCATTTTCGGGGCGGCACGGGTGAGCGATGGGGAGAGAATGCACGGGTGAGCGATGGGGAGAGAAAGCACGGGTGAGCGATGGGGAGAGAAAGCACGGGTGAGCGATGGGGAGAGAAAGCACGGGTGAGCGATGGGGAGAGAAAGCACGGGTGAGCGACTCCGCTCCCTCCCCTCACCTCCGGGCCGGGCTTCTCGCCGGCGGGCTGGCTGGCTGGTGCTGGTCCCCGGGCGAGGAAGTGAGCAAGCGGGCGAGCGGCAGCGGCATTTTCGGGGCGGCACGGGTGAGCGATGGGGAGAGAAAGCACGGGTGAGCGATGGGGAGAGAAAGCACGGGTGAGCGATGGGGAGAGAAGGCACGGGTGAGCGATGGGGAGAGAAAGCACGGGTGAGCGATGGGGAGAGAAAGCACGGGTGAGCGATGGGGAGAGAAAGCACGGGTGAGCGATGGGGGGGAAGCACGGGTGAGCGATGGGGAGAGAAAGCACGGGTGAGCGATGGGGAGAGAAAGCACGGGTGAGCGATGGGGAGAGAAGGCACGGGTGAGCGATGGGGAGAGAAGGCACGGGTGAGCGATGGGGAGAGAAAGCACGGGTGAGCGATGGGGAGAGAAAGCACGGGTGAGCGATGGGGGGGGAAAGCACGGGTGAGCGATGGGGAGAGAAAGCACGGGTGAGCGATGGGGAGAGAAAGCACGGGTGAGCGATGGGGAGAGAAGGCACGGGTGAGCGATGGGGAGAGAAAGCACGGGTGAGCGATGGGGAGAGAAAGCACGGGTGAGCGATGGGGAGAGAAAGCACGGGTGAGCGATGGGGGGGGGAAAAGCGGCAGCGGCATTTTCGAGGCGGCACGGGTGAGCGATGGGGGTGGAAAGCGGCAGCGGCATTTTCGGGGGCAGCGGGTGAGCGATGGGTGGGAAAGCGGCAGCGGCATTTTCGGGAGCAGCGGGTGAGCGATGGGGGGGGAAAGCGGCAGCAGCATTTTCGGGGGCAGCGGGTGAGCGATGGGGGGGGAAAGCGGCAGCGGCATTTTCGGGGGCAGCGGGTGAGCGATGGGGGGGAAAAGCGGCAGCGGCATTTTCGGGGGCAGCGGGTGAGCGATGGGGGGGGAAAGCGGCAGCGGCGGTTGTTGGGGGCGCAGCAGGCGAGGCAGCTTCTCTCAGCAGCCTGTTCCGAACGAAGGGACAGTTCTTTTTTTTTGTTGACTGGAGTATAAGCCGAAGTGGAGTTTTTCAGCCCAAAAAGTGGGCTGAAAAATTCGGCTTATACTCAAGTATATACGGTAATTATGACCTGATTCTATGGGGTAAAATTCAAAAAGAAATGGAGAGTTGGGAAAAATTGCAATTGTCTTTGTTGGGAAGAATCGCAGCAGTGAAAATGAATGTCCTGCCTAAATTTTTATTCTTATTTCAAATGATACCGGTTCTTAAGAAAGATTCTAATTTGGAAGAATGGCAACGGGGTATCAATAAATTTGTTTGGGCAGGGAAAAGGCCACGAGTTAAACTTAAGATTATGCAGGATACTCGTGAAAGAGGTGGTCTTAAAATGCCCAACCTTAAATTATATTATGAAGCTGCTGCGTTAGCAGGGATAAGTGATTGGATTAATTTGACACAAGAGAGATTATTAAATCTTGAGGGCCACGACTTGTTATTTGGCTGGCATGCGTATTTGCTGTATGATAAGAAGGTAGATAATGTGTTTAAAGTGCATATTTTAAGACAGGCATTGTTGAGAGTTTGGAAAAAGTATAGATATAAGTTAGACTGCAAGATACCATTGTGGGCTATTCCAAAACACGCAATAGAAAACATAAATGTTGGTTTTAAACATGACGTGACTACGTATAAGGAGATTTTAAGCTTGGAAAGAAGTGTATGGTGTTTAAAATCGTATAATTTCTTGCGAGATGAGAAGATTGTTCAAACCTGGTTTCAATATACTCAATTACGGGCCAGGTGGAAAGAAGATCAGAAAACTGGTTTTGCAATGACTGATGAAAATTTGATAAAGCAAATTAGAAATCAGGGTCCAGCACATATCAAACGGATATATCTTGCATTGATAGAAATTGACTCAGAAACAGAATTGGTTAAAGACTGTATGATAAAATGGGCCCAGAACATCCAAGAAGTTATTACAATGGATACGTGGGAAAAGATCTGGGTGAGGAACGTAAAATTTACACAAGCTCAAAACTTAAGAGAGAACTTTTATAAAATGTTTTATAGATGGCATTTAGATCCTAAAAAGCTTGCAAGTATGTATCCGAATTATCAGCCAAAATGCTGGAGGTGTGGTGGTGAAGATGCAACATATTTTCACATATGGTGGACTTGTAAAAAGGTCAAGGCTTTTTGGATAAAAATTTGGTGGAATATGCAGAAGATCTTCAAGCAAAAGATAAAGTTTTGTCCGCAATTTTTTTTGTTGGGTATAATTACAGGTGCTACTGTTGTGGACACTGACCTGGCAGAAATGGCAAAGATTTCGGCTTATTTGAAAGATCATTCGCAAGAACGTTATATTATGGAGTGGGAAAAATGGATTGAATATATTCAGAAGAAATATGGGACTAAAAAGTTTCACTTAGCATTTGAATAAGTCTTCCTTTCTTTTTTTCTTTTTTCTTTCTTTTTATATGTAATATTAATATTGCTTGTAGTTATTTTATATGAGCTAGAGAGTGATAGATTTAAGAATTTATTGTTGGTAGCATATGGATGTTTATGATTGTTCTTTGTTTTTATACCCTGTACTTAGCTCTGGGAAGTCGGGGGGGGAGGGGGGAAAGGGGGGGAGGGGTAGGGAGGGATAGGTTGGGGAGGGGGAGGGGGGATTGTTAAAGATAAAATGTATTTTAAAACTTTTCAATTAAAAAAAAAGTAATTATGACCTGATTCACTGAATTTGGTTTATGACCCAAAGTAGTATGTGATAATTGAAATCAACCTGCAGGTTGGTTTGAATGCTCGGATCGTTTAAAAGCAAATGATAACTTGTAATACTAATTGATTTCAACTCTTGAGAAAAAACAAGGATAACAGCAACAGTGAAACATAAAGATAACATTGATGCTTAAATACTGATGTTTTGTGCAAGGTGACTGACATAACTATTTCTTATTCACTTTAGTCCTATAATAGCTTAATGAACTAGTAGATTAGTTGAGAGAATGACTGCTCAAGCTGATCCAATTGGCTTAGTAGCTGAAGGGGAAGCACTTATAATATCAATAAAAATAATGAAAAATAACAAGCTAGTGCTAGTTTTCCAGTTGTAATAAAACATTAAATACCACATATCATCAAAAGTTCTATTAAAAATAATTAAAATGAAATGATTTTATCCTGCCATGTAAATAAATATGAATGCTAAACAGGAATTCTGGCTTGAAAATCTATGAAGTTCAACAAGACTCGTGCAAAACCTAGAAACCAATGAAGTGCAAAGCACTAAAGTTATGGAAGGTGCACTGAAACCAGTGAAAAAAATGGCTCTTCCTTTTTTTTCTTTTTGCCTGCCAGTGAATTTATAATCACATCTTCAAATGCATTCTACATATCTATACAATGTTCATGTGACCCAATTGTTGATTATTAAAAGTTCATCCATCAAGTTTGCTCCACAATCTGAGATAGAGATTAAACAGATCATTTTAAAAATGGCAAAACACCAGGTATAAAACATTTATAGATCTTTTGGTGCCAAATGTTGTCATATGAAGATAAGGGAATTTTATTACCGGCTTTTGATTAGGCCTCTATTACAGTTAATACCACCCTCAGTGTGCCAATTATTGTCCAATCTCATTGATTAATGCTAATACAAAGATTTTAACAGCAGTATTAGCAAAGAGTCCTGCCATGAAAACTGTCTGGGTGACCTTGGGCCAGTCACTCTCTCTCAGCCCAACCTACCTCACAGGGTTATTGTTCTGGGGAAAATAGAAGGAAGAAGGTGTGTTGTATATGTTTGTTGCCTTGAGATATTTAGTATAGAGTATAGAAGTAGGATACAAATAAATAAATCTGTCTGTGTGAATGTATATGCTGTCAGGCAAAAAAAATTGGATGTAAGATTTTATAACTAAACAAGGAAGGACGGAAGAAAAGCCCTAATATAAAATAAATATAAAAATAAAATAAAAGCAATTGAAATAAATATAAAACAAAATGGACATATTTTCAAATATATACTTTTTTCAATGCATATATGCCTTTTTTCCAAACTCTTATGAGATCCTTAAATTATAACCAGCAAGTTCTCAAGTATCTTTCACCATTAGAACTTTCAGCCAATTTTTATACTTAATTACTTAATTAAAGGATCATGCAAGAAGTACAATTCCTGAGAATGGAAATGCAATGTTTGTTTTATGTTTCCTATTACATATTCAGCCTGGACAAATAACCATTTTGTTCTATGGTAACATTAAATCAGACTATATAATATTCCTCTACATTGATTATTTAATACCAACAAAAAGACAATTCTTCCACAGCAGAAGCAATAATGCTATCGTTACAATCATAATCTTGTTTCTTCTATAAGAGAAACTTTATAAAATTTTTCAAAAGACATAAATAATTGATTTAAAGGATACTTTGGACAATGCAATTTTTCATTATCCAAGGTATCCTTTAAATCAACTCTTTATGTAACAAGGCATCGTACTGCTTTTTGAAGTGAACAAGACTACGTGAATCAACATGAGTTGAAGATTCAATATATACTGTATGATCTTAAGGAAAATTATTTGGTCCCTGTAAATACAGCACAGCCAAGTCACACAAAACTCTTTTAACCAAAGCTTTGAGAAGACACTCCAATCCCCAAAATAGCAGCTGTCAATAAAGGCAATGAACCAAAAAGTAAAGTTTATACTTCTACCTGAAATAAAGATGGATTATGTAAAAAAAAAGCAATGTCAAAAAGGTTATTAGAACTTTAATTCTATTAATCTGAGTATTATATCATACATTACACATTTTATTTCATAATTCTTTTAGTCTGGAGAGTTCTACTTCATGATTTTATGGCTTTCTAACTTACGCTGCAGGGACTCAGTTTGGTGTAGGAATTAAAGATGAGTAATTCAGAGATTATGAGTTCTAGTGTCATCCTAGTTTAAAGACTAAGCTTTAAGTAACAGAATCTGTGAAGCTAGACATGGTTCAGATTTTCCCCATACTCAGGTAATCATTCTGTATTATGTTCTGCATACTCTGGACAGCCACAGGATATATTATGTGGGCATAAAATTGAAGAGTTCCATTACACAGAGACTTCATTTTTTTATTATTGTAGTTGTATGTGGGGATGGATTTGAAATTTTCTCAGAAACTTCAATTTGCTCATTTAAAAATCAACTGGATATCATTTCAAAATGCAATTTTGCTCCTGTGCTTTACTTGCTCTGCTATTTTCATTTTTGCTGGGTTTAATTATTTTTTGTTCATTTAAGAATAATTTTAATATTAACTGTTCTGGAAAGTACACTTTCAGGTTTTTTTTAAATGAACAACTTACAGGAATGTAAACTTTGGTAAATAATATGAAGCCACCATTATCTATCTCCATGGTACATATTAATCCCGCAAACACCAGCAACAAATTATGTGGTCTCAACCACAGACTATCAAATAACAAGCACAATTAGTTATTTTGTTTAGAAGAAAGGTTATGAAAATACTAATTTACAGAGGAGTATTCCAATTTGGGCATTGCCTAGAACCTTGTCAGTGTGAGGCAATTTTAAAAACTACAAACAAATATAGAAAATCATTTCTAAACATTTATTTTCTGTTAACTGAACAAATATCCCAAGATGAGTCCAGACTGAATTTTATCCTTACTAGAAGCATACTTAAGGCTAAACCTTGAATTAGAGAGTCAGTGGAATTAACATTGAAAGCAAGAGTTGTCAGATATCACTAAGCCAAAAACCTAGACTTTTGCTAAAATAATCAGTTAATAAAATGTAACTTGTAACTCAGGTTGAACTTTGGGTCCTTGCTGCTCTCTGAGATTGGTTGTTTTCTTGCAGACATTTAATTAACAAATCAGGTAACATCATGTCTAATCACCATAGTGCTTGTTAATAACATTATTTAAAATGGTTGCCACTGTCTTTATTCCTTATGGCCTTCAGCTAGCAAATTGGTGTTTACTATATAATTATTTCTAACTGCTGTAACGGTTCCACAAACATAGAGCACATACAAGTTATCAATTAATTTGTCAAATTCTAAAACAAACAATTATAATTGCTGAAGCTAGTGGCTTTTTCACTCCATCTCACTATAACTAAAAATTCCTTATACAGGTAGAAAATATTTAATCGTCAATGTACTGGAATAGTGTTTGATCAGTTTATAGTGAGTCATTGCAACGCTTTACTCAGCTCACTTCTATAAGACAGGCTCCTTTAATTTTCCTTCACTTTTTATATTATTTCATTTTTTAGCTGTAGCTGAACCCTTATAAATGCAAAAGCATTAAAACCAATAGAAAACAGATCAACTTTTAAAGCACCACAAGTTTTTCATTTGTGCAGCTGTATACCATCCTACTCTCATTAGAATTGCACAAAAAAAGCAGAGAACGTCAGTGCTTTCAAACTACTACATAACTCCCCCTTCCCAAAAAAGGAAAAAAAGAAAAAAAAATGTGGCTTTTTATAGAGATACTAGTGCCAATGAAAGAAAGAATGGAATAACGGTGTGATATAGTTTAGGAGCATTTGTATCTCGAAATCTGACTTCAAAAACATAAAACACTTCATTCAGCAGTCTTGGAAAGTAAAGACACTAATTTAAGAAGCAGAAGATAAAAATGTAGCAACACAAAGTGATGGTTTTGGATGGAGGTGGTAATGCCAAGTTTGCATCATTACCAAACTCCAGTTGCAAATTAGGATTATCTTAAATTGTTTATGAGGACTAGGCAGGAAACAGAAGGGCAAAGAAAGGAGGCATGAAGACATGGAAGGCAATACTTCCACCAAATACAGTGCATTCATATTGGTAACTCAAGCTATACTATTATCTCAAAACATCAATCACCTGCATTTCCCTGTGTTCTTTTCTGGCTTCCAGTCTTTTCACCAAATGTGGTCAATTACTATTCAGTATTACAGTGAAACGAAGGAAACACATAATATCAGATATGAGCTAAACACTCAAGGCTTGGTAGAGACTAGTGGTGAAGAATGTCACCAGGTATGCAGACAATTAGAACCTACTAATACTGTTAAAATTATTACACTGGCTCCAGTAATTGCTGTTTTTACTCAGGGGAATTGAAAGGACATGAATTATATTAAATTTAGAAAGAAAAACACAACAAATCTGAGTTCTATAAAGGGCAGATCTACATTTTTACTAAAGCTAGAGGAAATGAATTTGTTTTTGGGCATTTAAAAAAAAAGCTACTCTGGAATATACAGCTACCCCGGACCGATACAACATATCTCTGGTATTATTGATTAATGTCTAATTTGTTTTTCTGTTTTCTAAAAGATAACGAAAGAAGTACTGAGGCCAATATTTGTTAGCACAAATGTCTGAAGTTTTTTGAAGGCTGAGATCTATAGATAAAAAGAGAAGGAATATTAACAATATTTATCCTCCTCATGAGTACCATGGATATTAGAATCAAAAATAGCAGCTACATGAAATTGGGTTGGAAAATGCAAGCAGTTACATGGAACAAGAAAAGGGAGCATTATAGAACTAATAAGTAGCAGTGTTTGATGTGGCCATTTTAAACTGATTCACAATAATCTTTATTGCTGATTATTTGAGCTCAAAACAAATATAAAAAGAAATATGTCAAGATTAGAAACAATTAAAAATCTTCCCTAAAAGTTATCTTAAACTGTCTTGCTTGTTTTGCAGGGAGTAACAGTAAACTATTTTTTCAAAATGGACTTTAGTTAAAAAAGAAGTTAGTTGAATTGGAGCAATTAATTTTAGGGCAGAATGTAATATTTAGAGTTTTATCTCATTCATGGAGCAAGCCAAGGCACTTTCTCCTATATTTTATGGAAATATACATTTTTTTAATGAAAGACTGATTTATTTAAATGATTTAGCAATGCACTCTTTCTGTTTATCCTAATTATACAAAAATAAATAGCCAGGCTAAAGTTCCACTAATTCAGTTAACTAAATTCATCAGAGACTTGGGGGCAGCCCGGTATTTATTTATTTATTTAATTGATTTTATATACCGCCCTATTCCCGAAGGACTCAGGGCAGTTTACAGGGCGAGTTAAAACAATACAAATAAGTACACTTTAAAATAGAATTAAATAAGACTAGCCCACAATTAAACAAATAAAAATAAAAATAAAATAAAATAAAAATAAAAATTAAATTAAAACCCCCTCAGTCCAGGCCAGCAAGATCAAACAACCAAGTTTTAAGGTCCCGGCGAAACAAGCGAAGGTCTGGGGCAGTCCGAAGTTCTACCGGCAGTTCATTCCATAGGGCAGGCACGCCCACAGAGAATGCCCTCCCCCTTGGAACTATCCGTCGGCATTCCCTAACCGGCGGAACCCTAAGGAGGCCCTCCCTGTGGGAGCGCACAGGATGCTGGGAGGCTGATGCTGGCAGCAGGTGCTCCCTGATATAATCCGGACCCATGCCATTTAGGGCTTTATAGGTCATCACCAGCACCTTGAATCTCACCCGGAGGAGAATTGGAAGCCAATGCAGCTTGCGGAGAAGAGGTGTTACATGAGAGTATCAGGAAACACCTATTACTACTCGCGCAGCTGCATTTTGCACCAGCTGAAGCCTCCGAGTGGTCCTCAAGGGCAGCCCCATGTAGAGAGCGTTGCAGTAGTCTAACCGGTATGACATAGGAAGATAGTGTATACAGAACATATAGAATGATAATCGTGGCCTTTAACAAAATAAAGTTTTACTATAATAAAAATTGGTAATATAGTGCTTTTAGGGATAGGGAATGGCAGCAGGTGGTTGCACGGAGGGCCATATCAACATCTGGGATCGTGCCCCCGCTGTCTCTGAGCGGTGGCGCGCTCCGACCCTCCGGTTAGCACCCTTTTACCCGGGGATGAGGGTGATCAGGTCCCTGAGCTCAGGCTGGTTTATTTTAACGCCAGATCCGTCGTTAACAAGGCTCCCCTCATTCATGATTTGATCGAGGAGGAATGTGCGGATCTGGTGTGCATTACGGAGACTTGGTTGGGCTCGGAGGGGTGCCTCTGACCGAGTAATGCCCTCCAGGTTTCCGGGTGCTACACCAGCCACGGGCTCAGGGCAGGGGTGGTGGAGTGGCGGTGGTTGTCCAGGAGACTCTATGCCCGCAGGAGGCCACCATTGTCCAGATGGCCGGGAGTGAATCCCTCCTCTTGAGATGTGGTCCTCGGGCTCAGTTGGGCTTGTTGCTCACATACCTGGCGCCCAGCTGTGTGGCAACAGCCCTGCCCGAGCTGCTCGACACTCTCTCAGGGTTGGCGGTGGAGTTCCCCAGGCTTATAGTTCTGGGTGACTTCAACCTGCCTTCACTGGGAGGGTCGTCTGAGTTAGCTCGGGAGTTCATGGCCTCCATGACGGCCATGGGCCTGACCCAAGTTATTGAGGGCCCGACTCATGTGGGGGATCATACTCTCGACCTGGTGTTCCTATCTGGACAGTGGCTGGATGATCTGGGAGGGGGTTCACCAACCATTGCTCCCCTGTCATGGTCAGATCATTACCTCCTGTGGCTGGTCTTCCGTTATGCCACCCCCCGCCGCTGGGCTGCGGAACCGACCAGGTGGTTCCGCCCCAGGCGCCTAATGGACCCGGAACGGTTCCAGAGGGCGCTTGGGCCTATACCCATCACCCTTACCCACAGCCCAGTCGATGTCCTGGTGGATGCCTGGGAAAGGGCGGCCGCCGGGGCACTTGACTGTGTTGTACCCTTGCGACCTCTGACCCGGCACAGATCCCGTTGGGCTCCATGGTTCTCTGCGGAGCTCCGGGAGATGAAGCGTCGGAGACGGGGTCTAGAGAGCGGTTGGAGGTCCAGCCGATCCGAATCTGACCGATTGCAGTTAAGAACCTTTATAAGGTCTTATCTTGCGGCGATAAGGACAGCGAAGTCTAACTACTTTGCTGCCCTTATTGCGTCCGCAGATAATCGCCCGGCCGCTCTGTTTAGGGTAACTCGCTCCCTCCTTAATCAGGAGGTGAGGGAGGATCCCTTACGGGGACGAGCCCAGGAGTTTAGTCATCATCTGGCGGACAAAATCGCTCAGATCCGGACCGGTCTGGACTCTGACTGGGCAGAGTCTGATGTGGAGGAATCGGACGGTCTTGAGCATGTTATCTGGACTGAGTTCGATCCTGTTTCCCCTGATGATGTGGACAGGATCATGGGGAGGCTGAGCACCACCATCTGTTTGTTGGATCCGTGCCCCTCCTGGCTAGCTTATGCGGCCCGGGAGGGGACACGAGGCTGGTTCCACGCAGTAATAACTGCTTCTTTGAAGGAGGGTGTCTTCCCTGCCGCCTTAAAGGAGGCGGTGGTGAGACCCCTCCTCAAGAAGCCTGCCCTGGACCCGGCTGTTTTAAACAACTATCGTCCAGTCTCCAACCTTCGCTTTTTGGCGAAGGTTGTTGAGAGTGTGGTGGCGCATCAGCTTCCTCTGTTCCTGGAGGAAACTGATTATCTGGACCCGTACCAATCGGGTTTCAGGCCCGGATACAGCACGGAGACGGCATTGGTCGCGCTGGTGAATGATCTCTGGAGGGCTCGGGACAGGGGTTGCTCCTCTGTCCTGGTCCTATTAGATCTCTCAGCGGCTTTTGATGCCATCGACCATGGTATCCTACTCCGGCGTCTCAGGGGGTTGGGGGTGGGAAGCACCGTTTTACGGTGGTTCTCCTCCTATCTCCTGGGCCGTTCGCAGTCGGTGTTGATGGGAGGGCAGAGATCCGCCCCGAGGCCTCATTTGTGGAGTCCCTCAGGGGTCGGTTCTCTCGCCTCTCCTGTTCAACATCTATATGAAGCCACTGGGTGAGATCATTCATGGTTTCGGGGTGGGGTATCATCAGTACGCTGATGATACCCAACTTTTTCTTTCCACCCCGAACCAACCCAGCGATGCCCTCGCCGTGATGGAGGCGGTCCAGTTCTGGATGGGGAGAAACAGGCTTCGTCTCAATCCCGGCAAGACTGAGTGGCTGTGCATATCTCGGGTCAACCAGACTATTCCATCTCTTTCTAAGGGGGGTGAGGTGTTACCCCCTGTTGATAGGGCTCGCAACTTGGGCGTCCTCCTGGATTCACAACTCAATTTTGAAAACCATATAGGAGCCGTGACCAGGGGGGCTTTTGCCCAGGTTCGCCTGGTGCGCCAGTTGCGACCCTATCTGGACCGAGATGCCCTACGCACAGTCACTCATGTGCTCGTGACCTCTCGTTTAGACTACTGCAACACTCTCTACATGGGGCTCCCCTTGAGGACCACTCAGAGGCTTCAGCTGGTGCAGAATGCGGCCGTGCGAGTTGTGATGGGGGTTTCCCGATACTCCCATGTAACACCTCTACTCCGCGAGCTGCATTGCCTTCCGGTTGCCCTCCGGGTGAGATTCAAGGTGCTGGTGATGACCTATAAAGCCCTAAATGGCTTGGGTCCGGGATATCTGAGGGAACACCTGCTGCCGGCATCAGGTTCCCTTCGTCCAGTGCGCTCCCACAGGGAGGGTCTTCTCAGGGTGCCACCGGTAAGAGATTGCCGGCGGACGACACCCAGGGATAGGGCCTTCTCAGTGGGGGCGCCTGCCCTTTGGAACCAGCTGCCAGTGGAGCTGAGGACTGCCCCCGACCTCCGTTCATTCCGCCGGGACCTGAAGACCTGGCTCTTCGAGCTCTCTGGCCCAGGCTGAGGATTAATCTTATTTTAACTGGGGTTTTATTTATGCAGGGACAAATATAATTTTTTTAAATTTGCTTTTAACTTTTGTATCTTGGTTTTTTAATCACCCTGTAAACCGCCCTGAGTCCTTCGGGAAAGGGCGGTATATAAATGTAATAAAATAAATAAATAAATAAACCTTTGGATCATGCTTGCATTCATGGGCACAATGCAAAATAACAACAACAACAATAATGAAAGAGCTGGAGAAGAAAACAAAATACAAAGACCTACAAATAGAAATAAAGACCATGGCAAAGGCAAGCAAGGGTAGTAGCAATAGTAATAGGCGCCTTGGGTACAATCCAAAAACAACTGGAGCACCACTTGAATGCCTTTGGCATTGACAAATTCGCCATTAGTCAATTGCAAAAAGTGGCCTTACTAGAAACTGCTTCCATCCTGCGACGATATCTGTCATACCATCAAACGGATATCCACATCTGCCTATCCCAGGTCTATACTGGGATAAAGGTAAAGGTAAAGGTTCCCCCGCACATGCGTGCTAGTCGTTTCCGACTCTAGGGGCCGGTGCTCATCTCCGTTTCAAAGCTGAAGAGCCAGCGCTTGTCCGAGGACGTCTCCGTGGTCATGTGGCCGGCATGACTAGACGCCAAAGGTGCACGGAACGCTGTTACCTTCCCACCGTAGTGGTCCCTATTTTTCTACTTGCACTTTTACGTGCTTTCGAACTGCTAGGTTGGCAGAAGCTGGGACGAGTAACAGGCGCTCACTCTGTTACGCGGCACTCGGGATTTGACCCGCCAAACTGCCGACCTTCTGATCAACAAGCTCAGCGTCCTAACCCACTGAGCCACCGCGTCCCTCCTATACTGGGATAGTAGTATACTAGTAGTATAGATTAATACTACTAATAATGTATTGAAGCAACATGCTAAAAACTTCAAGTTTCATAGATGATAGCAGAGACCTACATTTGGAAATAATGATAGCTGTGATACCTAACTTGGCCTAAAGTTAGCAGTGGTTTAATAAAAAGCATACTTAGGAAAGGGACCAGGCAAGAGAAAGTACAGACACAAGAAAAAAAATAGACAATAGCATCCTCTTTTTCATGCTTGCAGTCCTCTAACTACATCCCTTCCAATAACCACCAATATTTCACTGTATGCAAACTCTAGGCATGGAATTTCTATATCCCTATATTCTCTATGAATATTTCTCACTCCTTTTAAAGGTATCCCTGTAGCAGATAGTATTACATCTAAGGAGAGTGAATTATATAAATGAATTGTGTATTATATGAAAGACTGCTCCCTTCTACTTCATATGTACTATTTTTTATGCAGGAATTGAATATAAGAGACCCTGAGAAAAAGGATAATTCCAAACCTAAAATTTTGTGAATATAAGTCATACTGGTACTTTGCGCTATTGTCACTTTCGGGTATGCAATCTGCTCATTTGCTTTGGAGAGCACCAAGATTGGGTCATTTATGATAGTAAAATGCTATTTGGCAATGGACATCAGAGTACTTTAAAGCTTATTTCCAATCTATCAGAAGTAAACAAGATAACTGGTAATTTTAAAACTGGTTTCAGAACCAGTTCCTTAGCAGTGTCATTATTTATCGTACCTTCAAATTATCCCCTAGTTTTTCACAAGTTTAACATTCTGGGATTCTAGCAGAACTCTGATATTATGCTTTATTTTTTTAATTTATTGGATTCATATTCAATCTTATTATCATCATTGAAAAATGATCATTTGACTTTAGAATCTGTGCTAAGTTCTCAAATGTAACATTTGCATTATTGCAGCAAACTGTGAAAACTAGATATTATTAATTTTGCTACAAAGAGGTAAACATTTTTCTGCTCTTCTGAAAATGCCATAAAGTTCCCATAAATTTTTGTCGTTGAATGAAATTTGCTAATATTGTGTTTCCTCCTACAGTGCTGGTAAAACTTCCAAGTCAACACTGTTCCACAACAGAAAAGGAAGACAGGCATAATTCCAAAGAGTCTCTGGAAGCAGAACAAAGACTGACAACTGGACAGCCTACATAACTTTTGCAATACTTGGAGTTGGAAAAGGCAGAGACTGATTTTTCAAAGCATTTTCTATGAAGCCCCAAACTTTTGAATATGGAATCTTCCAGTCTTATGAAATAGATTCCTGGGATCTCATTTTTAGACTATATTCTGAAACCAACAAAATCTCCAATACTCATTAAACTTTGCCTCCCCCTCCAAATTATTTTTAGCTCATTTGACTTGGAAATAGCTTAAATACTGCCACATAAAATAAACTACAATTTAACTGAAAGTAAAAATACAATTTTAAAACACAATCAAAGATACAAGTAAAACCACAATCAAATACAATATTTTATTTCTTATGTTCAATCATATCTGATTCTCAGAAACTGCTTGGACAAGTTCCTGTAATTTTCCTGGCAAGATTTGCCATTGGCCCCTTCCTAGGGCTGAGAGAAAGTGACTACTCAAGGTCACCCAACTGCCTTTGTGCCCAAGGCCAGATTAGAACTTAACAGTCTCCTAGTTTCTAGTCTCATGCCTTAGCCACTATACCAAGCTGGCTAGGTAAGCACCAAAAACTGCCAGGTGTAAGACTTCTAATGTATAATTTTGATACTGGTCATGTATGGATTTTTAATGTGCTGAGGTATGAAAAGCCAAGAGAAACAGCAGTGAGCAAAGCCAGTTATGAGAAAATGAGTTCGTTGTTTCATAAAAATACTGGAAGTATTATAAAGTGCTTAGACTCAACTTTTTCATAGTTGCCCAATTGGCCAAACATTTGAAGTCATTTTTTTTAGTGTAGACTGTTTCATAAAATGCTGTATTTTCAAATACTATTTTCAGTTGAAAGACATAGTTGAATAATAATTTTAGAAAACCCAGAATGTTAAAATAAAATGAAGTTCTCGATCAATAAATAAATCAATTTATTACAGCCAAAGGCCAACACATAAACATTCAAATAAAACAAAACTAAACAGAACTATCACAAGAGGACATAGCAATATATTACAATTAATGATGTAATCAATGGGTGACCAAGGTCTGCCTAGTTTTACAGACAGTATATCAAAAACTAGCTAGCTTCAGAAAAACTGAATCATACTGACCTGACAATAAAAATATATTGAGTATAGTCTAAAACTGGATAAAACACGTAATAAAATTAATTATAAAAGATTATTAAATAAGATCTAAAATGATTATGTTTCTGGCGAATCCCCAATGCTGCTGCACAGAATCTAGCCACCTGCGCCGTGACAACTGCCTGCTCATCCTTAAGCAACCACTGGAGATAAATACTTTCCGAACAACCAGGATACCTGTCAATTATGGGGAGGATATGGTTTTTCTGAATGGCTCTGTAGAAGGAACATTGAAGGAGTACATGTCCAATGGTCTCCACCTCTCCTGAGCCACAGGAGCAGAGACTTTCAGACAGTGGTGTCTTTTTATACTTGCCATATAGGACGGCCGATGGAAATGCATGACACCGTGCAAGCGAGAATGCTTTCCAGTGGTTTACTGACTCCAACTGACTAAGATACCTGGCAGGTGTAACCACGTATCTAATAGAGTCTGGAGCCAGAAACAGCGGAGCTATACCTAAGTCCGCTTGCCTCTTGATGTCCTTTACTCTTTGACGCACGGTTTGTTTTGCTTGGTCGTAGTCCAATTTGAGAATTGAGGCTGATGAGAAGCCTAGTTTGGCAAGGTTGGACTCCGACTGCCTTGATCCATGAAGAGGAGAATTTATCTTGTAGAATTAATGGAGCAAGGCCTTGCGGAAAGCAATTAAGTCTTAGCCAGATGTTTAAGGAAGCTATACAGATTCTTGCTTCTACTTTTATCAATCATGTCTCCAGGCACAGAAGTGCATTTGGGACACAGCGCGGCATCTGGAGAATTGTTCTGCTAAATTTGGATTGAACTCTTTCCAGTGGTGTAGAACACGAAGCTGAGGGTCCGAGGAAGGACCCGTAGAGTAGCTGTGCTAGTGACTTGGCCAGAAAGAGCTTAATTGCAGCTGGAACATAGTGTCCTCTCTTTGTGCAAAAAAATTTAACAATGGCATTCGCTGATCGATTATTTAACCATTTTACCATATCATTTATGTAAAAATTGAAGAGCAAGGGGGCCAAAATGCACCCCTGTTTAAACCCCTTTTGAGTTTCAACTGACCTCCAGAGAGACCCTTGCATATTACACCTCACCTTGAGGGATGTTTTGGTATCTAAGGCACATAACAGATGGAGGAGTCTGTGATCAATTGAGGCAGCTTCCAGCTTCTCCCATAGCTTAGTCCTTGTAACCGTGTCAAAAGCTGCCTTAAGATCTATAAAGGCAACGTATAATAATACAGGTCTATCTGATGCATATTTTTTAATCAAATGATGAAGAACTAAGCACTGATCTATGGTGCCTCTCCCCTCTCTAAACCCGGCTTGTTCTTCGGCAATCAGGTTCTCAAGATCCAGCCACTCCTTTAATTTAACTTGAAGGTGTTTGGCATAGAGTTTGCTGATTATATTTAGCAGACTTATTGGTCTGTAGTTGGCAGGGTTGTCTCTCCTTCACTTTTATAAATTGGGACCACAATTGCCAAGCCCCAATCCTCTGGGACATGGCCGGTGGATTCAATATAGGTGAATAGCGCTGCCAGGATGGGTATCCACCACTCCATATTATTCTTTAGTAATTTGGCCGAAATGAAATCAGCTCCTGGTGCCTTCCCGATCATGAGTTGGCCAATGAGGGATTTAATTTCAGACTCTGAAACTGGAGGCCACTGAGGTAAACCCTTCATTATAGACCTTGTGCTCTCATTGGAGGGGTCTTCATTCATTCTCCGAAAATGGAGTTCCCAGGTTATAGGAGATATATGACAGTCTAATGGGGTATAGATTCTTTCAGAGTGGCAAGTTATTAGATGCCAAAATAAAGAAGAGTTCTTTTGCTTTGCTGCCACGATGAGCTGTTCCCAGGAAGACCTTGTGTCTTGTCTCTTCTTGAATGCAATCAATTGCTTGAATTGCTTTTTAAGTGTAAGTAACTTTTTAAGAATTGCTTTATTGCCATATCCAGTCTTGCTTTTGTACTCCTTGTATGCCAAGTTAAGGGCTTTCTTGGCTTCTACGCAATCCTTATCAAACCATGGTTTGGAGGTGGTACAGGACCTCTTAACTGAGAAATTTCGGTCATGTGCTAATAATGGTTGTAGCTTATAAGCTAAACTTTTATATAATTCTAATAAATCTTGAGTCAGATTGGCTGATATAAAGGCTGCGTGGATTTGTTAGGGCTCTCCTTACCTTTTGATCAAGTTGTTGGGTCCATTTGACCCGGCAACTTGTTAGGCCGGCTATAGAGATTGCAGGGATAAAATGGTCCTTGGCGGGTATCTGCCTGATAAAAGGCTTCATGTATATACACAGAGGAAGATAATCACTTTCTAGGTAAGGCAGGACTTCAAAATTTTCTATATAATGTACTAAATCCATAGAAAATAAGATGTAGTCAATGGTGCTAGCTTTGCACCCTGCCATGAATGTAAACTTGCCAGGATAGTTACAAGCCATGAGCTGTTAGATATGAAGAAGTTAAATTTATTTGCCAACTTGGCAAGACAGAGACCAGCATAGTTAGCTCTAATGTCTTTAGACAGTCATATGAGGGGGGCGTTGGTTTGTATAGGGACATCCGATGGTGGGTATTGATGATGTTTCATGAATAATGTATAATCATCTGGTCCCAATCTGGCATTAAAGTCTCCTCCTAATAGGACCCTGGCATTTGGGTGTTCCGTGACTTGTTTATTAACGTAGTGTTGTTCCAACTCCAGCCATACAGCAGTGATTTTAGCTTTTCTTAGTGAAGGAGGGAGATAAACATTAATTATGAAAAGCGGGACTGAGTCCCACTTGAGGAGAAGGGCCATAGCTGAATGGTTTAAAGGGGTAATAAGTGTGGACTCTGCTCTAAGGTTGGTAGAAATAAATATACCCAGCCCTCCTTTCAGTCTCCCTGGGCCTCTGCCTGGCCTTGCTTCCAGCTTATATGAATAATAGCCATTAAGCAGTTCATCAATAGTCCAAGTCTCTTGCACCAATATAATATCTTTACCTTTCAGAGGATCAGAGTGATTAAGGCCTCTGAAACAACAACACCCGGCTACATTCCATGACATGATGTTTAAAGTGTTCTATATGCTGTTTGCTTTCAAGTTCAGTTTGTAAATCCCATTCCAATGAGTCACATACAGATGAGTTACTTACTGGAGCAGGCTGTCTATTTGCAGCGAAATCTTCCATTTTCTGCTGCTTCAGTGGCATGCTGTCTCTTTCTCCTTTTCCTCATTCTTGGTAATCCTGGCTTGTAGAGTTGTTAAAATGTAGGTAAAACAATGGTAGTCTCTCCAGTATATATCCTTTATAAAAAGTTTTTGACTATTACAAAAAGTCAACCAAGGGTTAAAACAGATTTAAAAATAGGTTAAAAATGGGTTAAAAATGGGTTAAAAATAGGGCAAAATGGGTAGGTTAAAATGCAGTGTTAAAAGGGGTTAAAAAGTTAAAATCAAAGAAAAGAAAGCTTTTACTTTTGGAGGAGCTCTTTACAGCCTTTGCTGCCTGTCCACCAATATTTTGATCAAGGAATCACCAAGGTGGAAACTACATCACCAAAACTGGCAGAGCAAGCTACTACATATAGAGTAAACAGGCAGCAAACTCCACACTCACACTGATGATGTTACCTAGTTCCACCTGTACCTCCAAGTTCTCAATCAAATAGGTTTCTTTTAATGATATATCCTCTTTCTACCAGATTCACAGTTCATGTTCAAAGATTATATGAGTTATAATCAATATGCTGACAGTAGCCAGCTATAGATCCCTGCCTCTCTCTGGACCAAGGACATTGCCAAACTCCTGCCTCTGTCCCTGAAATCTGGGAGGGCTTGCATGGATCAAAACAAGCTGCAAAAAGGAGCTACTATTTATTGATGATCAATCTAGCTCAATTCCATTTCCAATGTTGAATCTGGATAGGGGTCATTATCACCCTAGAGGAGACTAGAGAAGGTCTTGCTAGAACAGCAGGTTGAGGCCATAGCAAGGGGAGCCTCTTCAATTTCACTGATGTTCCAGTTATCCTTATTGTCTGAAGGGAGAGCAGTGGGAGCTTTTCCACAAGCTTCTTAGTGGCTGTCCTCACAGTCTGGAATATCTTGCCTTCAAAGATGCAGAATAACTCAACTACTTGGATTTCAAGAAGTCACTGATGGCTTACTTTCCACAGGATGTTTGAATGCTGATGGGGAAGGGATATCTTAGTTTTTGAACTGGACAGTTTTTATCTGTTCAGTTTTGATTTGACTGTAAATAACCTTAAGTCTTAGAAAGTCTAGATCAGTGGTGGCGAACCTATGGCACACATGCAAGGCAGCACTCAGAGCCCTCTCTGTGGGCACGCACGCTGTCACCCCAGCCCTGTCTCCTGCCGTGGCCCTTTCCCCACCAGCAGCCCCCCTGGAGAATTGCCCCCAGGTGCAGCCCGTACGGAGCAGTGCAGCCAAGGACATGGCAACCGGGCAGCAGGGACAAGACTCCGCCCTTGCGCCCCATCGTGCGCAGATAATGCTGTGGTGCGCAGATGGAGGGCGTGGTGTCCATGGCACGCAGGGCCACCTGGGTGATCTGTGGCAGGCCATGGAGGCAGTAGGTGGCCCTGCAGGTGGGTGGGGAGTGGCATGGGGGCAGACCGGGTGGAGCAGAGGCGGGGCAGGGGTGGGGACGGAGAGGGTGGGGAGGGGGTGGTGCGGTTTTTGGGCACTCGGTGTCTAAAAGTTTCGCCATCACTGGTCTAGATGACATATAAATGATATATATGATGATTATATATATAATATACAAACTATTAGCCAGCCCTGTGACAGAAATAGTAGAAGAGGACTGTTTGTTGACAAATTTACTAAGTTAAAACTTGATGTTAAAAAAGATCTCTGGGACCAGAACAGAAGTACCAAATGGAATTGCCTGTTTGTTGCATGTGGTTATCAACAGAATTGTTACATGATTGTGGTTATCAATAGAATTCAAAGGATTATATGGTAGACCCTATTGCCCTTACATTGATAAACTGCGAAAAGAGGGACTGATCTCATAGTTGACTAGAGATGCAAATTGATTCTCTAGTGATATTGATATAACTGGGCAAAAATGTTCTGGGGAAAATTCCTTTCTTCCAGCTCTAGATTCTAACAACTGAATCCAACTGCCATGATGTGAAAATCTCAAATATGAACTGTAGAAACAGAAGTAACTATACAGATGAAGACTTTCAGCCAAAGGAGTATGATGATTCCTCACAAGTGAACAGGATTTAGATTCTCCCAACTGACCAGTTGCATGCTCAGAATCTGATTGTCCAGGATTTGGGAATTATATATAATAGGTTCAAGATGTCAGCCTTCCCAGGTAGTCCAAACATGAAACACAACCAGATGAGCTATTTTATTGTAAAGCTACATTAACAGAATCTTGCAAGTCAGAAAGTACAAATCTCCCACCGTCTCCTTTACAACTTGAGAAATTAGGGAGGATCCCTTCTAAATCTCTTTCTCCATCTACCATGCAGTTGTGGGATAACCTCTCTCTTATCTGATTGCTCCTCAGGCATTTCTTCACACCATCTCTCAAGTTCTTTCTCACATACCACTACAACAGTGCTATCATAGACTACACAATCCAGATTCCTTGAGCAATCCTGCTGACCCAACGGGCCCCTTCCTTTGAGATCCATGTTGCTGTTTCACAGGGAACTATCACAGTTGATTCCCAAGGATAATTGTTAAACAAATGGCTGCTTCATTGATGGGCCAAAACACAAACTTGTTTTACTGTTTCCAATAAGTCATAGAATTTAGCTTGGTGTATGTATCTGACCAGGTCCTGCAGAGGATAACTTTTGGATGCTAGAAAGAAAGAGTCTATCTTTTCTTAAACTTATCACATAAGGATATAAAATTATATAAAGTAGAGGAGTGTCTATTTATAGCTTTCACATCAAAACTGGATAGGACAAGAACTAGAAGTCACCTTTTCCCCCATAGCTACATTGTACATAAGTTTGGCCCTGCCTACGAAAGCAAGTGTAAGTAGCTTCAATGAAATATACTCTCCTTTGCTATTGGAGGAAGTTATGTTTACTGTAATATATTAATAGAAGCCTCAACTAGTAAATTTATAGCTTAACATTTCAGAAAGGGCAGCTTAATTATTAAGTTTTCATGAACATTTAAGTTAAATTGGTGGTTTTCTTTAAACAATTGTGTATTGGAAATAGAATATTAAATAACAAGATTTAAACTGTTTTAACTGACCTAAATTTAGCTAAAATTTGATACAATTCTATGATTGCTTATTATACAAAATTATAGCAGAAAAAAATGAAAAAATATAATATTGTTGTTTTAGAATGCAAAAAAATAAAAAGTATTTTTTCCAGAAACTCAGAGATTATATGATATGCAGGGGGAAAAAGGATTATGAAAGTCAAGTTGCTAGGCTACCGATAGATGCTTAACTACCTAGCCTCTGCTTGGCAAACTAAGCCAACCCATTGCTTATTTCTAAAATACATTTCCTTAAAAAATACTCAGAGGAAAAGGGAGGAAATGACTGCAAGTAGGGCATCTCAGTGAGCACCAGTTTTCTGACTTGCAGAAGTGAATTTTTATGATTTACCAAAAATAGAGTGCCATTACTGCTTACCCTTGCCCCTTCCAAGAATAAGCATTTACAATCCCCCCCCACCGCTTTTTCTGAAGTGCAGGAAAGCAATTGTCACAGCTAAGTTGTATAAACGCAGCCACAGTCCAAGTTGGCAGCACTGCTTGTCTCACTCTCTTGCCAAATGCTCCTTTTAGCCAGAGGTGGCTATTTATGGTATATTTATAAAAACTACATGGATACCTACACAAATGTGTTCTCTGCATCCTCCAAGGAGTAACCTCATCTTCATTACTGCAAAGCCAACAAGTCTCAGTAACACAGAGGCAATAATTATGTGATATGCAACATTCTTAACAACTGAAAGGCTAATACACATTTGTCAGGCATCTGGAAACGGTGGGGGTTTGACACATGCCTTCCCAGAGATGGTTTAATGAAAGTCATAATATTCCAGAACAATCTAAGCAGAACACCTCACATAGCATAAGCACTCAATGTGTGCCTTCTGCTCAGGAATAAAAATAGCCCTGGAAAGAATGAAACACATTCTGTAATGTGTAGAAGCAGCTTGAAGAGTATGAAGAGAAAAAAAAAGCCAGGCATCACCACCCTTATGGAAGACATAAAAAGCCTTGTTTGACAAGGACTCAATCTCTGACATTAAATGAAAAAGAAATGTCTACTATTTCACAGTTGGTCCTTTTAAGGCACAAGTTTTCAAAAAAATAAAATAATCATGAAACAATGGAATTGGTTGAATAATGAACCAGAGTGGCATTGATAATATGTAGGCATACGGGGGATGCTTGAAAACACACTCTCTATTCTCTAAAGAGCCAGCTGACATTTTGAGGTATCAGTGTAGAGGTCTTTTTAAGCACTGTCTCATTTCTACATTAAAAATCCCATCTTCTAGCCCTGTCCTTTTCCTGCCTCAAATCCTAGAAAGTCAATGTCATCTGAAATCCATTGAAAGAACTAAGGTTGAAAACATTTTGTTGCTGGGAGCTCTTTTTCAAAAAGCCTTGGAGGACTCGAAGAAGTTTGAGGATGACATGATATTTCTGGAAAGAGGGAGGCTATTTGTTTTAGTTTACTTCTTCAGATATTTTCATATAAAATACATGCATACATGAATCTAAAAAAAGCTTAACACTTAATTGTTACCACTTAGTTGCTTCTACCCTTGATTATTATTATTTGAATGTATCACTGCGCTTTCAAATTCTGGCAGTATAATTTTGAGATGATAGTTCGTGGCATATTTCTTGACTGCTTGTTCCTTTACTGCTGATGGTTGATCCACCATTAAAGTTTATTGTTCCTTTATTGTTGATAGTTGAACCAGTACATTTCACTTAATACTGTTATAGGGTCAACAATATTAAACTAGTAAACTTTAATGGAGGGCATTAAATGATTGTTTATACTGTCATCTAGGTATTACAAGGAACTCATTCTGAAATGAAGATTCTATTAGAAATGTTGACTTCCAGATGCCATTGTAGTGAAGCCAATGACTCTATGTACTTATTTGCTCTTCTGTTTCAACTCTGAAGGCTGAAAGCTTCTCTGAATGATCCAGCTGAAATTGAGACAAGAGGCAGTTGTACTAAGGGCTCAATTGGACCACAGATTGTGTCATAATCTTGGTTAATGTCATGAGCTTGAACCTTGCAATCTACATCATTCTGACATGTGTCTGGCAAAGCATATTCACAAACAATATTCTTAAATTGTTAGATGTTTAAAGACACTGTTCATCTTTTGACTTAAGATCCAGTAAACGATCATACCAGAACTATTCACAAATTATACTTGAGTCATGTAATGAATAGTACAAATATTAAAATTTGTTCCCTTTCACTTTTAGTGCAATGGTGCCCCCTCTCTGAATTGAGATATACAAGCCATAAGCAAACAAACAAAATACTTATAACACAATTGGAGGCACGTGTTATAAAGAGTTCAAAAACATGCAGCATTTTTTTTCCAACATGCTTTTTAAAAGAGTAACAAAGGCTTGCTTGTGGAGCACATAATGATAGCCAACACACTTGTATACAATAGATGCATTACAATCACTGTTAAAACCAATTAAAAAGTTTTATACTAGATCTTTTTTAAAAGAACAAATATCATATGGAAATTAAGAGGTATTTAGAGCACTATAACATTTACAAAGCAATGGTGCTTCCAAATAGGCATTTGAAAAGCCAACTATTACCGTAGTAAGTAGATAAAAGAGACAAAGATTTCCTACAAGATAAATTAGCTTTAAATAATAATATAACAGTGGGCTTGCAAATGAAATGTTTTTACTTTATAAAAGGATAGGAATAAAACAGGTTTAGTTCTCTTCTGAGGGAAAGGAGGAGCAGAAGGTTAAGTAAAGAAAGAGCTGATGGAGTTCTCCATGTAACTATCCCTACTGTATAAAAGCAAAATCATCAGTACTAAGATTCAAGCTGTCAAATTTTTTGGAAGAGCACTTTGAAAATAGTGGTTAACTTGGGGATAGATCAAAACTTTTGAGTAGTCCAATTTTTCAACCAACTTTAGGATGTTACCAATTTAAATAAGGGCCAGGAGCCCTTATTTTCTTGTCTTGTCTGAAAGCAATCAAACACTGAAGCATATTCTGGACAGCCCTTCTTCAACTCTAAGCTTCACCTGACATCCTGGAAACCCTGACATATGTCTGGATCTGACAACGTTGTTCTGCTTACTACTCTGAATTTGGCAGTCAATAATGAATCCTTTGCTTGACTTCTGTACTGGAACTTGATCATGCTTTTGCCTACAACTCAGCTTTGTGTGTTCTTGGCTGGTTTTTGACATCAGCCTGAACCCAGGGAAATTGATCAAAGTTTTGATCTTGTCTCATATGTCCTGGAATATTTCAGGATTTCTGTTATTAGAAGTTGAATGCAATGTAACAATGAAAATAAAGCAATCATGAAATTTCTGATAGTATGCAATTTACAATCTTTTGCTGAACCTTTAAGCCTAAATGAATCAACAACAGCTATTCAACAAACCATTAAGAAGTGAATTTTAAAGCATGATGTAACTATTAATTTTGAAATGTTTCAAGTATGGAATGTCATAAATATCCTGTTTTGATTATGAAACTTGTTTTCATATGCAAAACTGGGGTCCTTCAACTATGTAGGAACTTCACATCAAGATAACAAATTTAAAATATTGAAGAGTTTGGAGAAACCTGGACTAATGTGAAAACACTGGAAATTTAGGACAGAAGAGAGGAAATGAAATATTCATTATAGTTTGAAGCCCCCTTCTAACGCTAGAAAGAGATCCTCAATTCATCTTAGTATAGTTTTCATTTTTGTCTCTATGACATTTGAACATTTTGAATTCTATATAGGATTAGAGAACAATATCTACCATTCATCAAGCAAGAGAAATATTCAGTACAGCGTTCACCAAATGGCCAATAATAAAATGGTGTATGCAATAGTCCACCAGGAAATGACCAAGGCATGAGTAACTGTGAGCAAGGCCTCCTGTCTAGAAAAGGGTGCAATTGGTGTACAAGGCATATTGTGTACAAAAGCCTCCTAGCCACAGTTTCCACCTGCTTCCCAAGCAGAAGCTGCAAGTCTCACAGCCACTGCCTGTGGAAGTGTTACATCACTGAATGTCAGAGATAACAAAGAAAGACCCAATGACTCAAAACCACTCCATCTTGCCGGAGTTGAGCTGGAGCTAGTTCCTCCCCATCCAGACTGCCAAAGTTTTCAAGCAATGAGTCAGATGAAATAGCATGCAAGAGTCTGTTACTATAACCTTATAATAAAAGTAGAATTAGCTTATTTATCTTTGGTTTCAAGATTAGTCTACCTTGGAGAGCTGATGATAGGTCATTCACAAGTGTGACCAATGCCATCTTTGTATTAAAATTCAAATTGAATCCAGACTGAAAAGGATCCAGGTAATTCATTTCATCCAGGGCCCTCTTGAGTAGGGAGTCCACCACCAACTCCTTTGAAGCTGGTGGAACCATCCACTCCTGCAAAGAGGCATTAACCATAGTTTGGACACTCAGGAGTCCTTGACCAACCAGGAGGGGCATAAGTCCAGAACATAACTAACCAGGCTCACTGATTGGCTCAAACTCCTCCCAGAGGTCACTTCCTAAAGGATTTGTCCAGCCAGCACCATCAACAAGTGAAATAAACTGACTTTCTCTGACAGATGATGAGTACAATATATTCTCCAAAATTGCTCTGCAAGAGCTTTCATGGCTCTTCCTTCCCAAGGAGGGACATGGCAATCTGAAACAAGACTGCTGGTTGGCTATCTGCAGATGTGATAAGAGCAGAGAAATACATTTGCTTTGCTGCCCTTATTGCTACAAAGTACATCATAATAAAGGCTCTTATCTGTGCTTGGTTGGCTTTACTTTTCATCTTTCACTAGCAATGTTCCAGGCATCACTGTATCGCTTCATCTTCTACAGTTCCTTAGTAAATCATGAAACTCTATATGATCCATAAACAAAAAGAGTCCACACTGGTATGACCCAATCCACATGCCTATCACATGCTCATTACAAGCAATGACCAAGACTTCCACCAATCCATGCACCAGAGCTTTGGGGTAAAACCCAAGTTGCTTCTGAAATCCAATTGGGTCCACCAGTTGCCAAATGAATAGGCCCCACTTCAGTTAGAATAGATATGGTGGCAAAGAAAATTTCTAAGACATGGAATAGTCATGGATGGATATAATTATCAATCCCAAACTAAGTACAAAATACAAATTAATCAAGGATCCTCAATCAAGAATGAAGTCACCATCACTTGGACCGAACTACATGTCATGTGATGGGTGTCCATGACTAACAAACAGGGACAGGGAACTAATGCACAGCTGGACACATTAAAAGAGCTCTTAGAATCTATTCATTTTTTTCTGAAGATCACTAGATTAAATTCCTACATTAACACAGCCAAACCCTGACTCAGATACTTCAAGAAGACCCAGTTAGAGTCCAACTCTGATACAAGGATGAAACCCACCCCCCTTTATTCTAGCTCTTACTATTCATGTTTATGAAATTTGGTAAGGAAGCACAAAAATGTAACTTTTCACATGCTGAATATTTCAAACTGTAAATGAACCACATATTCAAGCGTGTGTTTAAGGAAACGTGAATGAATTTTGTTAAATCCCACAAAGAAGGCAAGCAATAGATATTTTTAAATTAACCATCTAATGTGCTTAGAAATTTTCATTCACTGTATTTTTTAGCATTCACAATGCATCTAAAACACAACAAAAATAACAAGCGTATTTTATATGAAATTTCTAGAGAAAAAGAATTGCTGACTTCTATAAAAGCGTAACTTCAACATGCATTTTTAAGGCCACAGTCAATATTTTCAAAACTTTTAATTATACTCAAACAGCTGGCAGCATAATTGACTCAAAGCCCCAGATTACCTTGATTGCTGTGTCATTATCTCTAATCAGCTGCTGTTTCTCATCTTCAAACTTTTGTAAAACATCTTGCAGACGCCTTTCTCCAGCAAGTTGCCGCTGGTTGCTTTCCTCTGTCAGAGAGGAAATGGTTGTCTTAAGTTCAGCTATGATCTAAAAAGAAAACAGCATGCTAAAACTATTGCAACAGAAAGAAGTTATACATTTTGCAATGTATTTATCATTGACACAAGAATTTGAGTTGCCAAACTCAACTGTTACATGCCAGCAAGCAGAAAATTCTACAGAGAGAAAAGAAACATTGAGTTTGGAATAGCATAAACTGCTAACAAAAACATTTAGGAGAAAATTTTCCACTATGAAAGTTCCTCAGTAATCTGCATACCAGAACAAAGCACACTTGTTATGTGAAAAACAGCAAATATAGGATTCCAATTTTCCACTTTACTGTAATGGTTTGAAAACTGACAGTCTGAAATGCTTCTGCATGTATACTGAGAAATGCAGCAAATAGAATATTGAATTAATCACCGAAGAATGAAAATGTATATTATTATACATTATACTACTGTATAGTATAACCAGTCTGCCTTTTTTGCATGAGACTAGTTATCAATACATTCAGCCATTTACAAGCAAATTTTCCCCAGTAATCTCTTCTACCTACCCTGAACTACATAGTGTATATTTAGCACTGCCCTAAAGTAGCATTCATTTCAGTCTCTTTATTACATCTTTGGTGGGCATTCTTTCCTTCCCAAACCATTACTGGGATTTTTTTTATAGCTGAGATTCTTTTCTTGAGGGAAATAGTGAAACCTTAGTTTATTTGGTCAGGAGTGGATAATCTTAATCTACATTAATAAATATTCTTTAAAATATTGCTGCCACCATCCCCAAATGATAAACTGAGATTTTTCTTGTAAGGTTATATTCCTGTTTAATCTGGAAAGATTAACATAAAGAATTGTACTCTGTACTCTTTACATAATCAACTGATTGTGAATGATTAAAACTTTATTTAACAGTAAAGAATTTACCACATTTATTGAGATGAAAAGGGTTTCAGTTTGCAACTAATATATCTGTGTATACTAGACTGAAGACAGCCTTTCTCTGAACTAGCAAACATGCAAGTCTCTTCACTATGAACAGGGTAGTTTGCTGTTTGTAGTGGGATTTAGTGGGATTTAAACCAAATCAGTGTATATGAGCACATACACACATCTATAAACAGAAACAGATAAAAGAAAAAAAGTAGTATAGTTCTTCAATTATAAGGAAAAACTGAGCAACCCAAGGATACAAACGCACAACCATAACGCTGCCTACATGGACACAACATTCACAAAAAATTTACGTTAACAGCAGCAGGATAAGAAAAATCAACTTAACTGGGAAATTCTGGGCGCTGAAGTTCACACATCTTAAATTTGCCAAATTTGAAAAAACACTGTTGTTGATAAAGCAAAAAAAATGGAACAGACTGAGTCATCCTCACAGAGGCATGCATGCTGGTTTGAAGGGGCATTTTTGTAAAACTCTTAACAAAAAAGCAAAGAATAATGCATCAATTCTGGCCAAAGTAAAAGCTAAAGTAAAAATCAAAAATTCAGAATGCTTATGAGGACAAGTAAGAAGTTGGAAGGTACCCATTTATTTATTTATAACTCAAGGCAGCAAACAGACACAATATTCTTTCCTTATTCTGTTTTTCTCGCAATAACAATCCTGGAAGGTGGGCTGGACTGGGAGAGACAAGTGGACCAGCTGAGAGAGACACAGCCACGAGAGAAGCAGCCATTCTCCACTGCTTACAATGTCAAGAAATGTTATTCTTGTGGGGCTAGAGGGCATATAGCCAAATTCTGTAGAAAGGGTAAAAAACAGAATGTGAATAGCAGTGGGAAGGCTAAGAAGGGCATTGGTTTGGCTATTTCTGGTGAACCAACATCCAGAAACAATGAATTGTGGGTTGTTGATAGTGGGGCTTCACAATGCATTACTAAAGTGAAAGAGAGGTTTGTTAATATGAAAAACAGCAACCAATATGTTTCACTGGCCAATGGTTGGAGGATGAAGGCCTCTGGTGAAGGTAATTCCTATTGTCCATGCATTGATGAACAGTTACCTATGTTATATATACCTAAACTAAGATTCAACCTGTTATCTGTAAGGGAATTGGTTAAGGTTGGGTTTGTGGTAACATTCAGAGGGGAGCAATGCACTATTGAGAGGAATGGAACCTGTGTAACTGCTAATTTGAATAATGGTTTATTCGTTCTCACAAGTAACCAGGTTAGTACAGTTAAAGCTAACTCAATATGTGAGAACAAGAAGCCACATGATGAATGTATACATTTATTGCATAGGCGGTTAGGGCATGTAAACTTTAACTCACTACGTAAAACAGTGGAATTAGTAGAGGGAGTTAAACTGAAGCCATGTAGTAAGTATTTGAATTGCAATGCCTGTAATCAGGAAAAGAGTAAGGCAAGTCCGGCCAACAGGATAAACAGCTTCAAAACAACTGTACCTTTGGAAGTTGTGTTTGCTGATTTAATTGGACCCATGAAACCAAGTTTAGGAGGGTCATGTTATATTTTAAGTATATTGGACCACTACTCTAGATATGGTTTTTGTTATCTGCTTAAGTCAAAGGCAGATACTTTCCAACAATTTGCAAACTGGCTGAAGTTCGTGGAGAGAAAAACAAAGAGAAAGGTTCAGTGCATAATTACTGATAATGGTACTGAATTTACAAATAAGCGTTTTGTTGATATGTTACAATCAGCTGGCATTGAGCATAAACGTTCAGCCCCTTATAGGCCTCAACATAATGCTTTTGTTGAGAGACGTGGGCAAACGTTACAAGCCATGATGAGAACCATGTTAAGAGATTCTGGCTTAACAGATAGACTGTGGGGGGAGGCAGCAAAATGTGCAAACCATGTTCTGAATATAGTTGTTAATACTTCTACTGGTAAAATACCATATACAATATGGCATGGTAGAAGACCAAACCTTGATTACCTGCACACGTTTGGCACCCCAGCTTGGGTCCACATTCCTGCACAACTCAGGAGTAAAGGCCAACATAGGGCTAGGCAATTATACTTCGTAGGTTACGAAGCTAATCACAGATCCTATCGTTTCTGGGAACGAGGCACAACTAATGTATATAACAGTGCTAGTGCAAAATTCCTTGAGCACGTTGGTTGGGATAGGTTAGAGCAAGTAACTGTTAATACTGATCCTCTAGTGTTTGAGGACTCCTCTGATAACGTAACTAGTAATGATAATACATCTCCTGTAAATATAAAAGATGAAGAGGAGATAGGGGAGATAAAAGAGGAATCAGAGGAAGGAAAGGAGACAGAAATTCAAAGCCCTGTAATTCCTTGGCGTTCAATGCGTATCAGACATCCACCTGATCGCTATGAAGCTAGTATAGTATGTCAAGTTAGTGTAGAGCCATCTAACTATGATGAGATCAGGATGTATCCTGAAAAGGAACAAGCATCATGGAAAGCTGCAATGAACAGGGAGTTGAATTCTTTGCAGGATCTTAAGGTTTATGTGAAAGCAAAACTGCCACCTGGTGAGCAAGCTATAGGTTGTAAATGGATATATAAAATAAAGAAGGGTGTAGACGGAACTATAACCCATAAGGCACGTTTGGTTGCACAAGGTTTTGCCCAAACTACTGAGGATTATGACGAAGTGTTTGCACCCAGTCTAAGGGCAACTACTTTAAGAGCAGCTTTAGTATGGGCGGCTAAAAACCAATATATGGTTAACCATGTAGATGTTGAAACTGCATATCTACATGCTCCATTGCAACATACTATTTATTTAAGAATACCACCAGGATTGACCAGTGATAGAGACCATGATTGTTGGGAATTAAAGAAAAGCCTCTATGGATTGAAACAATCAGGCTATGAGTGTAATACATGTTTAGTTAATGAGTTAAGTGCAATAGGTTTTGTAGCCAGTAATGCTGATCCTTGTTTGTTTAGAAGAGAACACAACGGAGCATTATCTTTTCTCTTATTATTCACAGATGATATTGCAATAATAACAAAAACTGAGTTAGAAGCACAAACTATCATTTCAAGATTGCAAAATAAATTCACAATTAGAAATCTTGGAGAAATTAGCCACTATTTGGGGTTAGATATTGTGAAAACAAATAGGGGTTTTAAGGTGTCGCAAGCCAGTAAGATATCTCAGTTATTAAAGAGATACAATATGGAAATGTGTAAACCAGCAAAAACTCCGATGGCTATGGATTTTAAGGACACTAATGTTGAGAGTCCTGTATTTGATAAGACTATGTACCAATCTTTGATAGGAAGTCTTATGTATCTGAGTAATTGGACTAGACCTGATATTTCTTACTGTGTAAACCAATTAGCTAGGTACAACAATAATCCAACTGTTAGACACTGGCAATCAGCTAAACGGGTATTAAGGTATTTGAAGCAAACTATTCACTACTCGTTATATTTAGAGCCAAATCGTGAGTTAATCCTTACTGCATATGCAGATGCGAGTTTTGCCTCTGATTCAAACAGTCGTAAATCTACCTCAGGGTTGGCTGTAATGTTGGGTGATTCTTTAATTGGATGGAAGTCTATTAGACAAAAACACATAAGCTTATCTACAATGGAGGCTGAATTTTCATGTTTATCAGTGTTATGTACAGAACTGCTAGTGTACAAACAATTATTGTTAGATATGGGTTTAAATGTAAATGATCCATTCATTGTGTATGAGGACAATCAAGCTGCAATAAAGATGGCTAATAATGCTGCAGTAAGAACAAGATCTAAACATACTGATCTTCGTTATTTAAATGTCAGACAATGTGTCAAAGATAAATTAATACAGTTAGAGTATTGTCCATCTGATGTAAATATTGCAGACCATTTTACGAAGGTACAAAGTGCTGTGAAACACAATGCTAATTGTGAAAGAATGTGCATAAGATTGTAAGAGTTATATATTATTCTACCCAAAGGGGAGAATGTTAGGCATATGGTGTTAGCCTACAATGTTGGGTTGAAAATATATTAACCATAATGCTATGTCTTTAAGAAGTTAATTGGCCAATGGGTGTGTAAGTGTTCTCATGGCCATAAGAGGAAGCTAGGAACGTAGCTTCTCTCTCTCTCTGAATTCACTGCTTTCTACTGTTACTGTTTTTGCTCTGCTGTTGGTTTACTACTGTTGTAAACCTGAACTGTGTATTGACCTCTGGACCGGTAAGAAGACTTTGTAGTTTGGATTACTCCTTGGACTGTTGCTATTGTGTATGACTTGGACTGTTTATTTTTGACTGTGCATTTTTGTTCTTACACCACCTCAAAGTAAAATACTTTTTGCTTTTAGAACTCAGTGTATTTCTGTGTGTGACTTTTACTGCTCTCAGTGCCCTTCCTTGTCTGTGCAACTCTTTGGTAGCACGAGGAGACCCTGCACAATAAATTCCTTAACAAGAAGGACTGGTCCAAAGTCACTCAGCTGGCTTTCTTGCCCAAGGCAGCACTAGAACATATTTTCCTGTTTTCTGTCTAGTACCTTAACCACTTTTAGGAAAATCACACAAGTTTTGAGGATGGGAACCAGACTTACATTGATGTAAACATCAGTGTCCTGGATATGTTGTTTAAGAACAATTTCGGTTCATAAAGACAAGTTCCTAGTTGCTGCTGTTTTTATATTTATATACCATGTCAAGGAATTGTGCAGGTATCCAAATGAAGTCAGAGACGTTGACACAAACTTGCAGTTTTATATAAGTAAATATGTTTTACATCTATATTTACAGCAACAAGATAGTCAGGCAAACAGGAGCATCATGAGGTAAAATCAGAGCATACAGGGAACCCAGAAGAAAAAGGTAGGAAAACAGGGAAACTCCCCCTCTACAACAACCAATCACAGTGTACATTGCCTCAGGCAGGAGCCAGCACTCTCGAATTAATCAACTACAGTGAGGGAAAAAATATTATTATTATTATTATTATTATTTTTAATCCCATTTATATCCCGCCCTTCTCCGAAGACTCAGGGCGGCTTACAATCTAAGAAGCACAAATCAATGTGCTACAGTGAGGGGAAAAATTATTTGATCCCCTGCTGATTTTGTAGGTTTGCCCACTGACAAAGAAATGATTAGTCTATAATTTTAATGGTAGGTTTAACAGTGAGAGACAGAACAACAACAAAAAATCCAGAAAAATGCATTTCCAAAAAGTTATAAATTGATTTGCATTTTAATGAGTGAAATAAGTATTTGACCCCTTCGCAAAACATGACTTAGTACTTGGTGGCAAAACCCTTATTGGCAATCACAGAGATCAGGCATTTCTTGTAGTTGGCCACCAAGTTTGCACACATCTCAGGAGGGATTTTGTCCCACTCTCTTTGCAGATCCTTTCCAAGTCATTAAGGTTTCGAGGATGATGTTTGGCAGCTCAAAACTTCAGCTTCCTCCACAGATTTTATATGGGATTAAGGTCTGGAGACTGGCTGAGGGAAGGAGGTACTCATCCAAGATTTGAGGTACATGGCCCCATCCATCATCCCCTTGATGCGGTGAAGTTGTCCTGTCCCCTTAGCAGAAAAACACCCCCAAAGCATAATGTTTCCACCTCCATGTTTGCGGTGCAGATGATGTTCTTGGGGTCATAGGCAGTATTCCTCCTCTTCTTAACATGGCAAGTTGAGCTGATGCCAAAAAGCTCGATTTTGGTTTCCTCTGACCACAACACTTTCACCCAGTTCTCCTCTGAATCATTCAGACGTCATTGGTAAACTTCAGGTGGGCCTGTACATGTGCTTTCTTGAGCAGGGGGACATTGCAGGTGCTGCAGGATTTCAATCCTTCATGGTGTAGTGTGTTACCAATTGTTTTCTTGGTGACGGTGGTCCCAGTTGCCTTGAGATCATTGACAAGATCCTCCCATGTAGTTTTGGGCTGATTTCTCACTGTTCTCATGATCACTGAAACTCCACAAGATTTGCATGGGAATCCTGGTTCATGAAACTTTCATTTACTTAATTTTTATTTATTTTTATTTATTAAATTTATATGCCACCCTTCTCACTATCCAAAGCACTATCTGGACAGCTTACAGTGCAATACAATAAAAGCAAATACAAAAACATTAAAATTAAGAAGAATTAAATAAAACTAAGAACCAAGTGCACAAGCAATAGGGAAGTGGGATCTCCTCTATTACTTCAGAACCACCTTTAGCACAAAGCGACTAAGAACCTATATTAGGTCTTATCTCGCAGCGATGAGGGCGGCGAGGTGTAATTACTTCTCTGCCCTCATCGCGTCTGCAGATAATCGCCCGGCCGCCCTGTTTAGGGTGACTCGCTCCCTCCTTAATCAGGAGGTGAGGGAGGATCCCTTGCAGGGTCGTGCCGAGGAGTTTGGTCAACATCTGTTGGATAAAATCGCTCGGATTCGGACCGGTTTGGACTCCAACTGGGCAGAGTCCGACGATCAGGACACGGGCGGTCTTGTCAATGTTATCTGGGAGGAGTTTGATTCTGTGACCCCTGAGGAAGTGGACAGGATTATGGGGAGGTTGAGCTCCACCACATGTTTATTGGACCCGTGCCCTTCTTGGCTGGCTTATGCAGCTAGGGAGAGGACACGAGGCTGGTTCCAGGCAGTTATATCTGCTTCTTTGAGTGAGGGTAATTTCCCCACCGTCTTGAAGGAGGCGGTGGTGAGACCTCTCCTCAAGAAGCCTGCCTTGGACCCAGCTGTGTTAAACAACTTTCGTCCTGTCTCCAACCTTCGCTTTCTTGCGAAGGTTGTTGAGAGTGTGGTGGCGCATCAGCTTCCTCTGGTTCTGGATGAAGCGGATTATCTAGACCCGTCCCAATCGGGTTTCAGGCCCGGGTACAGCACGGAGACGGCATTGGTCGCTCTGGTGAATGATCTCTGGAGGGCTCGGGACAGAGGACATTCCTCTGTCCTAGTCCTATTAGACCTCTCGGCGGCTTTCGATACCATCGACCATGGTATCCTGCTGCGGCGTCTCAGGGGATTGGGAGTGGGAGGCACAGTTCTTCAGTGGTTCTCCTCCTATCTCCTGGGACGCTCGCAGTCGGTGTTGGCAGGGGGGCAGAGGTCAACCCCAAGGGCTCTCGCTTGTGGAGTTCCTCAGGGATCGGTCCTCTCGCCTCTCCTGTTTAACATCTACATGAAACCGCTGGGTGAGATCATTCGTGGTTTTGGAGTTGGGTATCATCAATATGCCGATGATACCCAACTTTTTATTTTGACCCCAAACCACCCCAGTGATGCCCTCGCTGTGATGTCCCGTTGCCTTGAGGCGGTTCGGGTCTGGATGGGGAGGAACAGACTTCAGCTCAACCCTGACAAGACTGAGTGGCTGTACATTCCGGCATCCCGGGACATTCAAAATGTTCCATCTCTTTCTATGGGGGGTGAGTTTTTACCCCCCGTGGACAGGGCTCGCAACCTGGGAGTCCTCCTAGATTCACGGCTTACTCTAGAAGATCACATAGTAGCCGTGACTAGGGGGGCTTTCGCCCAGGTTCGCCTGGTGCGTCAGTTGCGGCCCTATCTGGACCGGGATGCCCTGTGTACGGTCACTCATGCGCTCGTGACCTCTCGTCTGGACTACTGCAATGCTCTTTACATGGGACTTCCCTTGAAGACCACTCGGAGGCTCCAACTGGTACAGAATGCGGCCGCGAGAGTTGTCTTGGGAGTTTCCCGGTACTCCCATGTTACACCTTTGCTCCGCGAGCTGCATTGGCTACCAGTTGTCTTCCGGGTGAGGTTCAAGGTCTTGGTGATGGTTTTTAAGTCCTTACATGGCATGGGTCCGGAATACCTCGGGGACCACCTGCTGCCGGCGTCAACTCCCCTCCGCCCTGTGCGTTCCCACAGAGAGGGCCTCCTCAGGGTGCCTCCGGTCAGAGAATGCCGGCTGGTGGCCCCCAGGGGGAGGGCCTTCTCTGTGGGCGCCCCGGCTTTATGGAACCAACTGCCGGTTGAGCTCCGGATGGCACCGGATCTTCGCTCCTTCCGGCGCGGGTTAAAGACCCATCTATTCGAACAAGCTGGCCTGGCCTGATGGGGGAATGTTAGGGTTTTAATGGGTTTTATATTTTGATTGTTTTAATTGGGCAATTATTTAATCCTTTTTTTAACTTTTGTATTTCTATTTATATGCCCTGTTCACTGCCCTGAGTCCTTCGGGAGAAGGGCGGTATAAAAATTCAATAAATAATAATAATAAAAATAATAATAATTCCCATCGGGGGCCCAAGCCATCCACCAGCGCCATGTCTTCAGGGCCTTTTAGAAGGCCAAGAGGGTGGAAGCAGATCTCACTTCTAGTGGAAAGATGTTCCAAAGGCAGGGGTCATGGCAGAAATGGCTCTTCTCCTGGATCCCACAAGCTAGAATTCCTTGACCAACGGGATACGTAGCAAGGCCCTTCTGCCCTCAGCCACTGAAGCAAGACAGTTCCTCAGATAACCTGGCCCCATGTCATGAAGGGCTTAATAACCAACACTTGGTTGGTTATTTGAATTGGACCTGAAAGCAAACTGGCAATCAGTACAGCTCATGCAATAGAGGTGTTAATATGTGCCAGCTTAGAGGTATCTAGACCTGCCTGTGTGGCTTTCTGTACGAATAGTAGTTTCTGAATACTCTTCAAGGCTAGCCACATGTAGAGTGCATTGCAATACAAGTAGCCCATGACTGTTCTGTACCAGCCTGCTACCGGCCCTGCAGAAAAAGCAGGGACAACCCCTTTTACAAGAAGGCAAGAGGCTGGAACTAATCCTACCAAATTTATGGATACAAAAGCAAACAAGACACGAACCATGAAACAGGAGCTATTCAAGCGGTTGCCTTCAGCAAACCAGCCCTCCCACGCATTCCCCTTTTATACAGTTCAGGGCGTGGCTTCTCTCTGCCTCCTTCCGAGGTGCCCCATTGCCTTCCTCTGTTTACTCCTGATTGACTGCCTCCTGCGTCGGGCGTCCTTGAACAGGGCCAGCTGTGGGTCATCTTCATCCACGCTGTCAGGCTCACACAGCTGGGTCTCCGTCGTGACCAGGTGGGAGGGGCCTGGCTGAGGGCTCTCATCAGCAAGCTCTCCAACCCCCTCAGCAAGCTCTTCAACACCCCCCTCCTCCTCTGAGTCGTCCGACCCAACTGCCGAACCCACAGGCTGACCCTGAATCACAACAATGACGTACGACCACGTTGAGCCCAAAATTTCTGTTGTCAAGCCAGACAGTTGTTAAGGGAGTTTTGCCCTATTTTACAATTGTTCCTTGTCATAATTGTGACGTGAATCACTGCAGTTGTTAAGTTAGTAACATGGTTAAATGAATCTTGCTTCCCCATTGAATTTGCTTGTCAGAAGTTTGCAAAAAGTGATCACATGGCCCCAGGACACTGCAGCTGTCATAAACATATGCCAGTTTCCAAGTATCCAAATTCTGATCACGTAACCATGGAGATGCTTGCAACGGTCGTAAGTGTGAAAAATGGCCATAAGTCACTTTTTTCAGTGCCATTGTAACTTCAAACAGTCACTAAACGAATGGTTGTAAATTGAGGACCAGCTGTAGTCCAAATGAGAGATGACCTAGGCATGAGGGATTGAGCTAACTTTTAGTCATATATCTGGATGAGCCAATATAATTTCATAAATAATTTCAACCACACCTGAGATATATTCTACAAATGAAGACCGCATCCAGACTTCATTGCTGACCTCTTTCATTATTGTGAAATCCTGTCTCTGCGTTTTTGCAAAAGATCCAGCTGTTGCAAAGGCTTCCTAAGTGATGCATTCCTCCAGATGAAACCCAGTGCCATAATTCCTTCTTATCACAATGCTTCTACAGAGGAACTTGCATAGAAACTCCTTGCATCTTCACAACTAGCTGGTAGCTAAGACAATCACCATAAAATAAATGTTCAGTGATTCTTGAGCCTGCAGCTAAACTTTCTATTCATTTACTATTTCTCAGAGGTTATGTCTGCAAATGTAGTCAAAAGGTAAATCCCCATTTACACAAACATGTTTTTAGATAAGTAAAGAGAGGTTCCCACTCACAGATTTTCACCCAGATGGATAATACACCGAAATTTCAAAAGTAAGCAGAGAAAGAGACTTTCCCCAGCCCTCCATTACTGGTAAAGAATACTTGATAGGACATAGGAAGATTATCCAAAGCCCTTCCTTTTTGGCTAGAGAGCAAAACAGTTCAGTCATTTTGTAATCCTCAAGAGGGAAAGGGGGGAAAGGAGAGGCTTGCCTGAACAGATTTTTTTTAAAAAAAAATCCTCTAGGCCTCACCCTTTCTGGTAAAGTCTTTTTCTCAAGGGACAGTGAGCAAGATTGTGGTTAGATACAAGACACATTAAGGGAATGAACACATCCTCAGATAATGAAGGCTTGGAATGAGAACTGGTGAAAGCCAGGGGAGAGTTGGTTTCTTGGAAAAAGACCAAGCTTGAGAAAAACAAAGGGCAATATTCCAGGTTTATGAAAAAGTAAACTGTCTGTGGTAATGTGCCAAACTGATTTCCCTGGAGAATGGAGGTTAAGGAGAAGCTCTAGATCAGGATTCAAAGGAGGAAATGTCATCATTCAAAAGCCTCTGATCAACAGCTGGAAATCTGTAAGGAGCAAGGTTTATTGAGATGAATTACCGAGAAACAGGAACAGCAAAATGAAATACACTGCCAGGCATTTGTGCTTTATTTTTTGTGGGTGTGTCTGCTTGATTGTTTTTTGGAAATTGCCCTTGATAACTTTTGTGTTTGAAGTTTGTAAGGCCAACTTTGCTTCCTGTATTTTTGTTCCTTCTTAGGCTCTTTGAGCCACAGATCTCCCTCAATGTGGATCTGTACCAAATCGCCCTGATAGCATTTTATGGGACACTGATTTTAAGGCATTGTTTGCTGTCTTATTGGCATTATGTTCTTTATTTTTCCATCTGTAATTGGCTTTGTATGTGACTTCCTAAAGCTAAAAGTAATCTTTACATTTTTATTTTTAATAGTTAATTTTTAAAATATAAATTGTGCTTTTGTTCCAACACCTCAGAAGGAGAGGGGGAATTATTTTCTCTAGTCACACTCCTAAAATTACAATGACCAGGAGGTGGCAGTATAGAGTTCATGTTTCTTTTTCATTATTTGTGTTATACTTACTGTTATTGAAGTCAGCAGGACTTAAAAGCACTGGGTTTGTTGTTTGTTTGTTTTTACTAATCTTTACTAATTTTTACTAATCACACATATATCTAAAGTCTAATTCAGGCAAAGCTTTTTCCTAAATGCTCTTAAAGTCTTTTTAGACTGAAGCCGTATAAATCAAAATAGCTTCTTGTGCTGGTTTACAACAGTGACACTGCTATTTCATTTCAACTAAGAATTTATTCCCTGGCAAGTAATGGTCTTCAGAGTGTGAGATCCCCTTTTTGTCTCACATTCTGTTCTGATCAGAGGAGGAGGCCAGGTCAAAGTATTCCCCCAAAATAGGTGACAGCAGCAGAAATACAGCCTAACAGCTGTTCCATAAAGGTAGGGCAAAAGAACAGGCAGTACTAGAGGACTTGGAGGAACTTAGGCAGGCAACCCAGCCCTTCTCAGCTGCTACAGCATGGCCTGGCTAATTAAATCATTAATTCCCCTGACCATCTGACCTATATACATGCTACAGCAGTGCAGATCACCAGATATGTAAAACTGTAATCTGTCAGTGAATTTTTAACCCTCAGCTACTGCACAAGGAAATTGGCACTTTCCACTTCTTAGGTCTCTCTCTCTCCCCATCCCGTTGACTCTACAGCATAGAGGGGGGGGGGAAAGTGTGGAGTGATCAGTGGTCAGTGCTGTTACTCACACCCACCAACTACCTACCATTTTTCACTCCCATATGGTAGGGAAGACACAATATAACTATAAGCTCTGTTGGACCATGCGTGTCCAACCTTTTAGCTTGCCCCGGCTGCACTTAGTGAAGAGGAGTTGTCTTCCGCCTCATATCAAATATATAGTATAGTTAATGTATGTAAATATCACTAAAATCACACAATAATGATAAAAATTTACAATTTTGTGGGGCCACATTACTAGCTGCTAGGACTGGGTACACATGCCAGCTTTAGAGAATGCTTCTCTGAAATTGCATAATTCATACGTAAGTCCCTAGATTAAAGAACCCTAGTTACAAGTCAGCCACTTTGTATTTTTCAGGATATTTATGGGTTATAGTATGGAAAGACTCTGCAAGTGCACAAAACAGACTTGGATCTATGTTATATATTAATTTAACATTGAAACCTATGCCTTGCGACTAAAATGAACAAAAGTTGAATTACACAAGTGTAAAAGTGAATTGTCTTTGTTTACATGTTTTAAATTTTATAACATTTAATTACTACTAAAAGCTGGAATACTTAATACACTTACTTACAACAATCTTCCCTGCCTTGGTGCTTTCCAAAAGTTTTTGGATTGCAGCTCAGCCATTGGCTATGCTGGTAAGGCATTTTGGAGTTGCAACAGCAAATCTGGAGAAGACCAGATTGGGAAACGATAACTTGGTGTAAACTCTTCTGAATACTATTTGACTGAGTTTGTAATAATGCAGAGGGGATCACACAGTAAGGATACTGAAGCATTTGTCCATATAAAAATACCCTCCAATATTAAACTGAATTCCAGTAAAGCAAAAAAAAAAAAATTATGAACTATTTTGCAACTTTTTAATTTGAATATTTCATTTGATTTTGTAGCCAGAAAAATAATTCAAAGGAAGCAAATGTTCCTTACATAATAATAATAATAATAATAATAATAATAACAACAACAACAATAACAATAATAATAATAACAACAACAAACAACAACAACAACAACAACAACAACAACAACAACAACAACAATAATAATAATAATAATAATAATAATAATAATAATAATAATAATAATAATAATAATAATAATAATAATAATAATAATTTTATTTGTATACCGCCCTTCTCCCGAAGGACTCAGGGCGGTGAACAGGGCAAACATATAAAAATACAAAAATACACTTTTTTACAAGTCCACCATATATGAAAATATATTACATCTTCATCACCGCTTTTTGGATAAAAGTCTGGTGGAACATACTAAGTTGATGTTGAATTTAATTACGGCAGCAAGACTTTTGATAGGTTAGTACTGGAAAGAGGAACTGCCGACCATAGAAGAGTGGGCTTTAGAGGTTTCCGACTTGGTTGAAATGGCGAAGATTTCGGCCTATTTGCAAGATTACTTGCAGGAACGCTATATTATGGAAGGGAGAGAATGGTTTGAGTTTATCCAGAATAAGTATAGGGTTAAGAAGTTTTATATTTGAATAAGGCTTCTTTCTTTGTTTCTTTTTCTATATTAGTTTTTTTTTATATATATTTAATATTACTAAGGTTTGTTTTATCCTATATAAGCTAGAGAGTGATAGATTTTAGAGTTTATGGTTGTTAGTATATGGTTGTTTATGATTGTTTTTTTTATATATACCTTGTATTTAGCTCTGGGAAGTCGGGGGGGGGAGGGGGGGAGGGGGGGAGGAAGGGGGAGAGGGAGAAGGGTGGGGGAGGGGGGATTTTCTAAGGGAAAAATTGTATGTTAAAACTTTTCAATAAAAAAAATAATACAAAAATACAAACATTAAAAGAGATTAAACAGGTGCCCAGAAACTAAGAACAATGAATTAAAATACATTAAAACAATATTAAAATCTAAACCCATCACCCATCAGGCCAGGCCGGCTTGTTCGAACAAGTAGGTCTTCAGATCGCGTCGGAAGGAGCGAAGGTCGGGCGCCGTGCGGAGCTCAACCGGCAAACGGTTCCACAATTCCGGCGCGCCCACAGAGAAGGACCTCCCCCTGGGGGCCACCAGGTGACATTCTCTGACTGGTGGCACCCTGAGGAGGCCCTCTCTGTGGGAGCGCACAGGGCGGAGGGACGTTGATGCCGGCAGCAGGTGATCCCTAAGGTACTCCGGACCCATGCCATGTAGGGCTTTAAAGACCATTACCATCACCTTGAATCTCACCCGGAAGGCAACTGGGAGCCAATGCAGCTCACGGAGCAAAGGTGTAACGTGGGAGTATCGGGAGACTCCCAACACGACTCTCGCGGCTGCATTCTGTACCAGTTGGAGCCTCCGAGTGGTCCTCAAGGGCAGCCCCATGCAGTAGTCTAAACGAGAGGTCATGAGTGCATGAGTGACCGTACGTAGGGCATCCCGGTCTAGATAGGGCCGCAACTGGCGCACCAGGCGAACCTGGGCGAAAGCCCCCCTAGTCACAGCTACTATGTGATCCTCTAAAGAGAGCTGTGAATCTAGGAGGACTCCCAAGTTGCGAGCCCTATCTACGGGGGGTAATAACTCAACCCCCATAGAAAGAGATGGGATATTCTGAATATCCCGAGATGCCGGTACGCACAGCCACTCAGTCTTGTCAGGGTTGAGTCGAAGCCTGTTCCTCCCCATCCAGACCCGAACCGCCTCCAGGCAACGGGACATCACGTCGAGGGCATCACTGGGATGGTTTGGGGTTGAAATAAAAAGCTGGGTATCATCAGCGTACTGATGATACCCAACTCCAAAACCACAAATGATCTCACCCAGCGGTTTCATATAGATGTTGAACAGGAGAGGCGAGAGGACCGACCCGAGGAACTCCACAAGCGAGAGACCTCGGGGTCGACCTCTGCCCCCCTGCCAACACCGACTGCGAACATCCCAGGAGATAGGAGAACCACTGAAGAACTGTGCCTCCCACTCCCAGTCCCCTGAGACGCCGCAGCAGGATACCATGGTCGATGGTATCAAAAGCTGCTGAGAGGTCTAATAGGACTAGGATAGAGGAATATCCCCTGTCCCGGGCCCTCCAGAGATCATTCACCAGAGCGACCAATGCCGTCTCCGCGCTGTACCCGGGCCTGAAACCCGATTGGTACGGGTCTAGATAATCCGCTTCATCCAGAACCAGAGGAAGCTGATGCGCCACCACACTCTCAACAACCTTCGCAAGAAAGCGAAGGTTGGAGACCGGCCGAAAGTTATTTAACACGGCTGGGTCCAAGGCAGGCTTCTTGAGGAGAGGTCTCACCACCGCCTCCTTCAAGACGGCGGGGAAACTACCCTCACTCAAAGATGCAGCTATAACAGCCTGGAACCAGCCTCATGTCCCCTCCCGGGCCGCATAAACCAGCCAGGAAGGGCATGGGTCCAATAAACATGTGGTGGAGCTCAGCCTCCCCATAATCCTGTCTACTTCCTCCGGAGTCACAGGATCGAACTCCTCCCAGATAACATTGACAAGACCACCCCTGTCCTGATCGTCAGACTCTGCCCAGTCGGAGTCCAAACCGGTCCGAATCCGAGCGATTTTGTCCGACAGATGTTGACTAAACTCCTCGGCACGGCCCTGCAAGGGTTCCTCCCTCACCTCCTGATTAAGGAGGGAGCGGGTCACCCTAAACAGGGCGGCCAAGCGATTATCTGCGGACACGATAATGGTAGCGAAGTGATTAGACCTCGCCACCCTTATCGCTGCGAGATAAGACCTAATACAGGTTCTTAGTCGCAATCGGTCGGATTCAGATCGGCTAGACCTCCAACGGCTCTCTAGGCCCCACCTCTGACGCTTCATCTCCCGGAGCTCCGCAGAGAACCATGGAGCCCGCTGGGATCTGCACCGGGTCAGGGGCCGCAAGGGTACAACTCAGTCAAGTGCCTCCGTGGCTGCCCTTTCCCAGGCTTCCACTAAGGCATCCGCTGAGCTGTGAGCAAAGGAGGCAGGTGGGGACCCCAGCACTGCCTGGAACCTCTCAGGGTCCATTAAGCGCCTGGGGCGGAACCATCTAGTTGGCTCAACACACCCACGCAGGGAGTGGCAAAGCGGAAGACCAGCCACAGGAGATGATGATCGGTCCATGACAGGGGCATAACAATTGGGGAGCCCCCACCAAGATCATCTAACCACCGTCCAGATAGAAAAACCAAATCCATGGTGTGGCCTCCCACATGAGTCGGTCCATAAATTACTTGCGTCAGGTCCATGGCCGTCATGGAAGCCATGAACTCCCGAGCTAGCTCAGATGATCCTCCTAGGGATGGTAGATTGAAGTCGCCCAAAACCATAAGTTTGGGGAACTCAATCACCAGCCCCGAGAGGATATCGAGAAGCTCAGGCAGGGCTGCTGCTGCACGACTAGGCGAAAGGTACACCAGCAGCAAGCCCAACTGCGCCCTAGGACCACATCTCAGTAGGAGAGATTCACACCCAACTCTTGGGAGTTTCCCGGTACTCCCATGTTACACCTTTGCTCCGCGAGCTGCATTGGTTACCAGTTGTCTTTCGGGTGAGGTTCAAGGTGTTGGCTACGATCTTTAAGTCCCTACATGGCATGGGTCCGGGATACCTCAGGGACCACCTGCTGCCGGCATCGATTCCCCTCCGCCCTGTGCGTTCCCACAGAGAGGGCCTCCTCAGGGTGCCGCCAGTCAGGGAATGCCGACTGGTGGCCCCCAGGGGGAGGGCCTTCTCTGTGGGCGCTCCGGCATTATGGAACCAACTGCCGGTGGAGCTCCGGATGGCACCAGACCTCCGAACTTTCCGTCGGGGCCTGAAGACCCACCTGTTTGAAATAGCTGGTCTGGCCTGATGGGGGATTATGGGTTTTTAATTGTTTTTAAATTTGTATTACTGTTTTAATTGGGCATGGGTTTAATCTTTTTTAATTTTTGTATTGTCTTTTTTATATATGCCCTGTGAACCGCCCTGAGTCCCTACCAAGGAGAAGGGCGGTATATAAATCAAATAAAACTCTAAACTCTAAACTCTATCTGGAGAATGGTGGCCTCCTGTGGACACAAGGTCTCTCTCATAACCACCGCCACTCCCCCACCCCTACCCTGAGTCCGAGGCCAGTGTAGCACCCGGAAACCTGGTGGGCAAAGATCAACCAGGGGGATGCCACCCTCTGGGCCCAACCAAGTCTCCGTAATGCAAGCCAGGTCCGCATGCTCACCCTCAACCAAATCCCGGACGAGAGGAGCCTTATTAACAACGGACCTGGCATTCAAGTACACCAGCCGGAGCTCAGGTGGCTGCACATCCTCGCTCCCGGGACCTCGGGGTGAAAGCAGAGGGTCGGAGCGCCTCACCGCTTGTAAATAGCGGAGATGCCCTCCCGGATGTCGATACGGCCCTCTGTTTGTACACCTGCTGCCATTCCCTAACGTTGTGGGAATAGGTAGTCCCATGACCCGCTCCCGAGCTCCGGAGACAGCCAACCCCGGCTCCTCCCCCCCCGCGATCAGTCCCGGACCTGGCCTGAACAACAGTTGGTGGATTACCCCCCATTTCCAACCAACCACGACCCTCCCCCCTCCCTAACTCCACAAAAAATTTGACTAAGAAAGTAACCAGGGGCCTCTTATTAAATTTAAACCGGAGGCCCCTGCCCCTGCCCAGCCATCTCTCAGGGTCCCAGCAATTGGGCCCTTCATCAAGAGTCAGAGTGGAAAGTGAGGCGGGTCGCACCCCCTGAGGGCGAACAAAACCGTGCTAGGGTAATTAAGGCGCATAGTAGTTGTTAAGCAAATCTGGCAAAAAAAGGCAGACCCAGATCGAAACGGGAGGATCTTAAGGTAGAAGGAGAGTGTCCAGACTGCTATAGTAACAGGGGTGTGCAAAATAAAAAAAATATATTTTGTTTCAAAGCTGAAATTATTGCATTCTAGAAGTGCTGCCAAATCATTATTCAAACCAGTGCCTGTACTGGAACATCACTGGCTAAAGGGAAGCAGGGAAGGGAGGGAGGGAAGGGATCAGAAAGACCAGGAGAGAATACCCCAACAGGGGTAGGTTTCACAGCTTAATCTGGAATAATTCTGCAGAAGCAAAACTCAGAATGCTTTAGCTGTTCTGGATTCTGAACACAGCAAAATCCAAAGAAATCCCAGAGTGATTGCCAGATCCCCAAATCTGTTGCATCTTCTACTCCACGCTGTCTGTCTATTGAGTCACCCACCCTAATCTTTTTAAGCATCTTCGACCCTATCTCTCCTCTGCCACTCATGTCCTGATTCTGCCAGGATTTTTTTTCCTCTCTCACATCAGTTGCTGCTGTTGTTGCCAATGCTCCAGTGCGACGTATTCACAAGTGATGATCCAGGAGGGCATACTGCGCCAGCCCCAATCTTGCCAGGGTCTTCACTCTACCTCCTCTCAATAGCAGCTGCTGCAGATGTCCACGTGCACCATCACTAATGACAGTTGTCAGTCTTAGCTTTCCCCTACTCTTACCTTCATACACACCACTTCAGTCTGGAACATTCTGGTCCACCAATTGCTACAAACCAAGCTTTGTATTGAACAGGGATCTACAAAATCAGCTATTTTATGCAGGAAAGAATAAATGTATGAAACACTCTGCCCATCCCTAGACCGAATCCATTCCTTTTAAAACAATCCAGTTTTATGCTTCAGTTCAAACCAAATGATGCTCACATAACTTCTAAAAGCAGTAAACAAAACAATGGTTAGACACTAATATTTAGGGAGGGGGAAAAAGAAATATTATTTATTTTGAACACATTTACAAACAAGTTCTTGAAGTACATTTTCTTTTGAAAATGGCCCAGGAAGCAATAGAAAGTTAGAGACCACACACAATTTACAAATAACCTATTATTTACATTACAAAACTGTGTTTAAATGGTAGCCAGGCCACTGAAAAATTAAGAGAAATTAAGGTGACAGAATTACAGATGAAGTTCAATTTTAAATTAATTTCTAACAGCAAAAACACATTGTATACACGACTCATCCTATTAGCCTTCTGTAAATACAAGTAAATGCACGTACACACTGATCAGAAGTTTGTTCATTGTATATTCACACCCTCAGCAGCGTCAGCATTTCAGGCTTTTATATTTTAATTGGGAAGAATTATTTCCATGGGTGTCTATATAAATGCTATGTCTACTTGCAGCCGAAATTTACCATGAGGATTTCATGGATGTGTCCAAGTAGATCTCTTGGCAACTTTTTCCCAGCCTAGCCTACACACTGAGATTTCCTGGAAACCTTACATCCATACTGTCTAACCAAATTTGACCCTGTTTAGCTTTTCCAAGTTTGATTATGGTGCTGTAACATCTAGGCCAGACTGCATAATATGTAGGAGATATATTTCAAGCAACTATTTTCATTCTGCTTGTGCAATAAAGTAATCAAGTTCCAGCATATCTAATGCTCAGGGAGGAGTCAGCGCAAGCGTTAAAATAATTATTTAGTCTTCCTTTCCATTCCCTGTTATCTCTCCACTGATGCCACATTTATGGCTTTCCACTACTTTCCTAATGATGCAAAATGGAGTTCCATAAGACTGTACTGATGAACAATTACTCTTCTTCATAATTAAAAGAGTGGAGATAAGTATTGAGTAAATGTAATTTGGTCATGCTTGCCTTTTAACCTATACTAATAACAGCACAATAATATACTAATAACAGCACAATAACCAATTGAACTATCTTATAGAAATCTGACCCTTCCTCTCCAAGCAAGAAGGGGGGAAATGGAGCAAATGCCCTTTCCAATTTTGATAGAAGCCAATATAGAACTATTGAATTCTTATAGAATTACCAAAGTAAGCAAGAGAAGGAACATGTTGATAACTGGGAGACCTCTGAACAGTTCAACATAGTTGTTTTTACTGGTGGACTGATATGGGCAAAACTGCACTTGAAAGAACTTTATCTGAAAAGGTAGAGGTAGACAGGAGCAATCTATTTAAAATCCCTCCCCCCAAATGCTATCAGTGTTTCTACATTCAAGGATGATGTTATCATAAAGACTGTATCTGCACAGGGAGAAACAATTAAAAGGCAATATCATGCCCAAATACTAGTGCCTTATGGGATAATGTACTCACAATAATTTGTAATCAGCTTTCACCCTACCTAAATACGGCAAATATCTCCATGTTCAAGTAGCATATAATCCAGGATGTCCTGAGCATGTAGGAACTGACCATCTTTTTTTAGGCCTCAGTCCCAGCCATGATAAAGGACACTAGGATCTCTTATTTCTCTTTCCACTTCCATCTGGGTTGACAGCACTGCAAAGTCAGGAGATCGTGTGTAACCTGCCAATTTCTTTTTTTTTTCCTAGAGTGAAGATGAAAACTAAAACAGCCATGGATATTGTACCCAGAGATAACCTCTTAGGATTAGCTGGCTGGATCCAATGACCCATTTTTGGTATTTCTGTGAGATGTTGTCTTTTCCTTATAACTAAATTAACACTATTGTAAGAACCAGACTAGGGACGCGGTGGCTCAGTGGGTTAGGACACTGAGCTTGTCGATCAGGTGGTCGGCAGTTTGGCGGGTCGAATCCCGAGTGCCGCGTAACAGAGTGAGCACCTGTTACTCTTCCCAGCTTCTGCCAACCTAGCAGTTCGAAAGCACGTAAAAATGCAAGTAGAAAAATAGGGACCATTACAGTGGGAAGGTAACAGCGTTCCGTGCACCTTTCATGCTGGCCACATGACCACAGACACGTTCTTGGACATGCTCTGGCTCTTCGGCTTTGAATCAGAGATGAGCACCGGCCCCTAGAGTTGGAAATGACTAGCACGCATGTGCGGGGGAACCTTTACCTTTAAGAACCAGACTGTGTATTTGTAGAATTTCATTTTAATGCCACAGGTTGGCAAATTCATTATTTAAATTTGCTGATATTGAGGAGGGTGGGTGGGTAAGAAGTGAGAATAAACCATAAAAAGCAAAATAACATCTGCCAACTGCAGAATTTAACTTTATGGAAAGGAAACAGGTGTTAGAATAAATCCTGGTAATATAAGTATAGATATCAATGTGGTTTTTGTTTACATCTTTAACTGAAAAGACAAAAAAAAAGAGAGAAAACTTTCCTAAAGAAATATCCTTGTTATGCTTCACTTTTTGTTTCCTACCTGTGAAGATTTGGCAAGCTTCTGACTGTATTCCTTTTCAATCTGCTTCAACTTGCTGTTGGCCTGAAAGACACAAACAAAAAGGGAAACCAGATTATCTCAGATGAAGAACGTGTACAGACATTTTGCCACTGACCTCTGTTGCCTGGCACTTCGTCTGCATGCCTATCACTAAGCAGCTGGGAGCTCTGCCAATTCCAACGCCCTTTTGTGGCAGCCAAAAAAACCCTAGGGCTTGCCTTTGATCTAGGGCCAGCTATTCATCACTTGAAAGAGAGGGTGGGGGGAAAGGGAGGAGAATAGCACTGCTGCTGCCAATTATTAAAAAAAACATAAAGGCCTCTGTGGATTTTTTTTTTTAAGTTTGGGGGGGGGAGAGGGAGAGTGAGTTTATCTGAATGACCTCATCTCAGTAAGAAGAAAAAAGGGAAAAGAAGGGAAAAAAGTCACCAGCTCTACTGGGGGCTGGGAGGATATAATGTGACAGATACTCTTTGATACTGTATGCCAACTGATGCCTGCTAGTTCCTTTTAAATATTCCCACATACCTGTCTAAAAATTGGCTTCCATTAACTCAAATTCCACTAAGCTATAGAATCATTTGAGCTTATTTTGACCCACAGCTCTCTTCTTCTCCCTTTTTAGCTTCTCTTTTGCACCTCAAAGGTAAGAAGGAAACAATCTAGAAATAGGGCTTATTTGTTGATTTGATACCACGCGCAGTTGCGAGAGCAGGATATCTAAAACTACCTCAACCCTCCCAACTTTCAAAGAAATATTTACCTAGATTTCTCTACTGACTTAAAACATTTAAGAATCTATTCCAACCTTTCAAAGGATAACTCTCATACTTAATTAAGAACTTAATGAGTGTCCTCTGTTCTCATGCTTCTGACACAAGGCACAAAATACTATATTCTAAAAAAAAAAAGTACGGGTAATTTGGCACATTGGAAATGGGACAATAACTCTGATGCACGTTTCCCTGTTCTTTTATTGAGCAGGGAAATATGTGCATGCACAATTGCTACACCCTTGTACAATATTTTTCTTTGTAAGAAGAAACAAGCAACTTTGGACCACACCCTTTTATTAAGAAAGTATAAGGCAAAACTAGTTAATCAAGCTATTGATTTTGTAGCTGAACCAGTGGTTCCATTTTCAAATTAAATTCTGTAGCTGTAAATTGAAATTAGGTCTTTTAGCTTAATACAGAAATATTTAGCAAGTATCAACAGGGAATTACATTGATATAAAAATGTCAAAGTGTGGGTACAGCATACTAAAGGTAGTCCTTGACTTACAACCACAATCGAGCCCAAAATTTCCATTGCTAGGCAGGGCAGTTGTTACATGAATTTTGTCCCACTTTACAACCTTTCTTGCCACAGTTGTTAAATGAATCACTGCAGTTATTAAATTAGTAGCACAGTTAAGTGAATCTTGCTTCCCCATTAATTTTCCTTGTTAGAAAGTCACAAAAGTTGATTACATAATCCCAGGACACTGCAGCCATCATAATACATGCCAGTTGCCAAGTGTCCAAATTTTGTTCACATGACCATGGAGATGATGCAACGGTTGTAAGTGTGAAAAATGGTAATAAACACTTTTTTCAGTGCTGTAACTTTGAACAGTCACTAAATAAATGGCTGTAAGTTGAGGATTACCTGCAACTGCTGGTGGCCAAAGACTGCAGAAGAGTGTCAATGTCTTTTCCACATTTGACATAAGAAAGAAAAATGGGCCACCTATGCTCTATGACCATATAAGCATTTTATACACTATACAGTATTTCTTGAAGAGGTCATCACCACAGCTGTTGCAGCAAAACATGACAAAAAGCACTATGGCACAATAAAAATTGATATGCTTACTATGGCATCAATTTTTGATATAGTAAAGATTACTTCATCAGATACATGGAATATTAGCTTCAATTGATAGCATACAATTAACAATGACTTCAGAAGGAATGAAAACTAAGAAACACAGTCTGTGATACTTGCATTGAAATTTAATATATAATTATAGTGACCATTCATAAAACACAGTTAACAACACATACATTCGGAGATGAGTTAGCTAATTAACAATATCAATGTGGATTAGCTCAATTCAGGTTATTTTATTTTATTAACAGAATTGTATGGCTGCCTATTTCATAATGATTCCAGGTAGCGTAAATCATATTTGTTCATTTATTTAATGTCCAACCTCTATTACTTTTGTAAATTACTCAAGGCACTGAACATACCTAATATACTCCTTTCTCGTTTTCTTACCTGCTGCCTTAACCACTACACCAAACTGATCTAAAAACCAAGATAAAACAGAAATAGCCTTCTCTCCAGTTGCAAGACCAAACAGTTTCTCAGCTCAACTCCCATCCTAGCTCAATGCTTGGGGGAAGAGCCAGGTCTTCACCACCTTCTGTAGGGTTAAGGGATAGACATACATTGCATCTCAGGTAGGAAGTTGTTTCAAAGGGCTGTGGTGGCCACTGAGAAGTCTTGGCTATAAGGTGGCATCTAAGGGAGATCTGGAACTTGCCTACCCTATCTAACCTAATAGGACAGGCAGATACTTTCACGGTCTTGCAAATAAACTGGCCCTGTGCCATGTAAAGCTTTCAAGGTTATAATCCAGGACCTTGACTTTAATTAACTAATTAATGTAACTCAAGTGAACCATGGGGCACCCAAAACCTGCACATGCTACTGCTTTCTGGACCACTGCAGCTTCTTGGGCTGTCAGTTGAAAATCCACCTTCAATACCATCTCTACTTTGTCAGATAAAATTCATTCTACATTTAACATTTCTTTTGAACACAATCTATCATAAGAAGCAGACATCATCACTATTGACATTGTGACTATTTTCTGATTCTATTTTTCGAATGAGCTTCCTTCAGCATATTTATTGTCATAACTACCTTGCATGCTTGTATATATTTCCTCTATCTAAAATTAATCCTCTAGTGTCCAGATTTTGAATTCATGAATTTATTAACTCCCTTTATTTTTATAAATAACTCAAAGTGGTGGACACGTGCAATACTCCTTCCTCCTATTTTCCCTACAACCACCACCCTGTGAAGTGAGGTGGACACAGAGAGAGAGTGAGTGATTGGTCCAAAGCCATCCAGCCAACTTCCATACCTAAGGTGGGCCTAGAGCTGAGAATCTCTTGGCTTCTAGCTTGGTGCCTTAATTACTAAATCAAACTGGCTCTGCATTATTTATCTATATCTTATAAAAAACAAGAAAAATTCATTTCCCACGAGAACCTGTTCATACTTTATAATTTATTTCTAAAATGTATCATAAAAGTTTCAATATTTCAATTTTATTGTGGCCTTTTAGTTGGTTTATTATTTTCTAAGATCAAAATCGTATTTAGCTTTTTGCTGCTTATTCCAGATTTTTAAAGTTCTTAAGTTTATAATAAAAGTTTTCTTTCATTCAGGATAAAAGGCAGACTCACCCAGCATTTTCAAATTTGTCATTTTGAAGGTCTTTAATAACTTAGTAGTCAATGAACAATTTTCAAAAGTGATTACAAAGTGAAATTTGCGAACTTAGTGTCCTTTAAAAATCTTCATCATGTCTGTGAGCAAGATGGCTAATCCTGTCATCTTCAAGAGCTCAGACTTACCAAAAATCACTGTCCTGGTGTTTCCTTGTGGGGACCAGCTATCTGGAGCATATGTGGGCAATCTCCCATCCTCTCTTTATCCAGAGAGTTTCCAAGGAAACAGTCTGCTCACCAGCTCCTTAATCTTTGCCACGACTGTCAGCTTTGCTTTCCTGGAGAAATCTTTAGTTTGCCATACCTCCCCCAAAAGTCCCAGTAATACTTCAAAGTTTGTGAACAAAGTTTGAATTTTCAACATTTCTGCTCAAATATTACCTAAAACACGATCTGTTCTTCACCCAAGTCTTGAGACCAGATAAAGAGAAACCAACTGAACAAATGAGTCAAAAACATTATTGATTTATTGAGGAAAACAATCCAATGCTACATACAAATGGAATAAAAAAAATTGTGGCTGGCAAAAACTATGTGAACCTTTGCTTTCAAGTACCGTTGTGTCCTTCTTGGGCATCAATTAAAATAAAAAGGTGGCAGGTGAGTTCTAACTTTGAATAAACTTTAACAATGATACATACATCTGACATTAGCATGTGTAAGAAGACCATTAAATTCACTTATTAAGCAAACATAGATTGTTCAGGTATGCTTCCAATGTGGGCAACTTCTTCTGATTGATCAGTATTTTTGTTTATATTTTTGAGGGATGTAGGAAGTGTGCCAAGTGATGCAGTGATTTTATCATGGCAGAAAGAGGAGAATTACTGGACTTTCAGCCTGTTTTCCCATTTGAATTATTAACAGAAATTGATTTGGCCACTCTGATGGACAACCACTGTCAAAAACTGAACAAGATAGTCCATCCTAATTAATCTCTTCACAGATTTTAATGCTACTAGTTATAATATCTTCTTAAACCACCTAGCCATTGCAGAACTTTTATAAAAGTTCTGATACTTCCTGACAAGTTTCCAAATATGGTACCAAGAGACTACTGCTTTAGTCCGTACACTTTGTATCTTATTTTCTATGGAAACTGATGTCTAGAGATTTGATCCATGAGATCATCATACTGACAAAGTTCCTTGTCCTCTTTCACTAGCTCCCAGCGGTTGTACATTTTGAATTAGCAGCTGAAATGAATGTTAGTCTGGCTATGGTTATGTAAAGCATATTTTGAATTCAACAACTTTTGTCTTTCAGGTTTATAATATAGAACTGTTTAATATGACCTGGACTGCTTTGCCCCATACTAGCACTGGTGGAGCCAAATTATCAGGCAAGACTTTACTAGGAATTGCCTCACAAATTAATTTTGTTTCAAAAGATCTAACAAAAGGATAAAAGAAATGAATATTGTTTACACTTATGCCTGGAAAAAGTCATACGTAATTAACATTGTAAGGATGGAAGTATATAGAATTTTTGTCAGTTATGCAGTGCTTTGAACTTTATCTTATTTGTACAAATATTTAATTGTCATGAAATTTGAAAGGACTATTTTAACATTCAGTTTTTTTACATTAGGCTCTGTGATTCATGTCTTTTTTCTCTTTTAAAATTAAGTACCGGTAAATTAACTTAAATGTAAATAATAAACTGCATAGTATGAGATGAATATTAAGTTTTTCTTAAACATATTTTAAGTAAGAGAATTAATTACTCTATCTCCTCAAAACTAGAATATTATAATGTAACATAAAAAAACAAACAACAAAATTTCCCCTTGGTGTCAGATCAGATTGCTCAAATGTCCTCTTCCCTCTTTATCAAAAACTAAACAGCTGAAATGCAAACAAACCATAAATATCAGAAATTCATTGCTGCATGTCAAGTAAAGACCTGTCATTCTAAGATTTATTCTTTTGGTCAGCCCTGGTACATATAGAATCTACAGTGTTTGAAGCCTAAATAAATTCCAAGTGCTGGGAAGGTAGCCAAGCAGAACATCCTCAATCAGCAAGATGATCCAAAGACATATTAATAATCCACTGGAATTTAGCCCCACATGTGGCAATAGTGGTACATGTCCAGACCATGTGAGTTTATATTTCAATTTCCAAACTCATATCCAACAACAAAACAATTGCTTGATGCCCTTTATAAACATTTTCTTGGAATTAACTTAGATGAAATTGAGCTTTGTGTTGTATTAATCTCATTTTATGTATTTTTTATTTCAGATATTAAAATACAAAGACTTCCATTTTATATTATTTAATACGTTCCTCCTGTGTTTCACAAAATACAACATTCAAATTCATTATTCCAAAGTTTGCATCGATTGTTAATGTTTGTTTCTAAATTTTCCTCCTAAGCTTAGGCATCTCAACTATCTCATTCAAAGTTTCTAACAACTATGAAAGGCCACAATAGCATCAGTTTCCAACAGAAAAAACAATATGCTCAAGGTCAATAAATTGTCAAGAATTGCTAAAGGTGAAGTAGACCTGTTTAGGTTCTACCAAAATTTTTAGAACAATTACCCCAGAAGTAATTTTATTTAAAGTGATTGTGTTGCAAAAGACCTTATTTTTATAAAGGTTATAAACATGAGGTTATGAGTTATTTTTAAATTGGAATTTTCTCATAATAATTTTTTTTCTTAAAGAACCAATAGGTAATCCACAGATAAACAAGCAATTTAACACTTATCAGGATTTCAGTGGGGTCAGATAATAATTTTCAAGCTGAATCCAAATAACTGAATTCTGAACTTCCTTCATCCAATCAGTAGTCAAATGTAAAATAAATAGTGAAAACCTGGAAGTGTAGACATTTAAATCCATCTTTTCTCCAACAAGTAAATGTACTTTACAGATTGAAAAATAAGAAGGATGCTCCTGCCCGGAAATCAGAATCCTATATATTTCCTTGAATAAAAGGATAAAAATAAGAAAATTTCTTTAAAAAAGAAATAAGGATTAGCTATAAGATCTATCTTATATAACCTCCCCACCTACAACAAAATTTAAATAATATGACAATGCTATTATTATTATTATTATAAAATTATTTGTTTAAATTTGGGGGGGCATTTTTGTTTTCAAATAATCCAATTTCACTTTTTTAAAAAAATGTGAATTTTAAAGATTTTCCACTTATTCAATAAAAGTATGATTCAGACATTATGTATACTAATTCCAACAAGGCTAATACACAAGACCTTTGAGGCTGTTAAAAGTTGTGGCAAGATTTCTACATTTTTATTCTATCAGATGAAAATCTGCTACAGGTATATAACAGGATTGTATGCCAGCATTTGACATGGATTATATCCATATTGTAGGCTGCATCATATTCAGCCAAAGCTTTGGTGATAATAGTTTGGTGGAATAGATAAAAGGCTAAAAGTAGATAAAGTTTCAAAAGTGTACTAATTATCTCTCCTCTCAAATAACACAACAGATGCAATTCATTTGCAGTTCTATGGTATTTGTTCCTTAAAAAAACCCTACATACTATTGCTGGTAAAAGCTTGTTATACTTCCTTAAAAAGATCCAGTCAGATCAGAAGTGATGATTAACAAGATACTTGTTGTCTTATAAAAGGAACTTTTGAAGCATTCCTTTCCTCTTGTCTGACTCACTCAGCTGAGCTGTGGGCCATGCTTGTGACACTACAAACACTTGTACAGTGATCAGTTCTGACACCATAAACACTGAGTTGTGGTTTCCCTGAGTGAATGAGCTCTGCAGCTGGCTGCTATTTAAGAGAAAGTTTTCATTCCTAAATACCTTGATGAGTAGCCACGAGGAGAACGGAAATGACAAATGGGTTTGGTTTTGGCAAAAACATAATGGTTCATAGTTTGTGAGAGCAGCTGTTTCTAAAATATAGATCTGAAGTCTCCATAGGCATAAACATCTTGGTCTTTATGATTCTATCCTTAGTTCACCCTACACTGGCAGCTATTGCAGAATGCACAGCATGCAAGCTATCATGCACTTTTTGAAAATGCTCTAAGAAGTTTAAAAAGAACCCACCTCTCTTTGCTTCAGAGAGCAAATCAATGGCAATGATTTCTATAACAAGTGCAAATTTCAACCTGCCTTCATTTATCAACATCAAACTGTAAGTATCACAAAGATTTCAGTGTGACTCATATACAGTGGTACAAAGGGCAGCATAATGACTACTAATTTTATCCCACTGGGTTCTACTAGACTTTTTTTACTCATTGCCAAAGCAAACATACACACACTCAACCGCTAACATTACAATATTAGAAATTGAGGTCATCCATTTATTAAATGCTGGGAAATTCAACAACAAAAGTTAAAGTTTTTGAAAATTTGGGAGCAATGAAAAAAAAGTTTATATCTGCGCTTTTTTCTTTGCTTGCTTACTTTAATAAAAAGTCTGGGACAAAATTAAATTTATTTGTTAACTTTTATATCCTGGCAATCTCCAGGAACTTTAATTGGCTAACGTCCAACCAAAATTCATATTACCACAAATATTTTAACTGAATCGAATTAATTTGATATAGAAACTACCCTACTCCAACCGACTCATCATGATTAACACTACTACCACTAAAATGTAAAAGGTACATAAGAGAATGGAAAGGAATGTAATGTTGGAGCCAATCTTCAATGTTCTCTTAAAGTGACAGTTGTTCTCTGGAATGACAGGAATGTGGAGGGTATAGAGATTTCAGAGGAAAACATATTTCTTAAGAACGTGATAATTATTAAGGAAGCCTTTCTGAGTCCATTTACCCTTGATTTGTTAAAGGGGGGGAACCCAAAGTATCTGTCCATGTATTGCTCCAACAGTGAGCAATACAGAAGCCACGACATCTCCCAGTAAACTACACTGGACACATAATAGCTACTTCCAGTTTGAGAAATTCACTATCTATTTTTCAGGACATGATGCCAAGACGACAAATGATGTGGCATTTGTCACAAGCAAGAAACTTACTCTAGCAGTCAAAACCTATTCAACTGTTAATGATCACATTATTACCATCTGAATCTGTGCAAAAGACCTCAAAATCATAGCAGTCCAAGTCTGTGTCTCATGCAATGGAACCTGAAATAAAGAGTTTCTATGCCAGCATTCAAAGGCTCTGAAGCAAGTGTCCCAAAAAGATACAGTTTGCACAGTGGATGATTTCAGTGCAAAAGTTGGCAGCCTTCAACTTCACATCATGAATATGTGGTTCAAATAGCACAAGTGTTGCTTATGCTGTACATTTGGACCTCACCAAATCAACTGCACCATAATTAGATCTGCTGTGTTGTTCACCTATTACTTGAGCTTCTATGTCTTTACAAATGAAAGTAGGCTGAATTCTAAGGCATTTTTTCATTTCAATCTTTTATGTTCGGAAATAACTAAACAAAAGAACTGGTCCACATGGAATTAAAACAGTGTAATGTGTTCTGGACCTTCCCCAAGGTAGTCAACATATGTGATCAACACCACTTCAGGGCTATAATCAGTTCTGAAATTGATTACCCTGAAATAAAAACTAAGTCAAACGTGTGATTTCCCCCCATGAATCAGACCAAAGATCACTGGTTCCAATCCGTGGTGGCTTTGAACTTCTGAGCTACCTCTTAACCCACATCCAGAAGAGCATATTAAATCCCCCCAGGACTTCAAGCTTGGAGAACTACACTGCCAGCCCAGCTGTGGCTGGGGGCAGCCTAGGTAGAGGTGTTACTATGTAAGAGGAAGGTTACACAAGCACTAATGTCCTCTAATCTTTACAAACAATTTCACAATTATCTCCGGAACAATATGCTTAGAAGACCATAGGATTTCTCAGATGACAATGACTATACCCTCCTCAGTCCTGGACTCATACTGCTATGTGCAAATCCTGGCAAGGAACATCTCCAAGAGAGGACATAGACACACTGGGTCTGATCCAGGTTTTCATAATAAAGGAAAGATCAGACCTTTCATCCAATCCTATCTGATTCAATGTAAACAGAATTAGAAGCCCAAGCTTAACTGACATTTAAAGGCTAGAATGAGATTAGAAAGAATAGTTTATATATGGAAAAAATCCTTGGCACAAGCAGTTTATGCTTGGTATGAGAGTCTTCACTACAAGAACATGTGTTCATTTATCATAAGGCCTGTATACCCTAACTATCGGGTCTGAAGGCTGCTAAGGGAAGGGATAAAGGAAAACAAAATATTAATGGATCCCAGAGATAAGGAATAAAAATGGACATTCCTTTGGGGGGGGGAGAACTACTAAATGATTTGTTTGCAGGCCCAATAAGTCAGTTTTATGTTTATTGAAGGGTTCATGTGGCAGAAGGTTGCTATTAGTACTGGCATTCTGACTCCTAGGAGGATGCTGCCTATGTGCAGGAGAGATAATCTTAAGTGGGGATGAAGGAAGCTGGTAACATTAAAGTAGAGATAGGCCAGGGTTCAGCAACCTGAAACAGTGAAAGAGCCACTCGGAACTGGTTCCCTCACAAAAGGAAAAACTGGGAGCCGCAAAAAATGTGTGTGCATGCATGCGCAGAACAGGGTTTGACTGAAGAGTGGAGCCAAGGCAAGATATGCACCTATCCTGCATATTTGAATTGATTGGTTGAACTTTTTTAGTCCCACTTTTTTTTTGGACTGCACATGGCAGAGGACTAGGAGCCGCAGGACATGGCCGAAAGAGCCGCATGCGGCTCCGGAGCCGCAGGTTGCAGACCTGTGAGATAGGCAAAAGGAAATATATGGGAGGCTCTATGCTGGCTATTACAGGGAACCGGGTAATTGGAAATTTAAAGCCATGCCTTTCTCCTAGCACTTTTACTTCATTTTTGGGCCCAGATTGCCAAATTGCTAACAGCCTTGGGCTCAGCCTGCTGTTAAATGCTAAGTCTCTAATAAATCTATCCTTAGACATGACCTAGTCCTGCAGGAAAGATCAGACCTGGCGTGCATTGCTGGCTGGGAAGGATGAAGAGATGTCCATATCCAAGATCTGCTCTCCTGGGTTTCCAGTGTTACACAAACTGCAACTCCAAGGCCAATAAGAAAGGATACTAAGAATTATCTGGGAGACCTGGAATTTACTAGATACTATATTCAGCAGGGTGGCTAGTTATGAGGCCCTATAATGTGAAGTTGGGTTTGAGGGACAAGCAGAGATGGCACTCTTACACCATCTACCCTCGTGCTTAGTTGTATTCTTACCTGAACCTCTTGAGCTTAATACAAAAAATACAAACGTACTTTAATATTTGGGAAAAAATAATTTGAAATATAAATTCTTACAGATCTTGTAAGAATTCTAAAATAAGACAAGAAACAAAAGAACAAAAGTATCTACAGATGCAAGCTGCATGCATCCATGATTCTGGATGAATGGATTTTTCAAGGGTTAGGATAAATAACAATGCAAAGGGCTTAGATATAATTCTTAAAATGAGCTAAATAATTCCTCCACGGGATATTAGATGTGAATAATGTGCATGACTTTTAATAGAAATTTGAGTATTATTTTCTTTAGTGCATTTTTCAAAGCCAAGGCTTAAGCTAGGTAAGTAATGAAATTAAATCTAGCTATATTTTAAAAACCACAATAGTATAAAGCTGTATCACATGTTAATATTCCCTAATTAGCTGAGTTAAAAATATAAGCAAGCTTTTAGAAAGACTGGGAGGGAACTACAGAAAGATAACTTGCTCCAGGGAAGAAGCAACAGTTCTCTGAAGTACAGCAAAGAATTTCACATCAAAGAGCTTATGTAAATGAGTGTGCACTCTAAAATAATAATTAAAAACCTCTTTCTTACAATAGTCTCTTATTTAAAAAAATAGAAAACCAGCACTGAATAATTTCACTGGTGTCAAGAAATGACTCTATATACTTTATTTGTCAAACTACCTTGGGGGGAAAAAATACAACCTTTTAATTAAAATTTAGAGATGGCTAGGTCAGAACAAAAATGGCCTGCAAGATTTGTAATTTCAGAAATAAAATTTCTGAAATGAGACTAAGTTAGGAAATATAGAGATAGTCAATACCAAGACCAATGATATCACATTTCCTTTTTTCTGCTAGTAATATTTGGGAAGCAAGATTCATATATATTTACGTGAGAGTAAGGTCTACTGAATACAGCATGAATAGGATAGGTCTGTTATATTTAAAGGCAAACAATAACAGAATGGATTAAAATATTTGACTTACCAAAAGGATAGATACTTCTGGAATATTTCAGCTTGACAATAAAATCAATAATCACAGATAAAATGTTAGAAAAAATGGCATTCTATCTGTTGTATCAGATAAGTTATATACAATTTCATTTTTTGTGAAACAGCTCTAGAAAAGGGAACAAAAAAAATCTAAACTTCTTAAATTTTCATTAGCTATACACAAAAATAACAAAAAATACAGGCATTATTTGCTCCCAGTATTTATAGGAGAGGTAATCCTCGACAGCAAGATTGCGACCTGAATTTCTATCGCTAAGCATTGCAGCTGTGAAGAGCTGCCCCATAACTTGGCAATGGCAATCCTTGTACTCACTGTTACCATTGTTAATTGAATCCCACAGTTCTTAAGCAAGGCAAGAGGCAGAAAGAGAACCCAATGGTGTGAAGGAGGATCAAGGGTGCACAACTGTGTGAAAGGGTTTGTGAAAGGCACAGCATGATCAGGGAGAGTATGCGAGAGATGCAGCACATGTCGGGAACAGTGCATGAGGATGCAAGGGGGTATGCAAGGATGCAAGAAGTGTGGAATGCATCGAGGCACTGTGTGAGGGTGTACGAGGTGTGAGTCTGGGAATTATGGACTAATACAGTTTATATAGCCACAATTTTACTAAATTCTGGCATTAGTTTCAAGTGTTCCAGCAGCAATGAGACAGAGCTGTTGTGATGTATGAAATGTACCATAACCCAAATTACCGATGCATTAAAAAAGTCAGATTCTTGTTGTATAACATGTGCAATGCAGCAGAACATATGTCATAAACTATTACATTATGACATCAGTTCAAACACAGACCAGCTAATAAATGTAAAGTGAAAAATAGTGCTGTATTTTATATAAGTACACAAAACCATCAAAGTTAACAAAAGCACCTCATGTAGTATTTTAATACATGCTCTTTATGAAATAATTGTCCATTACTAATTTGATGGTAGATTAAATAGCTTTAATAAAACAAAAGCTTAAATCAACAATCAGAACCAAAAAGCACTACAGAACCAGTATACAAGTTCAGCAAAATCTCAGCAAAGCAAAAATTGATTATTGCTATATGTTCATTGAACAAGACCCTGATGCTGGGAACGGTTGAAGACAAAGGGAGAAAGGGACGGGAAAGGATGAGATGGTTAGATAGTGTCATCAACACAATAAACATGGGTTTGGGCAGGCTCCGGGAGACAGCGGAGGACATGGGGGCCTGTCATACTGTGGTCCATGGGTCACGAAGAGTCAGGCACAAGTTGGCGACTGAACAACAACAAATGTATATATGTATGTTATAATCATGAATTATTACCTCCTCTGAAAGTCTCAGGACAATTTGGTAGATTTCTCTGATTTATTTATATATATGTAGATCAGTAAATGTGTTTACAGTTGCATATACATTTGCCAGTACTGTCTGTAAAAGTAAGCACTCCAAATTTACAGAATGGCAACAGTTTGCCCCTAATCAGATTTTCTATAAAATTAATCATTCTTACGGTGCTCAAATGTGATTGTAAAATTACTTTGATCTGAATGTTCAATATATTTTTTTATGTAATCCATGACAAAGTATAACATGATTTACTGTATCTGTATATGGCAGTCGAATAGTTGACAGAACTGAATAACTTAATGTAGGAAGAAAAAAAATCTTCTGGCATGAAAATATACAGATAATAATTGGGGCGCTTTAGTATTGTATTACAATGAGGTATATGCAGGCTGATCATAAAGAGTTCAAAACAATTATAATTCTTTCTCATCCATTTACTGAAAATGGGTTTTTTCCCCCTCTAACACATTCTCCAGCTGCAGCTGCAAGTCATTTTGGAACACTTTGAGTCCCCCCACCCCCCCAAAAAAAGAATACAAAGCATCAAATGGCCTCCTCCTTTTTCAACCATTGCGTCCATGTTCAAATTTTTTACATTTCTCAAGTAAATTTAAGTACAATTTCTAACGAACATGCTTTAAATAAAGACCGGCCTTATCAGTCACATATGATCTTGTACTTTAACTAGAAACTCTGTACTACAGCTGCCTCCAATCTTTTGGGTGCTAGGGACTGGCTCTGCGAAGGGCATTTTTTCCATGAACTGGGGTATGTGGTTTCATGCACTGCCTGGATCCAATATGTGCACGGATTGGGCTTTGCTTGCTTGTGGCCCAGTTCTTGGGGATTGGGGGCTCCTGCCGTAGTCCATTCAAATCTGAGTTACTGAAATATGTATTTTTTATTTATAGTTATCTTTAGGACAGTGGTGGCGAACCTATGGCACGCGTGCCAGAGGCGGCACTCAGAGCCTTCTCTGTTGGCATGCGCGCCGCCGCCACCACCAGCAGCAGGTCCATCAGGCCTCCACCGCTGCCCGGAGTAGGAGCCCTGCCCAGCACAAAGGAGGTGAAGCGGCCGAATAGCAAGCCCGAGTAGAGATGGTAGAGCAGAGGTCACCAACCATTGTCGATTGGTGGACTGGAAGAAAAGGAAGGGGGAAGCATTTTACATGCGTGCACACGCGCACGAGGTCGCGACCATGCACGCACTACAAATGGGGCGGGGCTAGTGCCTACGTGATACTCACTAGCCCTGCCTCGTCCTTGCGTGGTGCAGCGCCTTGCAGCACAGTGGCCCATTTTTGTGCCCCTGGTTTTTGCGTGCCAGAGGCGGCACTTCCCCCCCCCGAGGGCACCAAATGCTGATGCGCCCTTGGCACTTTGCAATAAATAAGTGGGGTTTGGGTTGCGGTTTGGGCACTCGGTCTCTAAAAGCTTCGCCATCACTGCTTTAGGATGATAAACTGCTTCAACCATGACCAATTCTAAGCAGCATATGCTCCCAATTGCAAAACAAGTTAAACAATAATAAATGATAATGGTACAGGTAGTCCTCGCTTAATGGTAGCATCTGGGCTAGAATTTCCCTTTCTAAAAATGTGGTCATAAAGCACTACATCACATGGATGCATTACTTAGCGACAGCAATCCTGGCACCATCCACTGTTGTTGTTAAGCAACAATTATGGCTGGTTAAGTGAATGTCACCCAGTTGCCTGCTGTAAGATGCAGGACGCCATGCTACTGGCTATCAGAGGCTGCTGTGACATTGGTTGCACAGCTCCCAGATTGCAAACACGTGACCATGGGTGTCTTAGGATGGCTGGAACTTTGAGGACTGATTGTTAAGTACCACTTGTTCAGCACTGTCATAACTTCAAATAGTTACTGGACAAGTGGTCATGAATCAAGGACTTACCTGCAATATTCTGTTATATATCAAAGAACAACAAAGCCAAGCCAAAGCAAACCAACAGTCTTACTGCAGGAAAGAATTCAATCATATCAAACCCCAAAGGATTTCAGATATACCCAAGTCTTAATGATTTCTTGAATTCTAAAACAGTGCCAATCTTACCTCAGATAATGTTCCAAAAATAAGGGAGAGGGACTTACAGAGAGGTTCCACCCTCTACTGATGGCACTCCCTCAAGTAAGGACCATAAAAGAGCTCCTTTTCCCACATCTAATCAGATAGGAACAAACTATTAGGAGGAGGCCATCACAAAGATAATCTGGTCCTGAGTTACGTAGCACTTTAACGCCCCTGACTATAAACAGTTGAGTAAGGCAGAATTTATGTGATCCCATCCAGAACGAAAGACCACTGGCTTCAGTTGAATCCTCTTTTGCTGGGACTTAGTCTCAGTCTGTCCTTCGTCATCCAAATCCCACTAGGACATTACCTCAACCATATTTCTGATTGGTCCAAGGTTGAGTTATATTTGCTGATAACTCATACTGGAGGATGACCTTTCCCAGTGGTTTCATGTAGATATTATATACAAGGACAGTAAGGTTAAGCCCTATGGCACCATCACAAAGGACTTAGAAGCCAACTCCCTCCCTGTTCCTACTGACTAGAACTGCATATGGGGGAAGTGGAACAACTGCTGATCAAACCCTATTGTTTCCAATCCATAAAATAGTTCAGAAAACTGCCATTATCAATAGTATCAGAGACAGCTGAAAAGCGAAGAAGGCCAGGAGGGTTGTTCTCCAATCTCAGTCAAGTCATTATTCATTCCCAAATTCAATCAGTGTTGTCTTGGTTCCACATCTGAAACCATACTGAAAAGGGTCCAGGCTCATTACCTTCTGAACAACATTCCCCCAAAGAGGAAGGTTGGGTGGAAATTCTTCAAAGAGCTGCTTGAATGATAGTTTCTTGAGAAGAAGGCACACCACTTTCTTTCCCAAAAATGCATTTGCTACTACAACCAGTCTGAATGTTATAGTTAATTATGAAATATATATAGCCAGATATTAGGAAAAACCCTAAAATCCATAATTGGACAAAAATTATGTTAGGACTGTCCAAATATGAAGATTTCCCAACAATCTAAATGACTTATTTGGCATTTTACATCAGTTCTGAGAGATGTGTTTGTTATGCCTATTTAAAGCTTCTAAGAAACCTTTTAGTAAGGAGCATAAAATATACGAAACTGCAGAAAATTTATATCTGTATGCTATATGCCACTTTGTTGTTGTTGTTAGCTGCGAAGTTGTGTCCGACCCATCGCGACCCTATATGCCACTTTACTGTGCTTTATTTAGAGGCAAAAAAGTAAAAGAACACAAAAAGGAGATAAGATATATTGTCAAAGCCAACATCTTCATCTTAGAAGAACCTTAGCACAAGAACTAGCTAAAGTTCCTTCTAAGGAACAGCACATTCTAGACCAGATGAAAATATCTATGCAGTTCCAGTTAAAGACATAGCTTCATTTTATGATTGTTTTTATTTTTATACCTTGTATTTAGCTCAGGGAAGTCGGGGAGGGGGGAAGGGGAGGGAGGGAGGGAGGGTTGGGCTGGGTTGGGAAGGGGTGGGTGGGTTTGGAGGGGTTTTGTTAAAGATAAAATGTATTGAAAAACTTTTCAATAAAAAAAGACATAGCTTCATTTTAAAGAGCCCCAGCACATAACAGGTATCTTCAGAGCTTTTGGATTCTTAAGTAAAATGATCCTTCGAAATGTATAAAGATGCTTAAAGGGGCATATATCTGCAGAGCCTTATAGCAACTGTGTATTTTGGAAAAGATGGTTGCCACGCGCAACACAATTCTTCAAAGTTTGGTTTAAGAAATTTGTAGACAGGTACTTGGTTCATTTCCACACATTCTGAAGGACCTTTTTCAGAGCACTGCATGATACTTATAAAATACACTTTCCTCTATAGTGGATCCTAAAACAATTCATGGGAAAAACAGGCTATCACTTAGCACAAGACAATGTAGGTACACTAGTCTAATTTGTAGCTCAGGATTGAAATAAGGGGTCCTTGGTGCTCTCTGAGCTTCTAATGATGGTACATAGTTTGGGTAATAAAACTTCTACAAGAAAACAATCAAGCTCAGAGAGCACCAAGGACCCTTCAAACTTAATTTAGAATTAATATTAATAGGCAAGCATTGTTTATTAATACATTGTCATTTTTGTAAATGCACTGAATTAATAAATACCCAATTAGTAACTATTAACTATTTATCTTACATACTTATTCCATGTGATTTTTCAAATAATTACATTCAATATGAAAGTGCAAAGTGGTTTCTTTGTATATTGATTCATATGAGTCTTTAAGCCTTATTTTTCCAGGGTATGGTAAACACTCTATAAATTAATACATTTCCCACCATATTTTAGATTTTGCCTGAAATTCTAATACATACATCTGGAAAATGTTTTTGGAAAATTGCACTTTGATCCTTCTTTTCTCATTAAATTGACACCAGCGGGTAATCCAGATCTTAAAATTTCATTTTAAGAAATCCTCTATTATTTGAGAAACTTGAATGGATGGTGACTTTTTTATTTCAGATCAATTATTAGATGAAAATGATAAGTTTTATTATTTTCTATTTTTGTTGTTGTTAGCTGGGAAGTCGTGTCTGACCCATCGTGACCCTATGGACAACGTTCCTCCAGGCCTTCCTGTCCTCTACCATCTTCTGGAGTCCATTTAAGCTTATGCCTACTGCTTCAGTGACTCCATCCAGCCACCTCATTCTCTGTCGTCCCCTTCTTCTCTTGCCCTCAACCTTTCCCAGCATTAGGCTCTTCTCCAGTGAGTCCTTCCTTCTCATTAAGTGGTCAAAGTATTTGAGTTTTAGCTTCAGGATCTGGCCTTCTAAAGAGCAGTCAGGGTTGATTATTTTGTATAGTAAATAATAAATATTATTTGTGTATTGTTGCCCACTGGCAGTATCAAACACTTATTCAACATTGGATCAATTTATTGCAAACAACAACAACAACTTAAATTTGTATGCTGCCCAACTCTCAAGCCAATAAAAGATAAAACATGGCAAGTGCAACAAACCAGATAAATGAAGTATGTAGTGGAATGTGCGGATGACATTGGGGAATGAGGGAATTAGGAAACAATCTGATAAGAGAGGCAGGAGCCCTCAGTGACTTAACAGTCAGAGAAAGAAATTCAGGAAAGATCTACTTCAATGAATGAAGTGGTTAAAAGAGATAGCGGGAAGTTTGTACTTTCAGACTTGCAAGATTCTGTGAATGTGATCTTACAGTAAAATGGAATTATTTTATTTTGTCGTATTTTTTGTCTTTATCTGGGAGGCAAAAAACCCCCAAAAGCCTGCGTGAGGAGCCAGGTCTTCACAGTTCCTCTGAATAACAGCAGAAGGTAGTGGGGAGAGGAGAGCGCAACCTTATTTCAGAGAGTAGGCACTGCTAAAGAGAAGGGACACTTCCAGCATAGATGATATCATTTAAGTGCCAATGCTGCAAGATTGAATTCGCCAGGCAGATACTATGTCAGGCAGTTCCTCAAAAACACCAAGCCATATGCCTTATAGAGTACTATAGGTCAGTGATGGCGAATCTTTTAGAGACCGAGTGCCCAAACCACAACCCAAAACCCACTTATTTATCACAAAGTGCCAGGGCCGCCTCAGCATTGTAGTGCCCTCAGGGGGGCATGGGGGTGTGGCCCACTGGGTGGGCATGGCTGCACTTGTCATGGCAGACTGGGTGGCATGGCTGGAGTGGGCATGGCCACCTCTATGTTGCTCATGGGGGCGATGCCTGTAGGGGCCGGGCAGGGTTGGGGGAGATTCAGGGGGTCTCTGGCGGGTGGGGTGGTGGGCAGGAGGCCCAGCATAGATGGGAGGAGGCGCCAATGGGGATCTGGCTTTCCCTGCTCGGGCTGGCCTTTGGCTTGCTGGGCGTGGGTATGCTCTACCACCTCTACTTGAGCTTGCTAGCTGGCCGCTTCACCTCCTTTGTATTGGGTGGGGCTGCTGCTCCAGGCGGTGGCGGTGGCCTAGTGGACCTGCGCAAGCTGCTGGCAGTGGTGGCATGCATGCCCACAGAGAGGGCTCTGAGTGACGCCTCTGGCACGCGTGCCATAGGTTCGCCACCATTACTATAGGTAATGACCAACACCTTGAGCAGCAGGTTTACAATTGTGGGTATTTGTGGGGTTTGCTTTGTTACTAAATTATCAAATAACACTTTTGGCTCAAAATGCTTTTTGTCAGCTGGTTTGCCATATTTTGCAAGGTATAGAAGCATCATCAGGAAAACATAATAATCATTTATAATATGCTATGTTGAAAAATGAACTGGAAATTTCCACTATTAGGAAACTCCTCTGCTCACTTAACTGATGTATTGTTTTCACAAATAAATTTTTATCTTGGCCCTGGCTACTGCTGAAAACTCCTTTTTCCCCACAATGCCCATGATACAATAGTAGGCTCTACTATGAGGGTTAATTCCAAGTGTAATCTTTTCACATGCTTAAAGTAGCTCCGGATCAAAACAGACTCTTTAAATTGTGGCTTGGGAAATGTGCAATATATTTAGATTAAAAGACTATTAATATTAAACTCTAGTCTTATATTATTTTAAGAGGTTATGTGTTGGGTCTTTTAAAATTGTTAATTTTATATGCATTACATATATTTCATTAATTTTAATTAGCTGTCCTTGGAAGTATTTTCATTAAATTTCTGTAAAATGTAGTACAGCTTAAAAAACATTAAAATAACTATATTGAAATGTCAAAAACCCGACAAACTTTGTACAGTAGCAGTACTCAGAAAATGGCTTTTACGCTAATTTGGAATTGATTATTAACACAAAGAATATGTGGATTTTTGTTACAATATATTAAGCAAATATAAGAGGCTCTTAAGTGCACAATTGACTTGTAATGATTATCTTGATATTTCTCCACCTTTTTGAATACAGAGAAAACACTCGTGTTTAAAATGACAATAATATTATGTCTAGTCTTGACAAATTTAAAACAGGAAATGCCTGTTCTGGATGAGATTGGTGGTTTACGGTTACTATGATAAATAGAAAAACGGGATTTGAGTTCATTGAAAAGAACAAACAATCTTTTTAAATTAAGAAATAAGCAGATATACGCCTTCAAGAAATACACATTTTAAAAGTTAATATAACTTTGTTAGAATATAGACATCTTAGTCCAGAATACAAGGCTTCAGACAGACAAAAAAAATGAAGTAACACTATATGCGAAAACAAAATTATAGACACCAGAAAAACAAATTCAAGATGAGGAAAGAAAGTAGACTTATAATATTGCATTTTCAGATTGAATTTGGAAAAACAACAGCTGCTTCAATTTTTTCTCTAAATGATAAAGCAACCTTTTATGAAAAAAAAAATTCAATCACTTCTTGAAATTGCAGAGTGAGAGATCCTTGTTCTTTGAGATGGGTATCTCCCTTATATGATAAAATAATTTTATTTAAAAGAAATACTGAAAAACTCCTTCAAAATGTCTCAGCCTACATATCACAGTTATTTCTCTTGGATGCCTAGATATATAAATATCTTTCAGAGAGCATCTATTTATTACTTCTCAGTTCATAAAACTTATTCAAGGATAGACATGTGTTGCATTTCTAATGCTCTTTTAACCAATCTTAGAGAAGGGGAGATGGCAATTCCTTTTTATGCAGGTCATTATCCAATAATAGTAAATCTGAATGGAGGAATTTCCAGATCAAAAGGGCAAGGATTCAATGAATTATGGGCTCAACGGTGGTCATATGTCAAGGACTACCTGATGTATGAAAAGATAAAAGCAATAGAGAATCAACCAGACCTGAGGTAAACAAGACTTACAAATAGATGAATTTTAGTAAGCATAAATAATTTGAAACAATCAAATAAACTGCTGGATACATTTGCATATGGAACAGGATAAAGCAATTATTATGTCTATTTAGGATGGTACCAAACATGTTTCTACAATGAAAGAGGTGGTGCTGCTACTTGGTCAGCTATAACTCTAAATTATATGGTAAACAGGCCAATGACCAAAAACATGTGGCAAATATTTGAGTAACATATTCTGATTTAAAGAAATGAAGAAACAAGGGGGAATACAGAGACTCTTGGCCAAATTTGAAAATCATGCAACAAGGAACATTTGCTGGGCTTTATTTATAAGCAGCTGCTGAAGCATGACTCAGAATTTGAATAAGTCAAATATGTCGTGATTAAATTATTGCAGAATTTGAATGCAGTAATAGAGATGCACAATGGGAATTTCAATGGAAAAATATTAATTTAATATTATACTTTGAGAAAACTTGTACAATGTTGTTTTATTACATGTACATTTTTGATTGCTAGAATGGACAATTTATTCTCTCAAAATTGCTGGAAACAATGAGGTTAGATTTTTTTTTCGTATTTGGCAGCAACTTTGCAAAGCTCAACAATTCTGGGAAAGGATTTATACTGAAACTTAAAAGCTGAATTCCCACTTTATTCTATAATATTTTTATTAAACTTTATTAAACTTCAAAGTATACAGAATTAATTTTGTATATGATCACTGCTGCCAGGATATTATATACCTTTTATTGGAAGGTTGTTTGATCCCATTTGCAAAAGAATGATTAACAAAGTTTTAGGAATACGCTTTGATGTCTAGAATAACCTCATTTCACCGAAGTAAATCTGACATAGAATCCAACACTACCTGAAAACCATTTCTAGACTATGTGCATTTGTGCTACAACCAACATTTGGTTTACGTACAGAACCTATATTTCAAATCACAATGGATTCTCACCAGTATGGATTGAATTATATTTTATAATTGTACTTGGTGATTTATCCTGTCTTATCATGGTTCTTGATATTCACTCTTACTTTACAACTTAGTAGTGATTGTAATCCTTTAAAAGCAATATAATATATTCAGTTATTTATAACTAATTATATGCTTGAAAGTGATAACATGCTTATTTCAAAATCCTTTGCTTAGTCATCTGTAATCTTCTGTTTTACCTGGTCTTTTTTATGATTATTTATTTGCTTCCTTTGATGTTTAAGCACAGCAGATAAGTCTGACCTATGTAGAGGAATCTGGGCAATTCGATAAACAAAGTTATTAGCACTTTCCACAAGCAAATGCAGTACAGACTTTCTGACATATTACTTATGACATTTATACTGTATTCTATCTTGTTGAAGTTTAATGGACAGTTTCCTTATCCTACCATCACCTTCACAATAATCATCAGCCAAAGTTGAACTTCTACAGGAAGAGTCACCGTCATGTGGAATAGAATCATTCATTCATGAATGCATTCATTCAATCAATCACTGGACCAAGAACAGATAAAAATAAATTTTACAAAGGATCAAAGCAATAACCAGTCAGCCAATTCAAAGCAGAAATTTTAACAGTAAAGTATAAACAGAACGTTATTGTCATCTATGGTAAACCACAGCCAACAGCTTGACTGAATATCTACATCTTCAGTTATAGCCAAAGTAAAATCCATACTGCACAAGCTTGGCTTCTGGGAAAAAGACTGAGATAATGAGTTAACCAGAGCTGAGAAGATTCAAACCTGGAAATATTATATCTTCTTCACATATTACATCCAGGGAGAAGAGAAAAGAACTCTATAACAGTTCTTAATGTTTCAAAACACTATACAAGAACAGTGGAGCTGAGGACTGCCCCCGACCTCCGTTCATTCCGCCGGGACCTGAAGACCTGGCTCTTCGAGCTCTCTGGCCCAGGCTGAGGATTAATCTTATTTTAACTGGGGTTTTATTTATACAGGGACAAATATAATTTTTTTTAAATTTGCTTTTAACTTTTGTATCTTGGTTTTTAATTACCCTGTAAACCGCCCTGAGTCCTTCGGGAAAGGGTGGTATATAAATGTAATAAAATAAAATAAATAAATAAAATAGCTGCTATAAGCTGTTGCTTATAACAGAAGCCCTTGGGCAACCAAAGGAACTCCTTTAAAATGGACTTTATATGGATTTGAATTATGCTCTCAATTTCCATTTGCTGCATCTTCTATATCTCTTCAATGAAAGTTCAACACAGAGCACAATGCAATAGCATAGATAGAAAGTTATCAAAATATGTTATTACCATCACATTATCCCTCTAGGAATGGTCAAAGGATATAGTCAGTATAAGTTGAACAGAATTATTTCAAGGCTACTGAAGGTTCCAATAACTAGTCAGAACTGATGTTTTTAATATGGAACCTACAGATATCTCTTCCAGTGCTTTCTGCTGCACTTTATTTTCTTTTTTAAAAAATGAAACAGGAAACATGCATGGATTGAATTCAATCTACAAGACATTGTCTGATATATCCCAGGTGCTGTGGTGTAAAGGGTTTTACAAGTGTTAAACAGCAGGTGGGATGCTAAACCAGTAAGCTATTGGCAATCAGTGTGCTAATGTCAGAATAGTTGCAAGTCTTGGTTTATAGGTTAACTTGCCAGGAATTTTCAGCTGTAGCTTTTGGGTCATTTTCAAAGGCAGCACATTGCAGCAGTCTAGTCAGGTGGTGATCAAGTTATGAGTTGGTGATCAAGTTATGAGTTACCAACAGAGCATCTTGGTCATAACATCCACATGGATGAATCTTCCTCTGGCCATGGCTTCCACTGTTTAATTAGGACTAATGAGTCCAGAAGAACCCCCAAAGTATGAATAAACTCCTTTGGAGAGAGCATGACCCTGCCTAGTGACTACCAGAGCAGATGTTACAAAGAACAGTCATAACGATAGCAGATTTTGTCTTTATAGTGTTTAACCTGAGCTTGTAACCTGTAGACACTGACTCAGAACTTCAACAGCATCTCCAATTCAGCCCATATGTTATATGACATCCATATAACTGGATGTCATTAGCATCCGACTGAACAATGAAACATCTCTCCCAGCAGTTTCATGTGGATATCAAATAATGTGGGGAAGAACACTAAAAAATTCTCCATGATCACTAAGTGCAGAGACCTTAATGAGGTAGAACCACTGTAAAAAAATGGTAGTTCCAACCCTTGCAGGTGATCCAGAAGGATATTAGGGTCAATATTAGATCCTGTATAATCAAGAGGGATGCAGTTCCACCTTCAAAGTTTCAACCAAAGTAATTGACCAAAGCCAAAAAAAAGCTGTTTCTGCCCCATTACTAGCTCTGAATCATGTCTGGAAGGGATCCAGATAATCCATTCTTTCGTAGCTGACCAGCTACCATTTGTTAATTGTCCTTGCAATGAATTGCCCACCAAATTGTCAGAGCATTTCTTCTCTGGAAAAATCTGGATCCATGAGGTACCTGAGATAAATCACTCTTAAGGCAACCAGGAACGCTTGCAGATGTCCAGGGCTGCTGTGAACTGCAACTTGACAAGGAAGGGATCTCATAACTGTTGCAGAGGGTATAGAAAATGGCCTTGAAGGACAGCAGAGAGAATCATTACCATGGCAATGATGAGACAAGCGTGGGTTGAGCCCATTCCAAGAAAAAAAAACTTTAAAAAACCTCAGACAGGCCCCTTCCTAATTCACACAAAGATAAAGTGAGGAAGGAGGGAAGCACATTCATATTTGCAAGATTCTGTGACTGCATCTGTACTAGTAACAGTAATTTTAGATGCAAATGTTATTTGTTTCTTCATTCAGTCTACCTTATATAATTGAGATGATAGCAATAGCAGATGTTAAAGTTCTCCATGTTCAAATTTCATCTTCTCCACTCTGAATTAAACACCAAGTCAAGTGAATTGAATGTAGTCCTTAACTCCATCTGTCCAAGCTTCTAAGGTCATATAATCAAAATCTGCAAATCAATTTATTTTTGCAGCATTTTATTTTATTTTATGAAAAAAAGTTAAAAACCTGATTTTAGCAAATGCTATTCCAAGTTTATCTTTTTAAAAAAAAAACAATTTACCTCACAAGACAATGATTCTTATCTTATAGTGTCACCTTCAGGCTTCCTGCCACCTTTAAAGAAAAAAAAATTCAAACACTGCTGCCCTCAGGAAAAGGCTACTGGCTGAATTCTAGAAGTTTTTTCAAGTAACGTCTGAAACTGACTGGTCCTTTCTCTTCCCCCAATAATGCTACTGACAAAGGCTGCTTGTATGAAACACTAGATTTTTATGTTAACCTGTACCATTGCCTCTTTCATCCTTATTCTTAACAGAATGTTTTCCCCCCTGAAAACCCACAATCCCATTCTGCTACATCTTAGCAGCCATACAATTTAGGTTCAAATAAGATTTTTTTTAGATTTTTTGAGAGGGAAAGAACATTTGGAAATTTGTATTTTATTGTGTTTTTCTACAGAAGCATAGCTGATTCATTCTTGTTAGTTTTCTGTCTGACACAAGATACCATTAACCCATATCTACTATAGAAAATAAACTTTTTAGGCATCAGTGGTAAATACATGGGAACCAATGAATTGGATATTGTCCTTGTGAACAAACCAGAGTTTAATAGTAAAGCACCACTGAATTCCCAAAGTTCAGTCTTGGAATATCGAGGAGGCAAGAGGAGAAGGGGTTGAGTAGAGCTGATCCACAACTCTTTCAGAACTACTGCAAAATCAGCACAAATACTAATAACTAGATATTTCATGCACTGCAGGAGCAGGCAATCCATAGTCCCAGTGCACCAAGACTGCATCACCAATTTACATGTACTCTGTAATTTGGTCCACTTGCCATATAAAGTTTCTAGAAAATCTGATTCTGTTTCTGGAGATATAGGCAAACATTTCACGTTTTCAGTTGGCATTAGTTACTATTATAGTTTTGCTTCCTTTTTTTTAAAGGTCAGCTACTTTTGAAAAGAAAATACACCATTATAAAGCAGCGTAACTTTAATCTGGAAAACTTAACTTTTCACACTAATGTGTTTCAAATTTAAAATGATCTAAGGAAAAAAAAGGAAACGTCTTTTGAGTATTTTTTTTTCAGATAGAGTTAAGCAGAGAAATAGAAGTAGTTTGTATCTGGGAGGCCTCCTTTTTCTATTTCCTATTCTTAAATCCCACCATCCTAGTTAAAAAATACAAGCAAGAAAAGAAAAGAAAAGAAAAGAAAAGAAAAGAAAAGAAAAGAAAAGAAAAGAAAAGAAAAGAAAAGAAAAGAAAAGAAAAATCACTCATGTCCCTTCTGGTAACATCACAGCTTCATCAAATGCTCTTGAGTAGCCTTCAGAAGATTGGAAAGTTGAGCAGCATCTTCAGACATTTCAAACATTACATACCTCAGATAAAGTGAACTTCAGTCCAACATCCCACTAATCATCTACCAAACTTCTTAAGATGGAAAAATCTTTTCTATATCCAATAACTATCATACAGATTTCAGGTTATGTTTCTTCAAATTACATGTACTCTGTAATTTGGTCCACTTGCCATATAAAATTTCTAGAAAATCTGATTCTGTTTCTGGAGATATAGGCAAACATTTAACATTTTCAGTTGGCATTAGTTACAATTATAGTTTTGCTTCCTTTTTTTTTTTAAAAAAAAAGGTCAGCTACTTTTGAAAAGAAAATATACCACTATAAAGCAGCGAAACTTTAATCTGGAAAACTTAACTTTTCACACTAATGTGTTTCAAATTTAAAATGATCTAAGGAAAAAAAGAGGAAACTTGATTCAAATTCAGCTTTTAAGCAAAAATGACAATGTCGTCATGAGTTAATATTAATCCTTTAATTAAGAATTTCAAAGATTTAAATACTTTCTCTGACCTTGGCTTTAAATAATTATGCTAAGTGTGGATTTCTTTAAATTCAGAAAAGATTCTGAACTGTTGATCATAGTTATGTAATAGTTTCAAGCTGGCAGATTTCCAACATAAGCTGTTTAAAATTAGAGACGAAGAATATGATACCCACAAATGAAATGTCAGTTTCCCAAATGCTGTTCCAATTCTATATGCTAATTGTTCCATTTGGTTGCTGTATTTCATCTTGCAATAAATTAAAGATGGTACTTTAATATATGCTAAAGCATTTAAACACCTGGATGTCAACTAATGTAGATAAGTATTTTGAGAAGTTCCTTTGTAGTCTAACATCAAGTATTTAAGCACCATCAAAAAGGAATTTTGCCAAAGCAAGGGCAAAACAAGCCAAACTGAAGCCCTAGATGTAAAGTAAAATGAAGGTTTATTTTATCAGAAGCAGTATTTTTGCTTCATTTATATGCTGTACCATTTCGGAGGATGAAAATTAGTAATATGGTTTAATACTCTATGCTGGTATCAAACGCTTCCTGGAAATCTCATATTTAAAGGACAAAATATTCAAGTTCCTGATTAAAAAAATTGTTAATGTAAGATAAGGATAACCTTTATTGTCAACTTCTACTGTGGGCACACTGGCACACATTAAAAATGAAATTCTGCTGCCTGCTTTCAAAAGTGTACACATACATAACAAACATATAGATAAGCTATATACCTATATATGTATATACTACACCCTTACATATAAATATTAATCACTTTCCATCTTGAATACATAGCGGAAAGAGGAAGCTTGAGAGTTCACAAGGTTGATACTCTATGGAACAAAACTGTGATTGAATCTAAATGTTCTGCTTTGGATATCACGAAGCCTCCTCCCTCTCAGAAGTTAACAAGGAAAACAGGTCGTGAAGACAATACTGTGGATCCTGCTCAAGCAACGCTAATGTGCTAAGTCCTGGATGGAAGGGAGGGAACTGCCAATAATCTTTTCAGCCATCCTCACCACTCTCTGCACCGCCTTCCTGTCGGAACCAGTCATGCTTCCAAACCAGACTGTGATGCAATATGACAGGATGCTCTTGATCGTCCCTCTATAGAAAGTGGTCAGGACAGGGGAAGGAAGATGTGCTTTTTTCACGTGACGCAGAAAATGCAGGCGCTGCTGTGTCTGCTTCACCAATTGCAACGTTTAAAACTAGGCTGCTTTTCTTACACCAGTTCACCAAACCCTCTACCTCCTTGCGGTAAGCAACCTCATTGTCATCTTGAATAACGCCCACTACTGTTGTATCCATCTACATACTTCACAATATGGTTGGTGGCAAACCTTGCACAACAGTCATGGGTCAACAGGGTGAACAACAGCAGACATAGGACACAGCCCTGCGGAGAACCTGTGCTCAAGTAAATGGTGTTAGAAACGTTAGTCCTAACTCGCACATACTGGGGCCTGTCAATAAAAAAAAATATCAAGAATCCTGTTGCACAATGGAGTATTAAAGCCTAAAAAGCACAGTTTGTCTATTAGATGCTGAGGAATGATTGTGTTAAATGCAGAACTGAAGTCAACAAACAGCGTTTGCACTTGAGTATTTCTTTCCTCTAAGCTCAGATGGAGAACAGAAGAAATAGCATCCTCTATAGAGCGATTTGGATGGTAAGCAAACTGAAACGAGTCAAATGCTGAAGGGAGGCTAATTATTATAACCAAACAAAGAAAAATAAAGGTAGTAAAAAAGAGATAGGCAAGAAAGTATTTCCCTTCTGAGGTATGTCAACACTATTCTGAGATATGTCAAGACTGAACTTCAATATTCAAGTTCCTATACAAGAACACAACTTCGTAATATCCGATTCTGGGTCACACTCTCTGATTATTCATTTGAACCAAAACAGGCAAATTCAATTTACTGCAATCATGACAAGAGAAAATGCTGGGCAGAAGTGGAATAAAAGTCAGACTAAATAGGAATGCACATTATTTCAGGCCCCAAAGTAATGTATCCTCAGTTATTTTAACTTTGTAGCTTTCTTTGTTGCCTGCCATTCTGTTGGGAGAGGGAGCTTTGGGGGATGCTTTGCACTCTCCGCTTTGTTGCCTTGTTTCCCTCCCCCCCCCCCAGGGGATGGAATGTCTCACCTTTATCTGAGAGATGGTTTGTGCTTGGAGCCAGAAGAATTGAAAGTGAGAGAGACCTTGAAGAGCCCACCGAAAAGACCTGGTTACCAAAACACAATGCCATCTGTGGATTGGCTGGGATTCAAATGAACACTGGGACACTGGGGAGGGGGGTCGAGGAGTATTGAATGCTACTTTTAATATATTGCTTTGCAGGTTTTTCTCTCAGATCTCGCCTTGATTCCCTGCTGTCACTAGTGTTCTGTACCAGCCTGCTACCGGCCCTGCAGAAAAGGCAGGGACAACCCCTTTTACAAGAAGGCAAGAGGCTGGAACTAAGCCTGCCAAATTTATTAACATAAAAACATAAACAGAGCAAAGAGAGCAAAGAGAGCAAACACGAACCATGAAACAGGAACTATTCAAATGGTTGCCTTCAGCAAACCAGCCCTCCCACGCATTCCCCTTTTATACAGTTCAGGGCGTGGCTTCTCTCTGCCTCCTTCCGAGGTGCCCCATTGCCTTCCTCTGTTTACTCCTGATTGACTGCCTCCTGCGTCGGGCGTCCTTGAACAGGGCCAACTGTGGGTCATCTTCATCCACGCTGTCAGGCTCACACAGCTGGGTCTGCGTCCTGACCAGGTGGGAGGGGCCTGGCTGAGGGCTCTCATCAGCAAGCTCTCCAACCCCCTCAGCAACCTCTCCAACACCCCCCTCCTCCTCCTCCTCTGAATCGTCCGACCCAACTGCCGACCCCACAGGCTGACCCTGAATCACAACAACTAGCCCCTAATAAAAGTTTCCTTTTGAGACAATGCTTATTTCAAGAGTTCTACTTTCTTGGGTGGCTTAGCTGAGGTAGGTCCTTACACTTTATTGATAGTGTCTCTGGTACCCTGTTAATAATAAGTGAATACATTGTTAATAAGTCCTTGTGATTTATTTATTAAATTTATTTATTATATTTATATCCTCCCACTCTCACTCCCCAAAATGACTCTGAGCAGCTTAAAATATAGTAAAAATAGAGATATCAAAAGAATGAAAACATAAAAACAGATTAAAATTGCAAGATTACATACAGACTAAAAACAATGGGGTCAGAGTGGAGCAGAGGTGGTGCATTTTCTATCACTGCACTAATCACCTACAGCCTACAATTTCTCCAACTCCTATCAAGGATTCAAAACAGAAAAATCATATCACTTTCAGTTTACTCTTGCAAAATAGGAAATTTTTTTTAACTTCTCTTAATCTTCACTCTAGTGCAGGAGTGTCTAGATTAGAAGACCCTTAAATAACTTGGAAAGGCAAAGTCAGAATTAACTATATGAGAAAACCTGCAGAGTGCATCCACAACCCAGTATCATCATAAATTCTTATAGACTGTCACGTACTTCCCTCTTTATTACACTGTTAGCAGATATGCCTACATTTAATATATTAATTACACTTTGATAATAGGGAAGGGAAGAACAAAGTTTTATGGATACTACATAAAAGGAAATACAAAGGGGGAAAAACAGGAATAATTGATAAATGCATTACTTACAAACCCTTTAACAAGTAGGACACTTTAAATAAATTTGATTCCAGTTCAGATGGTGGGAAAGCTCAGGCCCTAACTGTATACTCATACATTTATTTGGCCCAAGTTCCTAATCTTAGTTTTTCAATTGCATGCTGGGAAACTGCACTCCATAAAAATGTTTTTATGTGTTTGATAAGTGTTCCTTCCGTCACATTACAAATTACATCGCTATGCCAGCCTTTAGAAGGGCATTTGGTTCTGTAGTCAAGGCTTTGGAGGAGACAGTTTGTATTCAGTTCTGGGGCCAGAGGTTAGACACCACTGGGGTATATCTCAATTTCCAATAAACTACGCTCTTTAAATTTTGGAACTGTGGCCTGAGTTAACTGGGCCCAAATGACTGCTTTGAGAATGGTTCTCATTATTTGTTTGATTACATAGAATTAAAGAATTCCTGACTCCAACTGATTCTGGGTACTTTACATAAGAAAAAGCCAGAACAATAAAACAAAGACACACATGATATACATCCAGAAAGCAACCCAGAGGGTAGAATAAAATCACCAACCATGTTGTCCTTGAGGCCTAAGAGAACAGCCAAGTTTTCCGTGTCCTTGGGAACATCCTCAGGATGGGAGCCATATGGATCTCTGGGGAAGATTGCTCCAGAGACCAGATGCAACAACAAGGGAGGCATGCCTCCAAAGTTCCAACAGATGACGTTAGTTGAGGGGATATAAACTGCCTCCATGCTACCAGATCTTATCAGAGAGGTAGAAACAACTGGAGATACAAGGTCCCACAAATATCCAGTCTCTATGCCATGTTTAAATAATCAGGCCCTATATATCCAGAAGCCAACTGGCAACTACCACAGCTCATACAGTAGTGGTATCACATAGGCATTCTGTGGCATTAATGGCCATGCTGCCACATTCTGGAGTTGAGATATTTTTGCTTCAGTTTTGAGGAGGTGCAATGAAGTGCCTTACTGAATCGCCTCTCTTTGCCTCTATGTCAATCAAAACTGGGCCATTTCAAACAATATTTTTCTTCAGCAAAAGCAACAGTTGCACAGATGCTCCACTTATCCAGAGAAGTGAGGTGACGTGGCTACTCTGTTGTTTTGAGATTAACTCTTTGTGTTATAATTTTGATTTGAAAGCACACTTTGCTAGAGGCTTCAATAAAGAACCGCTCCAACATCTATAGTGCTGGTTTATGAGCATTGTGCAGGCTGAAGATAGTAACATACTATTCGCACTTCCCAAACTTACTCCAACGCTGATTTAGTTTCACATTAATTGTAATATCTCTGAATTGCAATATCTTAATCAGATATTTTGAGTCTTACCTTTTCCAACGCCATCTCCTTTTCTGCAGTATTAGTCTTCTTCAGATCCAGAATCATTTTTTCTGACTCAGTTTTCTGTTTGTTCATGGCAGTCTCATGATCTCTAGTGGCTCTTTGTTTTTCTTCTTCCCGAAGAAGACTAAGTTCTACCAACTGCTGTTTTCTTTGAGTATTCACCTGAATCAGCTCTTCCCTCAGAGTATGGATCTGGGCTTCCATGTCACAGATGATCTTTAAAATAACAATACCACCAATCAACAAGAACAAATATTTTGGCTTAATTTTTATACACCCCACCCCCCACCCCGAAAGTCTGCATCAGTTAGAACAGAAAAGCTGCCATATCAAAAGTAGAAAAATGCTTTCTCAAATTATTGACATTTTATAGTGAGCCTTATAAGTAAGCCTCCAGTGAGAATACATGGTGAAGTATCCCTGAAGGAGCAGGAATAGCACTGTTGTAGAGATCAGCAGTCAGACAGTGAATTCTGGCCAGCGCAGCCTCTCTGGAAAAAGGAGAGATTGTGAGATTGCCCATTTGTAACCAGGACAGCAGAAACTGAGTTTTTTGTGGTTGGCTCATAAGTTGAGCAGCTGGAAGTTGAGAGATTTCAATCAAGCTCAAAGTCATAATGCAACCTATGTACACAAAAAATTCAAACAAGCTTCATTTCTTGAACACTTTTGGTTGTCACTAGTTTAGATAGAGATTTTCTCAACGTAACATGAACCTGACTGTAATGCTGTCTGTAACTATGGAGATACTGAATGGGACGTTAACTAACAACGGAGTGCCATTGAAGACAAAAATATTAAGAGCACAGGAAGACAAAGTAGAAGACCGTCTTTTGTTAAGGACCTGGAAGTACTCATCTCTAATGATTTATGTTGTAAAGTTCATTGTAACAGCATTGCTAAAAAAAGCCCTAAAAGTTGTGAATTTAATTCTATGAAGTTTTTTCCCCCTGGAAATATTATATGGCTCATTATTTGTATTTTGTATATATTTGCTCTATTCACCGCCCTGAGTCCTTCGGGAGAAGGGCGGTATATAAATAAAATTATTATTATTATTATTATTATTATTATTATTATTATTATTATTATTATTATTATTATTATTATTATTATTATTATTGCTTACAAAACATACACTAGGCTAGGCCAATCCTAGAATACTGTTCAGCTGTCTGGAATCCTTACCGCATATTGGACATTAATACAATCGAGCGAGTTCAGAAGTACTTTACACAAAAGGTCTTACAGTTTTCTATCCATAATAGAATACCTAATGCTACTAGGCTTGAAATGCTTGATAGTTTAGAACTGTGATGCTTGCGGTCAGACTTAGGTACTGCATACAAAATTGTACATAATAATGTTATACTTATAAATTATTTTTTTAGCATTCATTGTAATGTAATGGATGCAAACAACCATTTTAAACTTAATGTAAACCACTCTAAACTCAATTATACAAAAGTTGATCTTTGTAACAGAATTCTCAAAGTCTGGAATATCTTACCTGATTCAATTGTCTCAGTCACTAAACTTCACAATTTTAATTCTAACTTAACATCTGTGGACCTCACTCCATATTTAAGAGGTCCCAAAGGATGTATGTGTAAGTGCACTGGTGTTGCCTAATGTCCCTGTCATATTTCAATTTTCTTATTTTCTTTGTTTGAATTTGTAATTTTTGTTTTACAAATATATATTTTTTAAAAAAATAAATAAAGGGGGAAGCTTGCCTTACCACCAGAAAAGCAGCAAAAGTAGTAGAAGGGAGGAGAGGATTGCTAGAGTAATCTGCGGAGAGAGGAATTATACCAGATTTGCTTCAGAACATGTTGAGCAATTGGCCAGTAAATTAGCTGTATCAACTGATATTAAATTGACAGCTTTTTTTAAAAAAATGGCTGAAAAAAGCTCGGTAAAACAAGTGCCTGTAAGTTTCATATAAAACTAATGAATAGTGGAAACTTTCCAAAGTAAGACAAAGTTATAGACAGAGAGTTGAAAAAAGAATTAGATCTGGCACTATTGGAATTAAGAGTGAAAGAATTATGTTTTGAGATTTAGAGCAATTTCAGAGGATTGCAGTGAAGATATTAGAGAAACCTTTAGCAACTTTGGAGGAGAGGATGAGATGAGATAGAAATAGATAAACTATATAGAATAAATACAAGATTTGTGACAATAAGAACTGTTCCAACCAATGTTTAGGTGCACTTGTATCTTGTATCAGTCAGAAAAGAGATCAACTTTTGCAGTACCATTTTAATACAAAACTGAAGACTGGGATTTATATTTGTGTAAAATAGGGAAGTCATAAAATGATATATCCACACAAGCATAGAAACACACATGTATTATTAAACAAATTAATAAATAATCATTTTTTTATCTGGAAATAAATAATCAAAGTAGTAAGAGATGCTATATTCCCATACATTTGGGAATTAATATCAGCCATATCTAGACTAATTTGTTTTCATTTAAATAAAAAATAAAACATGGCAGGCAGAAGATTCTTTAGTGTCTCAACAATTTCATAAATTTTTAAGAAAATGTTTTTAAAGTAAAATATGTATGATACAGAATAGAAAAAGAAAACTGTGGATTTAGCATCTTTTGTAATCACGAAATGTGAATCAGTTCCATCATTATCTTTGAACATGATTTTCAGAGGTTGGAAGATATAAAATGTAATTATAAACATTTTTTTAAAATTTAGCTTACAAATACAATTGATAGTTTGTGTTGAAACTTCCATTTATATGTCTTTCAACTTTTGAAACCTATTTTTAGAAGTATCTACTATAAAAAGATGTTATGCTGCTGACCAATACTCTATTAATATAACATTTTGTGAGTTTAAAGAATCAAGATTGACAGATACAAATTATGTCAATATTCAGGTATCTGTTTATCTAACTATTGTAAACCTCTTCAAAGTGCATCCTCAAGGTGTAAGACCACTGTTTTTGTATGAGACACTGTATTGTACTGTATGTTACATAGAGATATTAATCAGTGGAAATCCCTGTATTTACATATATAAGAACACTACCATTTTATTTCCCTTTTACTCCACTCTAACTACATACCAGAATTGGCAAAGTATAAATTAGATAAAATACTTGGATTTAGACATAAGAATGACTGCTTAAAACAGATTCCTAATTAGTTCTAGAGTTCTACATTATATTTTATTTTTCCCCTTTCAAAGCTTAAATATGTTCAACCAATTTTGTAATTCTTGATAAATTAACAATTCTACACTGTTTATTAAGGATCCAAAATGTTTATTTATGTTTCTGGCGAATCCCCAATGCTGCTGCACAGAATCTAGCCACCTGTGCCGTGATCACTGGCTGCTCATCCTTAAGCAGCCACTGGAGATAAATACTTTCCCAACGACCAGGGGAGGATATGGTTTTTTTTCCTGAATAGCTCTATAGAAGGAACATTGAAGGAGTATGTGTCCAATGGTCTCCACCTCTCCTGAGCCACAGAAGCAGAGTCTTTCAGCCAATGCTGTCTTTTTATACTTGCCGTACAGGACGACCGATGGAAACGCACGGCACCATGCAAGCAAGAATGCTTTCCGTTGGTTTACTGACTCCAACTAACTAAGATACCTGGCAGGTATAACCACGTATCTAATAGAGTCTGGAGTCAGAAACAGTGGAGCTATAGCTAAGTCCACTTGCCTCTCGATGTCCTCTACCCTTTGAAGCAAGGTTTGTTTTGCTTGGTTGTAGTTCAATTTGAGAATTGAGGCTGACAAGAAGCCTAGTTTGGCAAGGTTGGACTCGACTGCACTGATGATGTTACCTAGTTGGGGTAATTACATGTCTGAAAGAAAACAGCCAAGCTAAGAGAGCACCAAGGACCGCTCATTTCAACTCTGAGCTACAAATATTCTCTTTTAACAAATTAACAATTCTTTAAGCAATTTTCTTTTGGTATCAATCTCTGAATGCCTTTGCAATTTTAGGAGAGAAACACATCAATTAGGGAAGGTTTTCCTGATTATAATGCTTATAATGGAATAATTTCTGTAGTTAGTCATTTTGTTGCCAATATTAACTTTCAGGGTCAAACATTGCTTTATATAAATATCTTGATAATAGTTTGGGGTTTTTTAAAGGCCAGATTTTTTATTGTTCTATTTTTGTGACTCACGTTGTAAACAATTGTTTGATTAAAGATTTCATGTCAGTGTTTTAAAATGTTATGTGTGCATGTGTATGTATTTGTGTGCATGTATATATCTCTATACAAATTTTCTTTAATTAAAAACAACTTCCCTCTTAACAGATTCAATCAAATCTGAACAATTTTAAGGCCTACTTATTTCATTGGGACAATGATGACTGATTAAGACCGAAATATTCTGCATGGTATTGATATTATGTTCAATTACGGTTTCATGAACTTAGCATTTGGTTTTCTACAATGTGTGTTTACAGAGCTAAGGAAATGTTTACAAAAACATTTTAGAGAGGAACGCTATGTGTTGAAGGCCTCAGGCAGTATAAGCCTGTGAAGGAAACTCAAAGGACAAATGAGCTATACAACAAGAACCAAAACAACAAAGATGCTATGCAAAATTTACTGAAGTTTCTGGACAAATGCTGATTTGCAGAACTAGGCTGATTACCATAAAGAACAAGCAATTCAGTTCCAAGGATATGGTACAACTAGATTGTAAGCAACAAAGAATTTAATCTGTATGCAAATAGTGCAAACTTCATATCTGCAATAGGAAAGATCTTTTAGAAAGAGAGAAGCAAATCAGAAGCTTGTAAAACTCACTTATTCCAGAGAGCAAGAAGTATCCAGATTGGACTACTGCAATGTACTGTAAATGGGGCTGATCTTAAAGTTTCAGCTGCTGCAGGATATGATAGTGTTACCTATAGATCTTTTTCTGCGTGTGACACCACTGGTTTGCGAGTTACATCACCTGCTAGTACACTAGATGCAATTCAGTGTGCTGTAGTCATCTTTAGAGCCCTTTATAGCTTGGGGCTTGGTTATTTGAGGGGCTGTTTCTTCCCACTTGTTTCTACCCATCCCATCTACCTGACAGAAGGAACATACTTTAGAACCTGCTGGCTAGTGGGACTTAGGAGAAGAGTCTTTTTCTGTTTTATTTATTTATTGAACTTTTATGCTACCCATCACCTCAACAAAGTGACTCAGGGCAGCAGTCTTCCTTATGGCACTTTTCTTTTGGAATATCATCCTTCCAGAGATTAAATTGGCAACGTTCATATTGGCCCCTCCATAAGACTTTGAAGACATGGCTGTTTCCTCAAATCTGGACAAAATGGGCATGGGAAGGAGCTGAATGTTTGATTGTGGATTTATTCTCCATCTTCTCCTCTAGCTGCTATGGGTTTTGCATTTTTTTGTATCTGTTTTTTGCTGTTTTTAATATTGTTAGCCACCCAGAGTCATGTAAATGAGATGGACAGTCATATAAATCTACTACATAAATACATTTGTGTTAAACTGTATAGTTAATACTTCTCTAGCCTAGTTTGTTTTAAAACACTAAAGCTCCAAATCCACCCGTTATTCATTTCCAAATTCACTTATTAACCACTATTAGCCAAGAGTATCAATGAGATAAGAATTAGTGGAATACGTCACTGCATTTACACTTTTTTTCCATGAGCAAATTTGCTTAAGGCTGCTAACAGAGAAAGAGAAACTGAAAAATGTGCAGTGATTCTAAATGAGATTATGAGATACAGGAAGCGGCTTTTAACCTCAATCAATAGTGCTTTTTGTCAAAGCTGCTGTTTCCACATTGTTTATACTATCAGGGAGAAAAAATAAGCAAATTTCTGTTGAAATAATAAATGAAAAATAAAGTGTTAAGTATACAAGCACAGAGCCCCTTACATGATGGGCATAGCAAGATCAAAAGAAGTACATGCATATAATAAAAAATACATGTACTGTATATCATTACATTTAGATTTTTTTTTTATGAAGAACTGCAATAAATACAGAGTGTCTGTTTGCTTGTTCGCCCATCTCGCCAAGATGACTCCAGGCAACTGTTAATGATTGAGGTTCAAATTACCTGAAAAGGCCCTTGTCTGAGTGTTAAATCAGAATAAAAGTATTCTGGAAGACTGAGAAGAGGCAGCTAATTACTAGGATATAGATTCCCATTGGTACAGCATCCCAGTGCTGTAATCCTCTTCCAAAATTAATTTATCTCTTGCTTTTAGTACCATTTATATGCTAAATGAAGACATCTTACCTAATTCTCAAGGCCCTTTAGAGTTTAAGTAATTATAACATTATTATGAAATGTATGACTGCTATCTGTTTTGTGGTTGTCTTTGAAGCTGTTCATTTTTAAAAAAAAAATTATTGGATCCCTTCACATGGAGATTGGAAAATTGTGGGTAACCAGGGCTTTTTTTCTCATAGAAAGCTCAGAACGGCATTCCGGCACCTTTTTTTGTAAAAAAACCAAAAACCAAAAACCTTTTCCACAAGCTCTGCTGCTATTGGCTTTCAAAAGCCTATTGCAGTGGTAGGCAATTTTGGCTCTTTTATGACTCGTGGACTTCCACGAGTCATAAAAGAGCCAAAATTGCCTACCACTGCAATAGGCTTAAGAAAGCCAATAGGAATTGCTGCTGAGGCAAATGTTGCACAGGTAAGTTGCAGCGAAGGCAGGAACTTTGTACTCCTCCATTCTCCCCAACTACACCATCTCAACTAGGTAAGTAAGATATTATTTGCAAATAGGATATCCAAGTATGACTCAAGGAAATTTTCCCTGCATGGAGGGAGTAGTGGTTTGTTTCACTTTGTTTTACTTTTCAAATTACTGTAGGGAAGAAATGATGATTAGAAAAAGGCAGGGAGTTATTTTTATTAGGAAGAATTCATTTATCCCATGCTAGATCTTTGGGAGCTTAGTACCACCAGCATAGAACATTTGCTTTTCTGAAACTTCATTCAAATTCAATTCCTGATAGGGGCATTTGAAAAAAAAAAGTTATTTATTAAATTTATATGCTGACTATCTCACCAGGATGACTCTGAAGTCAACTGTGAATCCATGCACAGGGGGGCCATTAAGCCCAATTTTTCCACTTTATCAAAAAGGAGACTACTTTATCAAATCCCTTTAAATTAACTTCAGTCCTTACAATTGCTAGCAACCCTGGCTCTCTCAATTATTATAATGAGAGGCTATTGTATTGTGAAAAAAGGAAAAATCTGTGTTGAATTGCTTTAATACACTGTATTTAAAAGTTGATATCTCCAAAAAGAAAAACAAAAAACAAAAACCTCACAAAGAAAAATAACAGAAGGAAAAGTCCAAGAAACAGAAATGGTTCATCCAATGGAAAAGTGAATCATATATTAGCTCAGAAGAAATAAAGTTTTGGAAACAAAAAAAACAAAGAACAACAAATTTGTTCCAGGTTCAAACAAGCCACGTAAAAAAAAATGAAAGACACCAATTCAGCCCTAAATGTCAGCTAACGTTATGTGTCAGGAAGTGTTCCCAAAACCACATTAAGTCCGTGCATACATCTTCCATATTCTTTGTACATTTCAATTAAGAATCTCATCTCTTTCTCTCTCTCACTCACTCACTTTCCCCATAATATCTTCTATTTTGAAAATGCTGGAACCATTCATGGCCACACATACATGCACATACATGTAGTTGTGGATGTGTATGCACTTCTGTGTATTAAGCCTGATAACAACTCTGGCAAGAAATGTTCAGCTTCTCTTCCAATTATATACCGTAATCAATTTACACTGCTTTATCAACCCTGCTATATCATATTATATCAGCTCAATTACAATTCCAACTTTTTATAAAAAATAATCAACGTTTTCACTTTTTCTGAACAAGCATACCTCTACAAGCATAAAGAAGTCAATGTCAGCTAGATAAAGTTAGTTGTCTAATGCATTAAAATGAAAAGAGGAATGGATGCTCTAGAGCAGACATGTCAAACACAAGGCCCGGGGGCTGGATGCGGCCCACAAAGTGGTTTCATGTGGCCCGCGAAGCCACCCTGGAAACAGTGAGGGAACGACCCCCACTGCCTTGGCCCTTGCCCAGAGACCCTCCTTCTGCCAGAGACCCTCAGATCTGTCCCACTCCTGCCCAGGCCCCCATAGGCACCCTTGATGCAAACGATGTAGAGCTGGCCACACCCACCCAATAGGCCATACGCACTCTAGCCATGCCCACCCAGTAGGCCACGCCCACCCTGGCCATACCCACCCAGCCCCTTGAGGGCAACCGCAATGCTGATGCGGCCCTCAATGAAATTGAGTTTGACACCCCTGTTCTAGAGGATAGGCTGTCAGATGTTTATACAGATGTATATTCTTAGAGATAGCACATAGACAGAGATCACAGAAGAAAGCATGATCTAGTTGCTTCTAAACGCTTCCAAATGCCATTTGCTCATTCACTCACTCACTGCCCCATCGCTTCTAAATGCTTCCAAACGCCACTTGCTCGCTTGCTCACTTACTGCGTTTGGAAGCGACGGGGCAGTAAGTGAACGAGTGTCGGGGCCAGGGCCAGAGGCCATCAGCTGTTTGGCGCCAGAGACGCTGGGCGGCCCAACACAGCACTCTGTAGCCGGGACATCTTCAGGTGGTGTCAGGGACGGTGCTGGAGGCCATCAGCTGTTTATTTATTTATTTATTTATTTAATTGATTTTATATACTGCCCTATTCCCGAAGGACTCAGGGCGATTTACAGGGTGAGTTAGAACAATACAAATAAGTACACTTTAAAATAGAATTAAACAAGACTAGCCCACAATTAAACAAATTAAAATTAAAATTAAATTAAAATTAAAATTAAAATAATTAAAATTAAAATTAAAATTAAAAAAATTAAAATTAAAATTAAAATTAAAATTAAAATTAAAATTAAAATTAAAATTAAATTAAAATTAAAATTAAAATTAAATTAAAATTAAATTAAAATCCCCTCAGTCCAGGCCAGCAAGATCAAACAACCAAGTTTTAAGGTCCCGGCGAAATGAGCGAAGGTCTGGGGCAGTCCAAAGTTCTACCGGCAGTTCATTCCATAGGGCAGGCGCGCCCACAGAGAATGCCCTCCCCCTTGGAACCATCCGTCGGCATTCCCTAACCAGCGGAACCCTAAGGAGGCCCTCCCTGTGGAAGCGCACAGGACGCTGGGAGGCTGATGCTGGCAGCAGGTGCTCCCTGAGATAATCCAGACTCGTGCCATTTAGGGCTTTATAGGTCATCACCAGCACCTTGAATCACACCCGGAGAATTGGAAGCAAATGCAGCTTGCGGAGAAGAGGTGTTACATGAGAGTATCGGGAAACTCCCATTACTACTCACGCAGCTGCATTTTGCATCAGCTGAAGCCTCCGAGTGGTCCTCAAGGGCAGCCCCATGTAGAGAGCGTTGCAGTAGTCTAACTGGGAGGTAACGAGCACGAGTGACTGTGCATAGGGCATCTCGGTCCAAATAGGGTCGCAACTGGCGCACCAGGCAAATCTGGGCAAAAGCCCCCCTGATCACAGCTCCTACATGATCTTCCAAACTGAGCCGTGAATCCAGGAGAATGCCCAAGTTACGAGCCCTATCAACGGGGGGTAGCACCTCATCCCCCATCGTTAATGATGGACAAAAATGATTCACCCAAGACGTCGGTATGTACAGCCACTCAGTCCTGGCAGGATTGAGTCGAAGCCTGTTTCTTCCCATCCAAACCTGAACCTGAACATAACAGCTGCTTGTGATAGCCCATGCGGACATTTTAGCATATGGTTCGTTTATATTACTCTAATGCGGACTTATACGCCCTCAGGAGGGCTCCTGCCTCCTGGATATGACCTGTCGCCCTTTGTTCTATCTCCCTTGAGGACGGGCCCAACTGTTGGGATCCTGAGAGGTGGTTGGGCATGGATAGGGGCCATTGGTTGAAACGGATTAAGAAGCCCCTAATATGTTTTTTAGCCAGTTGTTTTAGGGGGTTGGGGAGGGGGGAGAAGGGCAGAGTTGGGAGGGATAAGGGGTTTTTATCAACCGGCGGTCAGTCCAGGCCGGAGATGGTTTTCGGCGAGACGGGGATGGGGTTCAGCTGTTCAGCGCAGGAAACCGCTGCCACTAGGAACACAGCTCTGGGTCAGGGTTCGTAGCAGCTCTGGGTGGGGGCTCATTATGGGCTGCGGCATGGCAACTGCAGAGAGGGAAATCCCCACGGCGACTGTGGGGAGAGGAATCCCTGCGGCCTGTGGCTCCAAGCCACTGGGGCAGGGGTGCAAAGGACGGGCGGCGACACCGTAGCAAGAGGAGTTCTTACAGACACCGGCATCGCTCCCAGTGACAACACCTCTGAGTTCCGGCACTTTTTTTTTTTTTAGAAAAAAAAGCACTGTGAGTAACCAACATGGTTTTACCCCTGAGCTTGTTACCTATTCACTCCTCAGATATTCTAAAATATTGTCCTCAAAACCTGTAATACTTGGGACTAGATAGGGAATTTTAAACTCAGATGCGAAATCAGTGTGATTTTATACTGGCTAAAGGAGTAATGGAAAGCAGAAATCTTGGAGGATGGATGGATGGAAAGATAGATAAATATAGACAGCTCTCACATATACATACAAAAAAAAGAGAGAGAGTCACTGCCGGGCAAGGTGGGAGGCATGTAAGTTTAATAATAAATAAAATAAATACTTATATAGATTTAGATGCATTTGTATGAAGTCTAAATATATCTACTCATTGATGGTGCACAGACTGAACCCACTGCCAAATAACAAGCTAAAATATGTAACTGCAGAATAAGGAAAAAAATTATTTTTATTTATTTACTAAATTTATTGCCACCCATCTCAGGGTTTGAGGCTATAACATATTATAAAGTAACAAATTACATTTTTAAAGAGAAGGCTTCAGATAGCCTTATAATGTATGAAATTAAAGCTCATACAAAGGCAGCTACCATGGGGGGAAAAAGAGTCATTTTCTCCACTACATTTGATAAAAAATAGAATTCATTAGATCTGCCAGAAATATAAACGACACTTACTACTATGCATTTTATTATAAGTATATGTTAAGATAATGTTTATCCAAATGAAAACAACACTAAAACATAATCTAGACTAATTTAGAAAAGAATGCTATAACCACAAGAATCAGGTAGTGCTAGTATTAATTAATCGATTATTCTTGCCTCCTCACTTCCTCACTTTCTCTGAATTTCCGGTTGGGAAATTGTTTGTGCCTTTTACTGAACCAGCTTGGCTTAGACTAACTCATCCCGCAATGACATGTATACTGAATACAAATCAGACAGCACAGCTTTAAACGTGTGTTGTAGTTCTCATTTCCAATTCAAGAACTGTACTATAGTCATAAGCTTCTAGTGGATAAAAGAAAATCAGCACTCTGTATATTAGTTAATGCCACATTTGCAAGTCCTAAGGAGATCTGTGCTTTTTTTTAAAAAAAAGAAACATGTATAATATCTTCTGAAAAATACAGAGAGAGAGAGAGAGAGAGAGAAAGAGAGAGAGATGCACAGAGAGATAGATACATGAATAGCTTTGTACTGCTCAACTGATAGAAGCAATGCTTGCACTGGGATTAAACCTTTTCATCATAAAGCCTCATCTGATTTGGACTCCAAGTCCATCAAACCTTTTCCTTTTAAAATCCCACCTTTGATTCAACATCAATTTATTCAAACCACAGCTGGGTGGCGGAAAACGAAAGAACAGCATCATTTAAACCAACCATATTTTCAACTTAAAACAAGGAGTATAATTTAAAAAATTGGCATAAAAGAATGGAAATGGGATAATATTTTTAATGGTAGTTGAAAGGCTGACAGATGTCAAAGTCTTTGAAGATGTCAATACAGTGAGCAAGAAGTTGCCATTAAATAATTTGCCAGAGAGGTGAAGCTTTTTAATGACTGAAAAAGCCCTTCCAGACACATCCTTCTGTTTTTAATTTGTCAGATTTCTCTGTGTTTTCTGAACAATGACAAGTAACTATAACTGCATAGTAAACATATTTTTATAGCATGTTAATGTACAACTTATTTTATACTCTTACACAGCTAGATAAGTATAAGGAAGCTTTACCAGAGAGCCCACACCATTTAGATTCCTTGCAGTCTTATTCAGTATAATAGGATTGACCAATTACTCTATCTATCTATCTATCTATCTATCTATCTATCTATCTATCTATCTATCTATCTATCTATCTATCTATCTATCTATCTATCTATCTATCTATCTATCTCCATACACACACACACACAAAATTTTGGTTGTTTGTTTAAATGGTACAATTAGCTAAACACAATCTGCCAATGTCTATTAAAGGTCAGACATATTTACAACTTTTTGAATGCTCATTAAAGGAGATTGTTGATAATTAGTTGATGACCAATATGTCCAAACAATTCTTTATTAAGTAGAGTGGGACAGGGGGAGGCAGGAGAAGAGTGTCCACATCTGGAAAAACAATTATCAAAACTATAGTTCCTGACCTACATGACAAATAAATGTTAACTCCAAAACACACATTCATATTTCCACAATTTGCTTACTGACAAGCATTTATTACCAGGACACTTCTCCCCATACTCACGTGCTAATTAATAAAAATCAGCCAAATATCCCTTAAGAGGAAGGTCTATTTACACAGAATCCTTCCTTTATGAAACAACTCTAAAGGACAAAGTGACCAACATAATCAATCATACCTCCCATAGTCCTACTCTGTAAAGAAAGGCAGAAAAGAGGCACAGGGCATTTCCCTCTTCCCTTTTCAAACATTTCAGCTTTTATTTCTTCAACTCAAAGTCAACCCAAATATGTCACAAAGAACCAAAAACCTCTCTATTTTAACATCTGTATGCCATCTTTAACCAAAGTTCTCTCTCAAGGAACAAATGACCAGGCTCAAATTATCCTCCTTTGGAGCCATTATGTGAAGACCTAGTTCTCTGGATAAGATTTTAATGCTGGGAAAAGGCTGAAGGAATATAAAAGGGCAAATCAGAAGCAAGATGGATTGCATGTGTGCACCACTGGAAACCCTGAAGGACTGGGTTGAGGACAAATCATCACGGATAAAGTCTATTTATGTGGTTGCTAAGGGTTGATACCGACCTGATGGCATATAATGAATCAATTAATCAGAGAATAATTCAATAACAAAAGATACATGAACACATACACGCACACACAATAGGAGAAGCAGCAGGTATGACAGTAAAACTATATTTAAAATTAACATATTATTACATTAAAAACTTAATTAAATTTAAAAAAATTGAGGCCTTTGAACTGTGGTGCTGGAGAAGACTCTTGCGAGTACCTTGGACTGCAAGGCGTTCAAACCGGTCAGTCCTAGAGGAGATCAATCCTGACTGCTCTTTAGAAGGCCAGATCCTGAAGTTGAAACTCAAATACTTTGGCCACGTAATGAGTAGGAAGGACTCACTGGAGAAGAGCCTAATTCTGGGAAAGATTGAGGGCAAGAGAAGAAAGGGACGACAGACAATGAGGTGGCTGGATGGAGTCACTGAAGCAGTAGACGTGAGCTTAAATGGACTCCAGAAAATGGTAGAGGACAGGAAGGCCTGGAGGAACGTTGTCCATAGGGTCGCGATGGGTCAGACACGACTTCACAACTAACAACAACAACATTAAAAACTAACAATAAAATGGCTCACAGAGGGACAGTTTTTAATTGCCTTTGGTTATAGTTACGGACAGCTTGAATATATTGCACTGTTACTCAAATTGTTGTTGTTAGCTGCGGTCGTGTTACTCAAATTAGATGCAGCAAATTAAGTCTTTCATTAATTATATTTTCCATGGTATCAGTTAAGACTGAGTAGTCCTTCAACACCTTCATGACCAGAGTAATGTGCCATTCTTTTTGGTCTTGGACTTCTCAGCCTATTTATTGATTATTCAGATGCTCCTGCCTATCTCTTTCTTAACAAGGCAGACGCTTCTCACCGTCTTGAGGGCGGTGCTTGTACAATCCAGTCCAGAGTTTCCTTTCTAGGTGATTTCCTCCTCTGCACATTTTCCTCTCAGGGCTGCTACAGGCCAAACCATACTTTTTTAATGAGGAACTTTTGGTCTTTGAAGCCTTTTAGTATCGGCCCAATCTACTTCAAGGTAACAAAATCTGATGTAAGTTCAAACAGATCAAAAGATTTTGGTAGGATGGTTTCTCATAAAATTATACCATGTCAGTTGAGCACATTTCCCCCTTATGTTAGCTTTTAAATCTCTTACATGTCAAGCTTGCAGGCTAAGCAGGCAGATACTTAATTGCGCAAGTCAGGATTTTTCATATCTTAAAAATCTCCCCCGACTTTTTTTTCTCCTCTGAAAATTCTGGGGGCCCCCTACTCTGATATATATCCCAGAGGATACCTCCTGAACACTTCTAGATACACTGTATCTTAAATAAAGTCAAGGACTCAGCTTGAGTAGATAAAATTCCTTATTGCAGATATAAGCAAGTTGAGCTGCAATGAAGCTTGACTTTTCTGAAGGAGAGAGAGGGAGGGAGGGAGAATAGAATAGGAATAATAGAATAGAATAATAACTTGTCACTTTGAATGTACACTAATCACCATACATTAAAATGAAATTTCATTGCATTCAGCACTCAAAGGGTCACCACCTCTGGTATACACTACATAAATATGACAAAAATAAATAGAGAGAGAGAAAAATACCCCAACATTTAAATCCTGGATTTCTTTTTCCTATCCTCTTGTTTTGATGCCTGCTTGCAATTAATTTGGAGATATTTTAAGTTACCATAGCTTAACCAATCAGACCCACAATTTGCAATACGTTTTCAGAAAGCTGTCTTACTGCCTTGTTTAGTGACTATCTGAAGTTACAACATTATAATCCCTTCCCCCCCCCCGCACAGCTTTGCTTCCAATTCTTGCAGTTACAACCACTGCAGCAGCCCCAAATTCCTGGGGATTATACTGCATCCCAGCAGTTTTGTGTGCTCCCCAACAGGCTTGTGTCAGAGTTCATGCAGAACACAGAAGTAAAATCACGTCACACTCACTTGATGTCTGTGCGAGACGTGTGTCATACTTGATGTTTCACCTAATGACCAAATGGGAAGTGATGTCATAAGTCCCTAATGGTCACATGATTTTCTCTTTAATTTCAGGCCCCACAGGTCTACCATCCATGATTGCTACCAAATGCCTCGCAGCTTCCCCCCATTCTAGAAACCTGGAGGCCAGGAGGTACCTCCTTAAAGATCAACTAGAGCAGGGGTCAGCCACCCATGGCTCCGGAGCTGCATGTGGCTCTTTCATCCCTCTACTGCGGCTCTCTGTTTTTTTTTTTTAAAAAATACATAGCATAAAGGTAAAAAAGGATATATGCAGTGTTATCTTCATTTTAGATGTCCAAAGGGTCTTGTGGCTCCTGGTGTTTTCTTTTCTGTGGGAAACGGGTCCAAATGGCTCTTTGAGTGTTTAAGGTTGCCGACCCCTGAACTAGACCATGCTAAGACGTCCTACAAAAGCTCTGATGATCGTCCTAATCAGAGATGTCCCCTTCATTACTACTGATTATATCAGACTTTTTATCAAATTCCCCCAGACATATGTTGAATACCACATTTACTGGACCAATGTGATAGCAGAAATCAACCTTACAATTATTCATCTCCAGCTTCTAACCACACTGAAAATATATTCCCTTTTTTAAACCATTCCTTCCTAGTCATGAAGCACAGTTCATCCCTCCTCCATACTTCTAGCCTCTCACCCTCCATCTTGGAGGTGGGGAATTGAAGAGAGACCATATTTTGAACTCACAAAGCAGGAAGGACAGACTTAAAAGATTTGATTCACTGAACTATTCAGACACAGAATCTTCTTGGGAGGCAAGCTATGATGGTCATGAACTTTAGCAATACTCTCAGAAATGAAATCCAACTGGCTGGCCAAGTAAAAGTTGTGCCTCTAAAGAGTTCAGGGGGGAGGGGGATTAAATGGGAAAGTTGAGACAATGGCATAACTGAAGAAATATAAACAGTGCCTCATTTCAAACACAGGGAGAATTCGGAAATGGGTAAAATTCCTTACAAAGTAGTAGAAAGGGAAAATCTGTTCTATCTTGAGTCAGAAACAGAGTGAAGAGATTTGATAGGGCATGAAGGGGAATTTCTGACAAAGGTATGAAGATGGAAGGGGAACATGTATCTGACACTTCCAGACTCATGGAGATGGAGAAGGGTCAGTGTGAGCACTGAATTAGGAGCAACAGGGCACTTTGTGTACAAAGAACAACATGGCATCATTCTCGTCTGCCATCCATGTCATTTCATGTCCAGGACTTTGCTACTAAATCAAAGATGTGCTATCTCGTATAGTTTCAGGATACTGACTGACTGGGAAAGTTTAGAGGGAACCTGACTCTAAACTCTGGGTGTCTTATAAATAAAACACAGAGAACATGGTAATTGCAGTGAAATTATTGGTTGCACAAAGATGGAAGGATTCTGAATTATCCATAACAGAGTATTGGTTGATAAAGATGACAGAATTTACAGACTTGGCAAAATTGACTTGCTTGATTAGGGAAAAGCAGCAACTACATTTGTCAGTGTAGTTTATGGACTTTTTGATGAAAACAGAAAAAATGAATTTGTGATTTATGGGTTTGACGATTAGGAAGTGAAGAATATGGAAATTACCCATGATACAGCCGTAGAGAGGATAAAATATAAATGTATTTATTTGTAACAGATGCAAAGTAAAGTAGAAACTACTTCTTTATATTATTTTTCTTTTCTATTTTCTTATTTAACTTCTCACTTTTTTTACTTTTTCTTCTTTAAACTTGTATTATTTTTACTCTGTAAAAAATTCTTCAGTAAAAACTAATACTAAAAATCACAATAAAAATAAACACCCATGGATCTATTTCAATGAAGGGGTATCAAACTCGCAATGTCACGTGACGTGTCGCAATGTATTGCGACTTTTTTTCCATTGCCGGCAATGGGGTGGGCGTGGTTTCGGCATGATACATCCGGCCTGCAGGCCAGCAGTTTGACAACCCTGATCTAGGCCAAAGGGTTGAATTATGGTAAGTGGACCAATCTTTGTTAATCTGTGTAATTGCATTGCTTATCAGAGCAACTTCATCAGTCAGAGCAAAATTAATTAACACCCATGCATCTAGATCAGACATGTCAAACTCACAACATCATGGGTGAGATCATCCGTGGCTTTGGGGTGAGGTATCACCAATATGCAGATGATACCCAGTTGTTTATCTCCACCCTAAGCCAACCCAGTGATGCCCTTGATGTGATGTCCCGGTGCCTGGAGGCGGTGCAGGTCTGGATGGGAAGGAACAGGCTCAGGCTGAACCCCTCCAAGACCGAGTGGCTGTGGGTACCAACATCTCGTATTGTCCAACAAGTTCCATCTCTTTTGATGGGGGGAGGTATTGCCCCCGTCAGAAATGGCTCGCAACTTTGGTGTCCTCCTGGATTCACGGCTTAATTTGGAAGATCATCTAACAGCCGTGACCAGGGGGGCCTTCGCATAGGTTCGCCTAGTGCACCAGTTGTGCCCCTTTTTGCACCGGGATGCCCTATGCATGGTTACCCATGCCGTCACTTCTCGCCTGGATTACTGCAATGCTCTTTAAATGGGGCTGCCCTTGAAGAGCACCCGGAGGCTTCAACTGGTGCAAAATGCGGTCGTGCGGGTGCTTATGGGAGTATCTCGGTACTCCCATGTTACACCACTCCTCCGCGAGCTGCATTGGCTTCCGGTTGTCCTCCGAGTGCGATTCAAGGTGCTGGTAATAACCTTTAAAGCCCTACATGGCTTAGGCCCAGGGTACTTGCGAGACCACCTGCTGCCATTGTCAACCTCCCATCGCCCAGTTCGCTCCCACAGTCGGCCTCCTCAGGGTGCCGTCAGCCAGGCAATGCCGGCTGGCGACCCCCAGGGGGAGAGCCTTCTCTGTGGGCACGCCGACCCTCTGGAATGAACTACCCCCAGAGCTGCGGAAGGCCCCCTGACCTTCGGTCCTCCCGCCGTGACCTGAAGACCTGGTTGTTCCAACAAGCGGGCCTGGACTGACTACGGTTTTTAATTAGGCTTTTTACTGGGTTAAATTGTCTAGTATTTATTGCATCTATTGTTTAATTCTTTTTTAAATTTCTTACTTTATGTTTTTTAATTTTTATGGTTGTGAGCTGCCCTGAGTCCTCAGGGAGAAGGGCAGCATAAAAATTTAATAAAATCAAAATCAAATCAATGTGACATCACACAACATATCAGAACTTTTTCCCCATTGCCAGCAATGGGGTGGGTGTGGTATTCTCGTGACACGTCCGACCCGTGGGCCGGCAGTTTGACACCCCTGATCTAGATAAATGCCAAACAACTGCAAATGTTTCTTCCGATTGCAAAGAATCATTTGGGAATTGGGATTTAACTTTCCCATTCTCTCTTTTGAAATTATAAAATCAAGTATTTTGTGAGAAACTTGTAAGTATAGTTTTGAAGTATGCAAACATGCATGAAGACAAGACTTAGGAAAGGTGAGAGTTAGAAATTTGTTTGAAATTATGAAAAAACTGACAATATCTTTTAAAGACATCAAACCCCGGATTTTAGCTCCAAAAACACACTGAACTGTCATGTTATACAGTCCATATTTAACTACCCTATTATCAAAACTATGCCAAATGCTTTGCTGAAATCAATATATATTGTATCTACAAGATTCCCATATTTTTAAAAAACTTTCAAAACAGGAAAAAGGGAGGAAAAGACGGTGATGGAGATTATAAGTGAGATAGATTACAAGTATTTTACCAATTAACAAATATAATGTATTAAAAACCCATTGTGTTTATTGAGAATGCCTGACATAACCTGAATTTTTTGGATGAAGGTGAAATCAGCAATCTGTTGTTCAACTGTACTTTTTTTTGCTGTTCCAAAATAACTATTTTGATAATTATAATAGAATATTTTGGGTGAAACTGTCCTCCTCTGATATTAGTTTGCCCTTGTTTTGAACCCTAATATCAAACATGTGTCCATTATTGCTAAGCACATTGGTCTGTGCTTAAATTGTAAGCCGCCCTGAGTCTTCAGAGAAGGGCGGGATATAAATGGGATTAAAATAAATAAATAAATAAAATTAATTCTTCTGCACAAAGCACAGTCTGTTTGTCTTAAGTAATATCCAGAGATGCATTGTTGACAGCAGTTGATGGCACATATCACATTAGAGAAACATCACGTAAAGATGCCTCTAAATTTTGTGTAGGAAATTGTTTGGGACAGCAATGTCATAAATGTGAAGGCAGAATAGATGCCTGGATTTGTTGCAGGGCCTGGTTGCCCTGTTAAATCATTGTTCTGTTGTTTCTTATTGCTTGTAAAATTCTGCTTCAGGTTGGATTATTATTTATATGCAAGTATAGGGCTGCCACCCAGTGCCTGAGAAAGTTCAATAGCATTGTCCAGTATGGGTTGCAGCTTATTAATAATGTATTTAAGTGTCTTGAGCTGTGAGCTGGGGGTGACAACCAATGGTGCTCCCTTGTTGTTTTTGTGTTCTACATTTTAATAGATTCTACCTGGAAATCAGCCTGTCTCTACTGATTTATTGTGATCTCACTAGGTGGGTAATCTAGTTTTGCCTGAATGCCTGGTTTAATTCCACCAGTTTTGCCTCAGTTGATTAATAGGCAAATCAACAGAGCCAGATCTTTGGATTTTTGAGGGTTTATCAGCAGCTATCCAGATTTTATTCAGAAGTGGGAAGAGAGCTCTTCTTGTATAAACAGAATCTCAGGAAAGAGGGCTGTATCATATAGTAGGGTTGGTGGTGATTCATTGGCAAACTTGGGGGAGGGAGAGATCATTGGCTTAAACAACATTTCTTGACTAATACATTCACATTAACTTTAAACAGCAAAAAAAAACCTACAGTGCATACCTCATATTTGTCTTATACTATGTGAGAATTGTTTTGTATAGTTGGGCTATGAGATTACTCCTAACCATCTGACTACGTATTACTTACTATACATCTGCTGAGCAAGCAACAAGAGTGCCTAGCCAGAGAAAATTGCTCCAGTTCTCATTATAACCTTTTCTGATATTCAGAAACACTAAAAGCCAAATGAAAATCAACAAAAGATGAATATAAAGTCCCAGATAGTGAGCCAATGTATACTTCAGCAACATGTTGCAAAATTAGGCCATACACTAAATAAATAAACAAATAAATAAACAGGTACTATAGGTAATCCTCAAATTACAGTCACAATTGCCTGGTATTTTGGTCATAAGTTGTTGTGTTCGTTAGGGGGGGGGTCAGCATATAACTTGACTTGCTTTTACAATCATTTTTTTTCTCTCAGAAAATGCAAAAAAGTCACAAATCAGTTATGTGATTGTGGGATGCTGCAATCAATCACAAATGCGAGCCAATTGCTAAGCTTCCAAAATGCAATCATGTGATCAGTGGTTAATAACTGAAAGGGTTAATTCCCCCCCCCCTTTAAAAATACAGTATAATAATAATTTCGTCAGGGTTTAAGAATGATACCATACCATTTACATAATGTAAGGAGGGTTGACAGTGTGACAACCCACCATTTGGCATTCAATAATTCAAACAGCTACAAGGAGAATGTTCCATACGGTGGGCACCATGGCAAAGAAGGCTCAACTATTGGAAATCATCTAATTTAAGTCCCTAGCAGATGGACTTGTAGCATGCCTTCTCTGCAGATCTAATGGAACTAGCTGATGTAATTGGGGACAGGCAATCCCTCAGCTAATCCAGTCCCATGCCATGAAGGGCTTGAAACATTAAGGCCAATACCTTGAACTGAACCTAGAAGGAAGCTGGCAGTCAATGCAGCTCCTGGTGCAGAGATGTCACATGGGAGCCCCTATAACTGCCTGTAGAGCTGCATTTTGCATCAGTTCAATTTTCTGCATACTCTTCAAGGGCAGTCTCATGTAGAGCATTATAGTTGACTAGGCAACTGAGCATAAGTGAACCTTCTGATTTAGGAACAGGTATAACTGACGGATAACCCAAAGCAGTGCAAAGGTCCTCTTAGCCCCATCTGCCACCTGTTCTTCAAGCAAAAAGAAATTAGGAGGACCCCCAGATTGCACACTAGGTCTACCTGGGACAGTGTCACCTCATTCAGCACTATCAAAGATAGGATAGTCCTAGAACCAATAAGCCTCCAAATCCAAAGCTATTCAGTCTTTCCAGGGTTTAACTAAAGGTTCTAGTTCCTCATCCAGATCCACACAACCTTCGGCACTGAGATAACATGTTTACAGCTTTATTTAATATCTTTACTCCATGGCAATGGATGAGCTCACTAAGTGGCCTCATATAGGTATAAAAAAGAAAAGTAGAGAGCACAAATCCTGTGGCAGCCCACCTAGTAAAGGCAGAGGGCAGACCTCTCCTCCTCAATCACCACTGACTGGATTCAACCCTGGAGAAAGGAAGTGAACCAGCAAAACCAGCAACATGCTATCCACCCTCAATGCTCTGAGCTGAAGGGAAGGATACCATGGTCAATGGGAAAGCTGCCAAGAGGTCAAGTAGGACAAAGAGGGATGTACAATCCCCATTCCACCCTTCTAAGAGATCATCCAAAAGTCTGACCAATGCTGCTTCCATGTCCTGGTCTGAATCCTGATTGAAAAGGACGCACAGATAATCTACTTCCTCCAAGATTCCTCTGAAGTTGTTACTCAATACCTTGTCAACCATCTTCCCCAAAAGTGGACGTTAGATATTGGACAAAAATTTTCCAATATGATGGAGTCCAGTGTTGGCTTTTTGAGAAGACAAACCAAGACCTCTTTGAGGTAAAGCATAAAGGAACCACCCCCTCACTTAAAGATGAATTACCCACTACTAGAACCCACTCACACAACACCCCCTGCACTTGGATTTAAAGGGCTTGGATTTAAAGAGCAAGTGGCTAAGCTCACAGTCCTAAGGACCTGTCCACTTCCTCAGGTTCAAACTGTCCTGGCAGATAACTTTTCCCCAGGCATCTCCTCTAGACTAGCAACTTAATTCATTAATTATATTAATCTAATCCAAATTAATCCAACTATGCTCAGTTGGTCTATTATGTAATGCTACAGATGATTTGTTAAGGGCTGAAAGTAGGAAATGGTAGAAATAAGGTAAACCTGTTCAATATTTAAAATATTTCTGTTTCATTTGATATATTTGGAATTATAGTTTGGAGCAAATGCAATTATCTATCCACTCTAAACCATCACTTCAAGGTACTAGAGGAAGAAGAAATTATTTTGAACCAGGAATGCCTAGTTTTTTCTAGAGCGAAGGTTTCACTTGGCCTTTGAGTCATATGCTGGTCATTATAACAGGAGAGAAATTAAATTAGATTACATTTATATTTAGGCTTAGTAAAAATTGAATATAGTCTAATGCAGGACATCTCATGAGGTGTATTTAATTAAAGCCACCCATTGCTATATTAAAAATTACAATCTGAAAACAATTTTTGGAAATATTGGAATGAATACACTGATTACAAACTTTCAGGGACATTTTGATGCCTAAGGTTACAGGCACTGTTAACTTATAAATACAGATCATTGTAGTGTAGTGATTCTGTAAAAAAAGAAAAAAATAACTCTAGAGTATAATTAAAGATGTGAAGTATGATGACATTCATTAACAAAAGCTATACTCATACATTTCAGTGGTTACCATTAATTGATGTGAATGAAACTCAAGTAGAAACTATTGGGCAAGTTTCATTGGCGGAAAGCTTTTCCATTGGAAATATATCAACTTGGACTCAGAGTTTAATATTTGAAATTGTTACCCTGTGGTTCAGGTAGAATTATGAAAATCACTATAAAATTATGTGTGTAAGTTGCATACCTGGGGTTCTTTGGTGTGTGTATATGTGTGTATGTGTATACGCACACACACACACACACAGAGTATATATTCAAAGTGAACTGAGATTTAAAGGTATGGGAAATAACATTGGCTATAAGAGTATGACAGAATCTTCAAAGAAAACTTAATTTAAGGATTGTTTTATGCAAAAGTGTTTCATTTTTAAAACCATATTAACACAGTATTATTTTTGTTTATACAAGTATGTTTTGGACTGAAATATTTCATAACAATATTTTAAAAAAAAATTTCCTTAAGGCTTTCCTTCATATTTTTCTTTCAATACAAAAAGAATTGAGAAAGAACATGAATTCAATTCTTTTGACCCCCTGAAATAGATCCAAGGTCCTGGAAGTACAGAAGGACTTAAGTTGTGTTTGTAAGAATATGTCTCTCTTTTTAAGATGGGGAAAAGTGAGAGGAAGGAGCGGATGTATCTTATAATTATACAGAACACGGATTTTTTTTTAACGAGAGAATATTGAGAGAGTAAAAAATTTTCTTGCGCTCTGCTGTTCCCTCTTTCCCTTAAAGTAAAGCCCAGTGATGATACTGGCTTATTACTCTCAAACAAAGAGGAAAGGTTGTTTTAACAGCTTTACAAGCAGGTGACATGACCGATATCCTTGATGCGTATTGCTCCTATCCTGAATTAACTAAGAGGGATATGTTAAGATATGCACTTAGACTCTACCAGCTGCTAGAAGGATTTAACTGTTGCACCAGGTACTATTTTAATAGTGGGTGTAGATTGTAAAATATGTCAATTCGTATCCCATTCCAGCATTTAAAAAAGATCCAATTTGTGTTGATCTTTTTCAGTCTAGCTTTCAAATTCAAAATTTCTCTCATTTCTAAGTAAAATTATTAATGTTGATTTGCCTCAACTGGGGCAAAGAACGAAAGACTACAGGAACAAAGAGATTAGAATTATCATTATTTGTAAAATATTAAAAAAACAGAGGAGTTGGGTTTTAAAGGCAAATCAGGAATAGAAATATATTTAATGGAAGAAAGTAAACCTTCAATGAACAAGAATACAAAACAGAAAAAGATTAACAAGAGAGCAAACAGGCAAAAACAGTTGCTGATGCAAGGTGGAAGAAGAAAGCTAAGAGAAATTATGCTGTATCTTATCTAGGAGAGTTTTCTTCCCTACTTGAAAGTATTCACAGTAGTTTTTATTTGTCCAATCACATAAGTATTTGAACATACATTCCCTTAATGGATGACACGTATTTAGGATCAAGTGGATATATATCCTATCTGTATCATTGGTCATGAAGCCTAATTCCTTCACTCAATTAATATAGCAACATTTGTAAATGGAACAGAAAATGAGGGGAAAGACTTGATTTTTATCATGCCCATTTTACAATGAAAACAAAGTACTAAAATTTTGTAAAACACATTTCTTTCCTTCGGTATCCAAAGGTAAGCTACTGGAAAATCTAGTTATTTCAAAGAGTATTGGGTTCATTGTTTCGTGAATGTTGCAATGTAACCAATATTATTGTACTTTTATGTTATACAGTTGTGCTGACAGAATTGAAATAATTGAAATCAGAGAATAATAGGAAGATAGCCAGGCAGACAGGAAGTCCAAGAATACTGGTTCACTCAAGTGGCAAAAAAATGGGTAATATGCTAGAGAAAAGGTGTCATTAACAGGACAAAAGAAATGATGTGATGGTGAAATTATAGAAGGTAATACATTCTTTTATAAATGCTTCTTAAAGGCATTTTAAAAAAATATGAAAAAAGTTATGCTTTGTTACAATTTTAATTTTAGAAGAGATATCTAAATATTTTGCATACTATTCTAGAGTAACTGCATATACCAAATATCTCTCAGCAGTATCTTTAAGTTTTCAATAAACATTACTGAATTGTTTTTAATGGTTAAAAAAGAGTACAAACATTTTAAAAAATAAAATCATAATCAAAACTTTCTAGCACCCTTTCATAATGGTAATTTATTAAATGTTTAAAGTAAAAGATAATCACACCTCTTCATAACTATGACTCAAAATCTAAACCTGTGGATGAGCTTGGTCTTGCAGAGTAAGAAAAAATATGATACTACTAAATTTCTCATTGGTAGAGTAATAGTCATTTGTTTACTTATGTTATTTATACAAAGGAAATAAAATTATCTCCAAAAATCAATTAAAAATTATGGAGAAGAAGCACAATGTGCAAATTCAGTACATGCAAGTAATATATGATTTTATTGTTATTTACTGATATTTGTTCAATATAAATTCCATTCCTATCCATACTAAAATAGAGTATGATAGCAAAACACATCAATATATGATGATTACATCAAAAACCAATCAAATTGGTTCACACTATTATTTCTGTAATATCACTATCAGGATACAATTGGTTATTTTTATAAGATATTAAATACTAATAAATTTATGTTAAGTGACAATTTGCAATTTATATGTCCCACTACATATTAAATATTTATAATATTGCACAGCCCTGGAAAAATACTGCACTATGTTATTGAATACACTAAATAAGTAATAATATAAAAAATAATAAACATCAGCCTGTTATAAATTGAAAGGAAGAGGTAGATGATTTAACAAGAACATGAAATATTAAAAAATATTATAGATGGTAGGTCCCACATCACACACCTACTTGACATGATCCTGCAACTGTTTCTCATAACTCATTATCCATGTGATTAAAAAAGTAGTGTGAATAATTTAATGATGAAATAGCCCAATGATTTTAGTCCAACTATAGATAAATCTTCGGAATTCCTTGGTTGTAAAATAACGTTTCCATATTTTAGAGAAGTGATCTTCGTGCATCATGAGCTTCATTAAACATGAAATAGTAAACATCTATATATATTAACAAACTACACTACATTAGAAAGGTAAATGGCACCTACCTCACAAATGTATACAAATCATGAATACGGAAATATAATAAGACTGATGATGGTGAGGAAGCTATTTATCTTTTAAGAAGTATATATTTGTTATTAAATATGAACATAACATATTCTTTGACTAATAAACAAAAAAACTGAGCACAGTCCCTTCTTCCGTTGTATTCCTTGTTTCTTTTTAAACCAACCATAAATACTGAGTTTCTGGACTGTATTATTGTCATGGTGCAAATGAAATAAATTATTAACTTTTTTCAATAACTCATGAATTTGCAGTGAAGGAAAAACATGAGATGTTTTTCCTTCAAATATGGAGAAAAGGCTCCAAAGTGCGTATATGTGTGCATATATGTACATGTTTGTGTATTTATGTATAATATATATTTTAAACTATGATGATAATTATCCACATTTTACATCCAATTATTCAAACTATTCTATTGGGAACTGCTAAAACAGTCATTGTTTTCCTATTCAATTACTTTCCATTTTTAAGTGTCTTCGCTTCAGGCCTTTTAAAGTATATTTATTCAGGATAAAGAACTATGTTCGAAACAACTGGCATAGATTATATATATTTTAATTGGATCAATCAAGACTTTTTTTATATCAAAAATGCAGATTTAACCTGTACATTTGAGCAATTAAACACATCATAGCTTGGAATTACTCTGGCAAATGGCTTCTAACAGTTATCATAAAAATAGAAAATATATGTTTGTTATATGTACATATGTATCCACTATCACCCAATGTATGTGTGCTTATATAATTTAATGCATTTATGTATGAATATATACAGATACAAAATTTCTACACACCCACAAACACATTTAAAAATCTTAAAGTCAAGCAATCCACAATTCTTAATTTCCATATATTTATCATTAAAACAAACCCTTAATAAATCACGTGCAAAAATAAAATGATATTAATAATCCCAAACATAGTTAAAAATTAATAAAATCCAAAATATAGGGAATATATGTGCTGATTGCAGGGATATTTATTTCAAAAATCAATGAGTAAGTCAAAAGGGGAGGGGTTTACTATAGATACATGGACAGGAAATAAATAACGGTTTTTCTTAAATCTATCATGACAATAAATCAAGATTATAAATAATAGGCCAAATTATTGCACATTTGATTCTTAATCTGGGTACCTGTGGGTCCCCCCCCCTTTTTTTTCTTTTTTCTTTGAAAGCCTTTTTTTAGTAGTGGCAGGGAATGGGGCGGTAATGAAAATACAACAGAAAAATAAAATTGTGTTTATATGCCAGTTTTTTAAAATGATTAAAGCGTGCAGCAAAAAGAACATTGGAAAATAGGGGTTTTTTTTTAAAAAAGGCAATCCCATTATTTTTGAAATGCTATTATTACCTGAGCATCTCGTTTCCTATATTCCTGGGTTTTATTGTCGTAGTCTGTCATGGCAGCCCGAAGCTGTTTTTCTAGTTTCTCAATTTCCCGTTCATGGTCTCGGACCAGGCAATCCTTTTCTGTGTTATGTTCTTGGAATAGGTGCGTCTTTTCCTGTTCGTGCTCCAGCTTCAGCTCTACTATCTGATTGGACAATGAGGAGTACAGTTCATCAACAGAACATCCCTGTCGTCATGACAACTCATCTTACTGCTTAATTTTTTTTTTCACCCCCACAATTTTATCGTAGGTTTTTAACCATTATTTTTACGTCATCGTTACCTCACCTGCAAAATAAAAAAAATATGCTAGGTTTTAGGTGTTATTCATAAAAATGAAACAAATTCAACAAATCACGAATACTGAATGTCAGAACACCGGGGGATGAAAAAAAAATCCCTGTCACATTGAATGTACATTCCCGAAATCCAGCAGTGATACAGATTAAAAATGGTTAATTGTCTCTTCCGCTCTTCATGGGTGCACAAACATCTCCAAAATAAAAGTCTATCCAATATGAATGAATGAATGGAGGAATGTTTATATGTGCGTATGTTTGGATGTCTATATCTATATCTGTCTATATAAACTTTTGTCAACATTCCCCTGCTATTTTTAAAATGAAAAAGCTCTATGAAAATGAAAAAAAACTGTAGCACACCAGCAGAAACAAATGTACGTGCTTTAGGAGGCACCTGCTGTGCCGCAAGCTTGCACCATGATTGCCAAGAAGATTCTATTCTCAGGAAGCTCCTTTGCCTGTTCAAAACACGCTGGATACGATGACCCTGGCCAGGCTTAGCCTCTCCATGTTCGACTGAATGGCAGCTGGAGACCAAGGGCCTGGTGGCTGCAGCTTTAATACTAATCCTCCCAGACTGCGCACAATGGCACCCTACCTGGCTGGCAAACTATAGCTAGCTAGGCTGCCTTTGAAGCAGGTGGTGAATAGGGAACTGCAGGAAGCCAGCTTTCCTCGTGAACTCCAGGCCACACAGCTGCTAGGAACAGTCAGTTGAATTTTTCTTCAGTTTTGGTGGATTTCAGGAGAAGAAGAAAAGGCTGTTATCAGGAATACGGTTGTTATATTTAGCGTGAGAATCTCTCCTCTTCAAAAAAATAAAGCAGCAGTAGGAATCTGCCCAGGATTGATCTTGTTTGTGTGAGCAAAGCATGGAAGCATCTTATCTTAAAGAGATAGCTTTTTTTTTTTAGCATTCTCCATAATGTCACCTTGGCAAGTGTGCGTACATTTTCCATGTATATTCTGAATACCCAAATTTAATAAAAAATCTTATGGAATCAAATTATTCTCAACTGGAAATATTTGGGTAATATATACTTGGCCTAATACCGTAAAAAGCAAATTGTTGAAACTCCAACTTTGTGAATAAAGATACATTCTTTATTGATAGTTAATGCTTCACTAGTGTTTGTGATGCAATTAAAATCAGGTTCTTTAAAACATTTTATACATTCTTTTTTTAGCAGAAAGTAATTTCCTTGATTACAACTGAATGTGCATTGCTGTGAAAATCAAGATAAATTAAGGAAAATTGCTACTTTTTTCTAAACAGACCAAACATAAATAAATTTATACTTTTTAATTTGAAAAAAAAGTCCTGATCAACACTGCAAACTTTTACTTCCCCAATTAATTCTGTGACTGTCCAGTTAACTTTTACTTTCCAATTCCCTGAAACCAACTAAATTGATTACTAAAATATAAAGTATTATGAAAATAAGAAAAAATATCTGAAAGAAACATAAAAACTTATGTCGGTCTTTATCATGCACTTTTCATTTTTGTAGTCAGCAAAATATTAAAATTGTGAAAGAGGGTATATGTAACCAAGAAAAAGGACATTATTACTTCTGACAGCAGGAAGATGTACCTGATCTTTAAGCTTAAATGACAGTACTGATTTCCTTGGCAGAATATAAATAAATAAATAAATAAATAAATAAATAAATAAATAAATAAATAAATGACACTACCACTATGAATGTTAATCCTGTTAGGCCACTGAGAGTCGTCAGCATAATTTCTTAGAAGCAACTGTCTCTCTCCTCCTCCAATCTTTACCCTGTACAGTTGGATGCTAATGTTTAAACATTTCCAGTCAACCAGTATGTTTCAGTGAAATCCTAAGTGAACAGAAGCTGATGTAACCTGTACTTGGTACAAACTTAAACATCACATCTCTCTGCAAATGTTGAATGCATAATTATGTATTTGCAGTTGCCTAATATCTCTACACAGATGTTCTGTAATATGAAAATCTGGGGATTGTGAAGACCAGTATTAACATTTTATCTTTCTTTCCTTTAACTACTACTGTAGGTATGTTTTAGGAGAGAATTATCTAATTTCTTCCTAGCTTCAAATTCTTCATTATAAGACACCACGGTGCTTAAGATAAAGAGTTCAATTTTTGTACCATCTACTCAAAGTACTTTATTTTGAAAGGTTTCAGGCCTATTAAGGTTTTCTTTATAGATATTTACAACTACTTTTGTGATTAGACTAGAAAAGGGTTTTATTTTATAACAAGTCTCTCACGCAGATCATTTTTTTCTATAAACAGCACTGAATTGTAGAACTATATAGTTATTCAAGTATTAGCTAAATTTTTCAGCAGCGTGGCTTCTACTCTTCAGATTTGACCAGTTTGGAAGCAGTGCTAGTGGAGATTTTTTTTTTTTGGGGGGGGGGGTCTTTCAGATCTTTCTTTGCTTTCAATGGTTCCATAGGTTAGAAGATCAAATTATCTGTTTGTGAGTTGAACTGCCAACATATAATAATAAATCTAATGAATCAATCACTGGAGAGAGGGTTCAACAACTTTACAATACTGAACGAACTAGAAAAATGTCAAAACTTCTACAACCGCCATATTCATAATTTTCTTAGTTTGGATCTTTAAACAACTGCAGATAAAGAGTAAGTATGCTTAATTGTGCACCAATGTTGTTCTGTTTGGATCAGGTTCTGTCCAGAATTAATTGAAATATACTGAGAAGATGATAGTCAGCATCTGGTCGTCCAGTGATGGTGTTAAAAGATAAGGAGGCTCACTAGAATGTGAGTTTACCAAGGAAAACCATGGTTATAGGCTAGATTGCAAGGATGGAAACCTAGAAGAAAGCAATAGCAAACTGCTTCCATACTTCTGCCAAAGCTACCTGGATGTATCACCAGGAGCTACATGGGCATGTCACTAGAAATTGAGCAAAACAAGATTTACATTTTATAAAGGGATACTTTAATCTAATACTACCAACTGTTAATAACCAAAATGATAATTGATTTATAGAAACCAAAATACAAAAAATAGGAACCATTAGTACCTATTAGCAGCTTCTTAACTTTGCCCACTCCATTGCCTACTAGATACCTGATTTTAAAGTTAACTTAGGACTGTTAGCTGTTTTCTTTTCTTTGACTCACATATTTTTGCTCTGTTTTTCTATTCTTGCAAATTTAGTTGCACTAATTCATTATTCAGCAAACATGGAAAAAGGTGAGAGGTATGTGTTATATCACTTACTGTTACAGGTAGTTCTCGACTTACAACCATTTGTTTAGTGATTGTTTGCAATTACAATGGCACTGAAAAAAGTAACTTTATGACCACTTTTCAAACTTAACAATTGTTGCAGCATTACCATGGACATGTGATCAAAATTCGGACATTTGGCAACTGGCATGTATTTATGAGGGTTGCAGTGTCTTGGGGTCATGTGATCACCTTTTGAGACTTTCTAACAAGCAAAATCAATGAGGAAGCCCAGTTCACTTAACAACTCTGTTACTATCTTTACTGTACCGATACACTTAAAACTGGCAAGAAAGATGATAAAATGGAACAAAACTCATTTATCAACTGTCTTGCATAGCAATGGAAATTTTTTACTCAATTATTGTTGTAAGTCGAGGATTACTTATATTAAGCTATTATCTTTAGTGTGCCTTTTCCTTCTCATCCCTAATACTAATCAACTCCATATTTCTCTGGCCAAAACAGACGTTTTTCTGGCATCTGGATATTTTGTTATATGTGTGCTTCCAAAATTGTTGATGAACGAAAAATTAAAATATGACAATTATGAGACATATATAAAAGTTATGCTCAAAAATGTGGAAGTATAAGATTGGGAAATATTTCTAATTTTCACTGTTTTTAGAGCTGACATAATCATTATCATTACCAAATACATTTCTGTTGCACAATGCTGGAAAGGTATATAAGAGACAATGCATAATCCTTATGGCTGATAATAAACTGCATCCATCTCTACAACTGCAGCACAGCAAATCCTTGTCAATTAATTTATTTTCTGCCTTTTTATGACCTATTTCCATTCCTATTTCCAACACGTAAGTAATAAAGAACAAATAGGGTTGTCACATCTTACATTTTATTATTTGGGCTATGTCATTTATTAATTATCTTATTTATTTCTCATAGTGCAATAATGCATAAAATATAGAGAAGCACAATACAAAAAATATCATTAGGATTTAAATTAATTCATCTTAAATGAAAAGCCTGCACTGAAAAATCTTAGCTGTGCATCATAAAACAGGTATGTAGATGCTACGGAAACTATTTAGGAAAATATTACAGATTTGGAGCCACCACTGAGAATGCACTCTCTCTTGTTGTCACCCTCCAAGATACAAAACAAGAAGGTGTCTTATCTGTGAAAATCTAGATCTTGCTAATTTATAATTGTATAAACATAATTCAGAATTAAATCCTCAAAATTCAGTTGGTCCCAACCCTGCCAATTTTTAAAAGGCCTTGAAAATCTGATTTCCCCCCCAGTCACTGGCCCATTTGAAACTGTAAGGGTTGTGTGACTAGCCGCTGGCACATTTCATGTTTTATTATTTCATTGCTTTCCTTTGTAGATTTTCTTTCTAATCCTTCTTAGCTCCATAGTAGCACCAACAAATGGGCACTTGACAACTGGACAATACAAACAAATAATATTCACCAGAGCTTGAATCCTTTTTATCTTATCTAGGGCTCAGTTTGACTGGTTTGAATCTCAAACTTCAGGTCCTCATCTAATTTATTATCCTGGCCAAGCACCCAAATAACATCACCACAGTCTATTCCAAAAAGCAGAAATAATAACTTTACAAGGAGTCTACTCAACAATTTCATGAAGAAGCTACATGGAGGGACTAAGTTGAAGCTGTTTCTGAACATCATAGGATATGGCAAACTGATGCAGGTAAGCATCACTTGCTGTAGCTGGGCTTTACTCACTAGTTAAAGATGGGAAGATGATAGAAATAGATAGCAAAATCAAATTTGGAGGATCATAGAAGATACAAAGCATGAGAAATTGTCTAGACAAGAACTTTGTTTATGGAACACTTGCCTACCCTCAGGGACATTATTTCTATAGTCTTAATGATGGGATACAGTTAAGCAGAGCCCAGGTTCTGATGAAACAATATACCTATCACAAAGAAAATTAATTGCTGAAATAAACTTATAACCTATAATAAACAGTCCAGACCATCGGACGGTCGCGGGGGGGGAGTAGGGGTTTGGGGGAGGACTCAGCTCCGAGTGAGGAGGGTCTTCCCATCTTGACGGTGATTGGGAGGGGCAGAGAGTGTGGGAGCAGAGGGCTTTATTGCAATTGGGGAACGGGCCACTGCTGTCTTCAAGCGGTTACCTGTTCCTGCCCTCAATGCTCTTCTTGCTCCCCCGGGGGCATAGGATTGCAGGACCCTGGGCTCAGGTTGGTTTATTTCAACGCCAGGTCCATGGTGAACAAGGCTCCCCTCATACAGGATCTTATTGAGGAGAACGCGGACCTGGCTTGTAACACGAAGACCTGGTTGGGCCAAGAGGGGGGTGTCCCCCTCTCAGAACTATGCCCACCGGGCTTCCGGGTACTTCACCAGCCGCGGGCCCAGGGCAGGGGCGGGGTGGTGGTGGTTATTATTAGGGAGAGTCTTTGTCCGCGAGTGGCCACTGTCCCTCAGATAGGCGGGTGCGAGTTTCTCCTTTTGAAGTGGGGTCCTGGAGTTCTGTTGGGCCTATTGATTACATACCTGTCTCCCAGCTGCGTGTCATTGGCCCTGCCCAGGCTCCTCGACATCTTGCCCGGGTTGGCGATTGAGTTCCCCAGGCTTATAGTTCTGGGGGATTTCAATCTTCCCTCCGCGGGTGAGGCATCTGAGTTGGCCCGGGAGTTCATGGCTTCCATGACAGCCATGGACCTGACTCAAATAATTTAAGACCCAACCCATAATGGAGGGCACATACTCGACCTGGTTTTTATCTCTGGGCAGTGGATTAATGATCTGGATAGGGGGGATTTAACCATCCAACCCGTCATGGTCCGATCATTTTCTCCTTCGGCTAGACTTTCAGTATGCCACCGCCGCTGGGAGGCGGAACCGACCAGGTGGTTCCGCCCCAGGCACCTGATGGACCCTGAGAGGTTCCAGACGGAGCTTGGGACATTTCCCGCTTCCCTTGCCCATGACTCTGCCGAGGCCATAGTAGCAGCCTGGGAGAGGGTAGCTGCTGGGGCCTTGGATCAAGTTGTGCCTTTGCGGCCTCTGACCCAGTGCAAATCCAAGATGGCCCCCTGGTTTACCGAGGGACTCCGAGAGATAAAGTGCTTGAAAAGACGCCTAGAGAGCTGTTGCAGGTCCAGCAGATCTGAATATGACCGAACACAGCTAAGAACTTATCTTAAGTCTTACCTAGTGGCGATGGGAGCGGCAAAGCATGTTTACTTTTCCGCTCTCATTGCGTTCACAGATAACCGCCCAGCTGCCCTGTTTAGAGTGACCCGCTCACTGCTTAACCAGTGACCGAGGGATGACCCCTTGCAGGGTAGGGCTGAGGAATTTGTACAGTATCTGCAGGACAAAATCGCTCAGATTCGGACTGGTTTGGACTCCGACTGGGTGGAATCCGGCGGAGTGGAGAGGGCAGGTCTTGGTTACACCATTTGGGGTGAGTTTGACCCTGTTTCTTTGGATGATGTGGACAGGATTATGTGTAAACTGAGCGCTACAACTTGTTTATTGGACCCACGTCCCTCCTGGCTAGTTTCGGCCGCCGGGGAGGTGACAGGGGGCTGGCTCCAGGCAGTTGTCAATGCTTCATTGATAGAGGGTGTCTTCCCCTCCGCCTTAAAAGAGGCAGCGGTGAGGCCCCTTCTCAAGAAGCCTGCCCTGGACCCAGCCTCGTTGAATAATTATCGTCCTGTCTCCAACCTTTGCTTTGTAGCGAAGGTTGCTGAGAGTGTTGTGGCGCGTCAGCTCCTGTAATTCGTGGATGAAGCGGACTATCTGTACCCGTATCAGTCCGGTTTCAGGCCCGGTTACAACACGGAAACGGCATTGGTAGCAGTGGTAGATGATCTCTAGCGGGCCCGGGACAGGGGTTGCTCCTCTGTCCTGGTCCTACTTGACCTCTCAGTGGCTTTTGACACCATCGACCATGGTATCCTGCTGCGACGGCTAGAGGGGTTGGGAGTGGGAGGCACTGTTTTACGGTGGTTCTCCTCCTACCTCTCGGGCCGTTCGCAGTTCGTACTGGCAGGGAAGCAGAGATCTACCCCGAGGCCCCTTTCTTGCGGGGTACCTCAGGGGTCGGTTCTCTCCCCCCTCCTGTTTAACATCTATATGAAGCCGCTGGGTGAGATCATCCGTGGCTTTGGGGTGAGGTATCACCAATATGCGGATGATACCCAGTTGTTCATCTCCAACCCGAGCCAACCCAGTGATGCCCTTGACGTGATGTCCCAGTGCCTGGAGGGGGTGCGGGTCTGGATGGGAAGGAACAGACTCAGGCTGAACCCCTCCAAGACCAAGTGGCTGTGGATACCAGCATCACGTATTGTCCAACATGTTCCATCTCTTTTGATGGGGGGGAGGTACTGCCCCCCTCAGAAAGGGCTCGCAACTTGGGTGTCCTCCTGGATTCATGGCTTAACTTGGAAGATCACCTAACTGCTGTGACCAGGGGGGCCTTTGCACAGGTTCGCCTGGTGCGCCAGTTGCGCCCCGTTTTGGACCGAGATGCCCTATGCACGGTCACCCACGCCCTTGTCACTTCTCGCCTGGATTACTGTAATGCTCTCTACATAGGGCTGCCCTTGAAGTGCACCCGGAGGCTTCAGCTGGTGCAAAATGCAGCTACGCAGGTGCTTATGGGAGGATCTCGATACACCCATGTTACACCACTCCTGCGCGAGCTGCATTGGCTTCCGGTTGCCCTCCGGGTGCGATTCAAGGTGCTGGTAATTACTTTTAAAGCCCTACATGGGTTAGGCCCGCGGTACTTGCAAGACCACCTGCTGCCACTATCAACCTCCCATCGCCCGGTTCGCTCCCACAGAGTCGGCCTCCTCAGGGTTCCGTCAGCTAGGCAATGCCTTCTGGCGACCTCCAGGGGGAGAGCCTTCTCTGTGGGCACACCGACCCTCTGGAATGAACTGCCTCTGGAGCTGCGGACGGCCCCGGACCTTCGATCCTTCCGCCGTGACCTGAAGACATGGATTTTCCAACAAGCGGGCCTGGTCTGACTATGGTTTTAAATTTGGCTTTTATTGGGTTAAATTGTCATTTATTTTTTACATCCATTGTTTAATTCTTTTTTAAATTTTGTACTTTATGTTTTTTAATTTTTATTGTTGTGAGCCGCCCTAATTCCTTGGGGACAAGGGCGGCATATAAATTTAATAAATCTAAATCTAAACAAAACATACAATTATAATGTGTATTCAGTTGCACAGATAATGCCAAACTATACTCCTGTGTCCCTACTGTCATTGAAAAATAAACTATGCAAGAACAATTGAATAACAATTTTAAGAATTTTCTCTGAGTTGAGTTGTGTTGCTATTTTTTATGAAATGGAAGCTTGCAAATTCACTGTGATTGAATTTTGGATTGCAGAAGGAACCCCGCCAACTGAAATTCACCATGAATGCAGTTATTTATGGTAACTACTATGATGACATGTATGTCACAGGGACAACATATTTAATGTCTGTTATGAAGAACAAAGTGAATGACCTATGACAACAGCCAAGAAATTTTACATGAGAGTGATGAATTACTTAAGGGCAACTGGTGGATCACTGAAGACAAAATGTGCTGTCAGGTTTGGCATTTCACAAAACTGTGTGGGTCACCTTACTAATATTCTTCAATACTGGAAGGAAGGTTGGTAGACTTCCGGTGGCGACGCGGCGCCGAAGACAGCCGCCTTCGGGCTGTCTGCTCCGCAGCTGTGTTTTTCCATCGTAAACAGCGTCGATCAGCTGTTTAGATGGATTTGAAGCCCCCTCCTCGGGAGAAGAGGAGGGGGTGAGGCCCCAGGTAGGGGTTGAGCTCTCCGGGGCCGCCTGAGCTGAGAGTTTGGGCGGCTGAAGGATTGAGCCCCCCCGAAGCCTGGGTTGCTCCGAGCTGCGCAGCGCCCCTGCTCCGGGATTTATGGAGCAGAGCCAGGCGTTAGCAACCACCCCTGCCAAAAGGAAATACTTTTGATTATCAAGATGCAGGCAGAGCGGTACAGGAGGTCAAGGTGATGTGGACTCTTATCTTTACTCTCTAGCTCAATGGATTTTATAGCTTTAAAGTTAAAGTGCGCAATAAGTGAAAGTGGGGGAAGATGGCGGCTAAAACTTCTAAAGCTCTTCGGAGTGCGGGGTCTTCCCTGGTGCAACAGACCTCATTGCAAGCTTTGCTTCCTCCTGCACCTCCTCCGGCATTGACGCTTAAGGATTTACAAGATGCTCTTGGAAAGCATTCACAATTGATGTCTGACATGATGGATGAAAAGTTGAAAAAGTTGGAGGAGAAAATGGAGGAGAAAATGGAGAAATTGGAGAAGAAGATGGAAGAGAAGTTTAGAGCAATGAGGGTGGACATGTTGTCTATGATTGAATCTGTAGCTGAATGTGTGCAACAGCTGGATGTAAAAGTGAAGGATCTCAGTCAAAAGAACTCTATATTAGAAGCAAAGGTATTAGAAAATGAAAATATAAGGGATAAAATGGACGGAGAATTGAGCCTTGCTCAGTATCATCAGATGCAGTATGCTATTAGAATCAGGGGTTTAAAGGAGAACTGTAAAGAAGATTTAAAGCAGCTGATTTCTGAGGCTCTGGAAGGGGTATTGGGCCAGCCAGCATCTGAAATTGAGGGAAATATGGACAAAATTTTTCGTGTAAATTCATGGATTGCAAGACAAAGGAAGTTACCCAGAGATGTGGTGGTCTATTTTACAAAGAGAGTAATTAGAGATGAAGTCATTCAAGCTGCTTATGATACTAAACTGGTAGTGGCTGAGCAAGAAGTCTTGGTTTTAAAAGAGATTCCTCCGAAGATTTTAAGGAGAAGGAAAGATTTTGCATTTCTAGTACAGGAACTTAAGAAATGTGATATTAAGTTTAGATGGGAGATTCCAGTTGGACTGGTGGTGACGCATGAAGGTAAAAGACATCGTCTGGTTACTGTGGCCCAGGCACGTGATTTTTATAGCAATGTGTTAAAAGCAACCCCCCTATCATTTTTGGAAGCTGTAAAGGGATACGGCGAGGGAAAGCTTCAAGATGTTGCAAACAGACAGATAGAGGACAATGGTGTTGGAGGGGATCAAGATACAGTTTCATCGGATGTTGCAGGAGGCCAGAGGATGACGCGTGCCGCCCTAAGAAGAGCGAGACGAGAGCAAGAGCAAGACCAGCAGATAGTTATGGAATCTCCAAAGTGTACTTACAGTGAAGCCGTGGGAGGGGCGCGGTCCAAAGAAGTTTTGGGGGTCATGACAGACGTGCTCCAAAAGCTTTGGGGCGTTAAGATTGCTGATTCAATTTTTAAATTAGAATGTTAATGGATTAAATTTATCATAGAGGAGAAAGAAACTTTTTTTTTAATATTTAACACAATTTAAGATGGATGTTATTTGCTTGTTAGAAAAGTATATTAGGGTTATGGACTAAAAGTATGTGTTGAACTAAGAATGGGTATGCAAGCTCCTAATTAACAACAAGTTGTCTTACAGACTACTTAAACCTTTTTTTTTACTCTTTTTATTTGAACTCAAGGATGACTTGGAACTGCGAGACATTTGGCGTGATACATGCAAGAATTATTTTTGATTATGGTTTAGTTTGGTTGGAGATTATTAAGGTTAATAGATAGGCGCTTTTGGCGCGTAACTGAGAATTTGTTTAGAAATTAGAGAAAGGTTGGAGAATGTAAATAGTAGGTGAAAGTTTTTTTCTTTCTTTCTTTTTTTTGAAATTAATATGAATAAGGACTGGGATTAAGAAAATCTATTCTGAGTAAAGCTCTTTTTCTGTTTTTCTCTTTTTCTTTTTTACTTTATTTGTAATATTAATATTGTTTGTATTCATTTTACATGAGCTAGAGGGAGATAGAATTAATAGTTTATTGCTGATAACATAGGGGTGCTTATGTTTGTTTTTTGATTTTATACCCTGTATTTAGCTCTGGGAAGTCGGGGGGGGGGGAGGAGGGAATGGGGGGAAGGGATAGGGAGGGTTGGGTGGGGGTGGGGGAGGGGGGGATTAAAGTCAAAATGTATTGTAAAACTTTTTAAATAAAAAAAAATACTGGAAGGTTGGTAGAAGATGAGCTTCTTGTGTCCTGATGGTAGAACTGAAACAATCAAGACTTGAAATCTACAAAGAATTCTTCATGCTAAGAGATCAAATGGCAAAAACAGGAAATCATCACAATGCTTTCCGGGGGGGGGGGGACGACCAGACCTTTGACAGAAAGTAGCAGTACTATCAACTTGTAGTTCTACACCGCAACACTCAAAACTGACATAACAATGACAGAGACTTTAGAAATTTTGTTGCAACACAACTCTAGGTATTACATTTCCTGAGTCATTGAAAAAAATGGATCTCTGTTTCAGGATCCAATCTGAGTCAATCACTAGGACCAGATGTTGTCTTCTCAGCTTTCGGACTCATACTGGAGCCCATCCTCAGGGAATTCTCTCCCAACAGAATGTGCGCTTTGGGCTATTCTATTCTATTCTTAGTATTTATGTGGTGCCTTGTGTGTGTCTTTTTATTTGTTGATTGGCATGTTGTTAAGTTATTGGCTGTTGTTTCCATGAGCTGCCAAGTCCTTGGCTCCTAAGTACCTGATAGTTGATACTTATCAGCTATGCACGGGCTCACCACAGGGCTGCATGCTTAGCCCCTACCTATACTCACTGTACACATACGATTGTGTATCGTCTGACCCATCCACCACGATCATTAAGTTCACAGATGATACCAACGTAGTGGGTCTTATTACAGGTGGAGATGAAACAGCATACAGGGAGGAGGTACAAAAGCTATCCTTATGGTGTTTAGACAACAACTTGCACCTGAACATCGGCAAGACAAAGGAGATGGTGCTAGACTTCAGGAGGAAAAGAGAGGAACCTGCCCCACTTTACATCGGGGGTGGGGGGCTGTAAATTCCTCGGAGTCTACCTCTGTGAAGATCTTACGTGGAAAGTCAATACAACATAGGTGGCTAGAAAGGCCCAACAGAGACTCCACTTCCTCAGGGTCTTGCGGAAGAACAGGGTAGAACAACGATTAATGACCTTCTTTTACCGGTCTACTATAGAGAGCGTCCTCTTGCACTGTATTGTGGTTTGGTATGCTGGCCTGACAGCCACGGATAGGAAAATATTACAGAGGGTGGTGAGCACATCACATGACACCACTGGATGACATTGCCAGGGCTCACTGCCTTGGAAGAGGAAAATTCTCAGGGACGACTCACACCCTGGTCAGTACCTCTTTACTCTCCTACCATCAGGCAGGAGATAAAGAAGCATAGCCAGTCATACCAACAGGTTGAAAAATAGCTTCTATCCATGGGCTGTCAGTCTCCTGAATGGGAAATAACTCTATGTATGATTGACTTGCGAGGCCGGTGTGTTGTGCAATTAGTTTACATGGTGTAACAAGATGGTGGGTTTGTTGTCACTGTGATTTGGGGGTGGAGCACGAAGGGAGGCTCAGCCAATCTCACTGTACACATGTTGTACTTTGATAATAAAGGTTCACTCACAAAAGTTCCCTAAGGATGGGCTCCAGCACAATCTGGTCCTGGTGACTGACCCAGATTGGATCCTGCAACATTATCCTGGAACAAGCATATTTGCCTTCATTCAGGGATCTCTATTTTACCCTATCTGCCATACAGTCTAGATTTGGCACCATACAACTTCACCTTTTCTCAAAATCAAAGGAACACTTTAGTACAGAGTTCCCCAACCTTTCCAGGGTGGGAGAGAAGGGATGGTTCACTTGAGCAGCCAGCCACCATGCAGATAGTTCCATTTGCACAAATGGCATATATGTGCACTCACCACTCATGCAAATGGAACGTGCATGTGCTCACCCGCTGCTTAAGCACACATTCACCCACCATTTCCATGGCCCAGTTTCAAACAAGTCATGGCACACTAGTGGGCCTTCACCCAGAGATTAGGGACCCTTGCTTTAGTGGGCATCTGTTTCATCAAACAAAATATTTGAATATTTGAAGTAGAAAGGACAGTCAAGAGCTCTTTCATAACAGTGTTAAAAAACCTGTCCATCATAAGCAGAAAAATGGCAAGAAAAATATGGCTGTATCTCTAGTCTGAGATTTCAAAAAACAATTTCTGCTTTCGGAACAAAGACAAGGAGAAATATTATCATAGAAGATTTTAATAGGAATCAGTTTGAATTTTTGATATACTTTGTCATAGATATTATGGAATGCTTTTTTTGTTATAAATGCTTATACAAATAAAGATTTTTTATCTTATAATGAGCTTATTACCTACATATCAATAATAAACAGACTCAAAGCCATTTTATACCATTGTTGAGGATTTTAATTTTTGTCACATTTTGTCACAAAAGAAAATCCTAAAAGTAAGATACTCATCTCTATCATGACAATAGATATGGTATCTCAATGTAGCAACCAGCTTAAATTATCAATATTATTTGTTGAACTGGATTAAATTGACTTTAAAATGTTTTTTTTAATTAACTGAAATAAATTGACTTTAAACGTGTTCTTATTCTTCCCATTCCTCTTATTCTACCTATTTCTTCTTCTGATCTCAAAATATCTTCACATGGGTAAATGCAATATTTTTTTTTACCAAAAAGATAATATTCATTCATTTATTCAACCAAATCAAATGAGCATATAGAGGAAATAATTTAAGTTCTATTATAAGAATTTCTGTTATAGCTTATGCTTCTCTGTATAACCAGAAAGTTTTAAAATTATGGAGATGCAGTAAAATTATTTGCTCAAGTACCAAGTAGAGGAAGAACGTTGTAACTGTGAGTTAATGAATCACTTTGAAAGCAGGTCAATGGCTTCCAAGATCACTGATAAAAAGGAAACCGCTAAAACAGCATAAAGTAATTGACCCCAACATGCAAAATATTAAGAAACATTTTCTTAACATTAACTAACCTGTTGTTCATATTTTTGTTTCAACTCCTCCAACTGCCAGGAGAACTCTTTTGACTGCTTCTCACGGAAAGATTTTGATTTGCCAAGATCTGCTTCTACCTTTTCCATCTACAAAATAAGCAAGAATACATAATTTCATAACAGACACGGCAGATAGCGTAATTATTTCCACACCATCAAAATCTTAAAAACTATTATCCATTAACAGTTAAAACTGAGATCCAATGTTTTATCAGTAAAGTGACAAGCAGATAAACACAGATCATTAAAAAAGCACAAATTTAGTCATTTAAAATGTTATCAGATGAGAATCTTATATCATTGAAGAACAATCTAATTTTACACCTGATAAAATCTAAAAGCCTCAAGTGCTATTTATTGAAACAAAAACAGTAGGACAAAGTGCTGAAGATTTTATTACATTCCATTTGTATTCTTTCAAAGACTTTTATCTTGGAAATCATGGTGTTTTTTTGCTATCATTATATTTATTAAATAAGTATGTGGAGGTTTCATTACATAAACATCTACTTAAAATAAGAAACAACATATATATGTAAAGAGGGTTACTAAAAGAAAATCTAGAAACTCTTGACAGTTTCAACACAAGAAAAATACCAGCAAATCTTATTCTGGAGATTCCTTCTCGGCTATGGAGAAAGACTTGATTCTCATCTTTGTTTCTGACATCTTTTTCAGAGGTTTATGGAAGAGTTTAACTTTTTTGAAAACTAAATCTTCCTATTTATGCAGCCAAATTATTTTTCTTTTTTTAAAATAATATTTTATTAATTTTCCAATTTTACATTTAAGTATTTAAAAAGCAACGTGGTGGCTGGGTTACTCAATAGTTCAATAACATATGCAAATCTTTAGTACAAACTCAAGTTACAACATCAAATATTTCCTCTCTTTTCCCCTTAACATCTACTGTCTCTATTTAAACTAATGCAGTTCTTATTATATCAACTAAGTAAAAACATCATTATTACATTTATCAATACATTTTAGCTTATACATATCTTAATTACTTTTACATTCAATCTTTATGGACAATCAATTTCCTATTATTGGTTTTTTCCCCAATTTTTAGTTTCCCATCAATATTCAAATTTAATGTTTGATATTTATAATTTCCAGGCTTTAGGTAACCAAAGTTTCCCTTATCTCAATTCATAACAGAATCTAATATTCAAAATACACATCTTATCCATTTGAGTACAGTCTTGTTCTATTTTCTAAAAGTTATCTATTTCCCACCATATTAAATCATCTAATTAATAATACAGTATCCCCTTCAATAAATCAAAACCTGTCAATGCTGCAAACACTGACATGTTTTTGCACTGACAATATAAAAGACAGCCTGTAATTTTAATCGCTTCATTTGGGAGGGAGGAATCACCCGGAAGTTGTGGTAAGATTGCAAAAAGCCACCTACAGAATGGGAAGTGAAACCTCACATGTAAAACTAATTGGCTAATGTGATTTATGACATGTAGATAAGGGCAGGGATTGTGTGTGTGTTATGATCGGTTTGGGGGGAGGAGATTTCAGATTCTGGCATCCCTCCATGAGTGCCGATGTTTCGTTTCATTACTAAGACTTTTTAGATAAATAATATGCCTCCAAATTGTTTGATTTGTCTTATTCATCGGAACCATGACATCCATTATATGTATTGTCTTGGTTAATCAATAAATCAAATATATTCATGATTTTTTTTCTTTTGGGTCTAATTTTTAAATATTAAACAAATAAAATCCTTATTTTCAACTAATTTCCAAATATTTAAAATTAAATGACCAAAATTCCCCTTAACTTCTCCCTTTAACCCTCTAATTAATATGAAATCCCCTGTAATAAATCAAAACCCCAATATTCTTCAGCCTTATTCTGATACCCAGTTGTTCATCTCCACCCCAAACCAACCCAGTGATGCCCTTGACGTGATGTCCTGGTGCCTGGAGGCGGTGAAGGTCTGGATGGGAAGGAACAGGCTCAGGCTGAACCCCTCCAAGACCTAGTGGCTGTGGATACCAGCATCACGTATTGTCCAACATGTTCCACCTCTTTTGATGGGGGGGAGGTATTGCTCCCCTCAGAAAGGGCTCGCAACTTGGGTGTCCTCCTGGATTCACGGCTTAACTTGGAGGATCATCTAACTGCTGTGACCAGGGGGGGCTTTGCACAAGTTTGCCTGGTGCGCCAGTTGCGCCCCGTTTTGGACCGAGATGCCCTATGCACGGTCACCCACGCCCTTGTCACTTCTCGCCTGGATTACTGTAATGCTCTCTACATGGGGCTGCCCTTGAAGTGCACCCGGAGGCTTCAGCTGGTGCAAAATGCAGCTACGCGGGTGCTTATGGGAGGATCTTGATACTTCCATGTTACACCACTCCTGCGCGAGCTGCACTGGCTTCCGGTTGTCCTCCGGGTGTGATTCAAGGTGCTGGTAATCACTTTTAAAGCCCTACATGACTTAGGCCCGGGGTACTTGCGAGACCACCTGCTGCCATTATCAACCTCCCATCGCCCGGTTCGCTCCCACAGAGTCGGCCTCCTCAGAGTTCCGTCAGCTAAGCAATGCCAGCTGGCGACCCCCAGGGGGAGAGCCTTCTCTGTAGGCGCACCGACCCTCTGGAATGAACTGCCTCCGGAGCTGAGGATGGCCCCTGACCTTAATGGCCCTCAGACATTAAAAATAATTTTTATAATTAGGCATAGGATCTCTATTTCACGTATTATAGGTGGTCTTTATAGTAGAAGTCACTTGTCAAGTAAGATTTTATAGTCCATGGTATTCCATCATCTCGTGTAATAACAAATGTTTCTCAGCTAAAGAAATAGGAAAGCAATTCTCTACACATAGCTCTGAAAGTCAGTAAAGGTTTACATTCATAGTTCAAGCAGGCCAATTATGCTGCGCAGAAATTCTCTTTACAGCTGAGTTTCTCACAGGTGGTATCTATCAAGGTCGAAAGAGTTTTATCTGAAGTCTGGGCTTCAAGCCAAGTCTGTTTTAGGCAATAACAAGTTGTAATACCAAACTATGCACAAGATGTCACTAATGCCATTTAAAGTTTTTTAAGTCCAAATTTTTTATAATCCTCTTTCCAGTTTTATTTCTTTTTTGTAGATTAAAAACAAGTCTCCAGTAAAAATAAGAAAACTTTTGGTCCCCAAGTTTCAGAAACTTATAAATCCAATTAGATTAAAATTGTTCTTTTAGTGCTTTAATTCACCTTGGTAGTCAGTCGCCGCTGTTCTTAGAGGGTGGGGTAGAAATTCCATTCCCTCTCTCCATACAGGGGGAAAAGATACTTTGGGCAGCTTTTACAGGAAAAAATATTTAAGAACTTAAAGAGAAGATCAGATCTCACCCAGTTTCATCTGCATTGCTTTAGAAGTGCTTGATGGTAAGTTTGACTTTGGCTGTCTGCAACTTAGTGACGAGCCATATTGCTATGACTGTTTTTTCCTCCTCCAGTTTGGAGGGCTGCCCCAGATCCAGTGGAAGGGCTGCTACCCTCCCACGATCAAGTGGGAGTCCCCTCCTTGCTCGTCGCCCCTACAGGGTGACTTTTGACCCTTTCCAGGGTTCCCCAGAGGAATGAAATGGAACACGGAAGACAGAGTTCGCCTTCCAGCGGCCATGATGGCAAACCGGAAGTCGACTTCTCGGTTATATTTATTTATTCACCCTATTTATGGGCCACCAAATCCAGAAACATTCTCACTATTTAGAAGACAAGAAACAATCTGCAGTATATATAAGACTCATCTGCAAATAATGAAACCACAAAATAAAATTAAGCAATAGCCAAAATATAAATAAACCAAAATGGTATCAAGACCCAAATTTCCCCTAGAAAAACTCTGTTCTGAGCATTTTCTAGAAGGCAATCAGGTTGGGACCCAGCCAGATGTTAAAGGAGGAGGCTTTTCAAAGGACTGGTCTATCACCAATAAGCAGCGCTCCTAAGCCTTGACCCCTTCATTCATCTAAGATGAGACCGGGCTAGTAATTTCATGTCGGTCAAACTGGCCAGACTAATTCCAATGGGAAAAGTGGTCCTACAAGTAACTAGGCACCAAGACTCTGTATAGCCTTACAAGTTAGCATCATTTCAAATTGTATCCCAAAGCCTGTTAGTAACCAGTACAAGGCTTAATGTAGAGGTGTAATGTCCTCCACTGCAAATGCAGTAAGTCACAAGGCCCTTGCATTTTGAACCAACCACAGCTCCCAAGTGATCTTTAAAGACAGCCCCATGTACAGCAGACTGCAATAGTCTAAAATGATTGTGCAAGGGCAGATGTTATCATATGAAGATTTTCCCACCCCAACAGGGCAACATGTTGTATACTATCAAAACTGGGGGGAAAGTCTCCCTTGACAACAGCTTCCCTTTTATTCTAGCAGGAGTCATGACTCCAGAAAAAAACCCCCAGGTTATGTACTTGCTACTATGCAATCCAAAGAAACTACTGGAGAAGACAGAGAACCTGCACAGACAAATAATAACAGCATCGTGCTACAATTCAGTTTATGTCTGTTCTCACAGCCTCCAGCACTGAGATAGGATCTCAATTACAGCCTCCAGCACTGAGATAGGATCTCAATTACATCACCAGTCTGCATTAGTGGAGTAACACTGAATATCATCACAGTATTGATATTAAACTTCAGACTTTCAACTTACATCTCCTTGAGTCTTCATGCAAATGTTCAATGGGGGTGAGGCTGGGAAAAATCAAGCCCTGCACCACACACAAAGGAATAGCAATCAGGCTGTTCTCTCTTATACCATCATAACTCATTGCGACCACCATTTCTCTAGGCTGAACAGCACAGCAGTCATGTTCCCAGAGTTTCTACGCATGGGCATCTTAATTGTAAGAGAGACAATTAGTTGTCTTCTTTCATCACAAACAAATCTACCATAGGTGTGCCAAGCTTAATAGCAATCATCAAAAAAAAAAAACTTCAAAGAACTGTTCCTTTTGAGTCAATGTACCATTATGTTAATCTTTTCTGTTAGATGGAAAGAAGGAAGCCCACTTCAGAAATCTAAATGCCTGTCTGGACTCCCCTTTGGCTGTGATTGCTGAAAACTGGTGCCAGTGTGCTGCAATTCTGAAGTGTGGAACACCTGCTGCCGGCGTCAACCTCCCTCCGTCCAGTGCGCTTCCAAAGAGAGGGCCTCCTCAGGGTGCCTCCGATCAGAGAATGTCGATTGGTGGCCCCCAGGGGGAGGGCGTTCTCTGTGGGCGCGCCAGACCTATGGAACCGCTTGCCGGTTAATCTCCGGATGGCCCCCGACCTTCGCTCCTTCCGACGCGATCTAAAAACCTATTTATTTGAACAAGCCGGCCTGGTCTGATGGGTTCGGGGTTTGGGTTTTAACATAGCTTTTAATTACTGTATTATATCGGGCATAATTATTTAATCTTTTTTAACTTTTGTATTTTGATATTTATTGCCCTGTACACCGCCCTGAGTCCTTCGGGAGAAGGGCGGTATAAAAATTATATATATATATATATATATATATATATATATATATATATATATATATATATATATATATATATATATATATATATATATATATATATATATATATATATATATATATATATATATATATATATGCTATAATATAGGGTGTAGGATAATACTACACATTATACTTTTTAAAAAATGATGCCGCCCTGAGTCTTCGGAGAAGGGTGGGATATAAATGGAATTTAAAAAAAAAAGTATGGTGTTAGTCTACATAGTTGGCAATCTTCAATGCTCCCACCAATATGTTAAGTGCTGGTTTTGGTTATCAAAAATGTGTTCATGTAAGTTCATTTGTGATGTAAGTGAACAAATCAAGGACAAAAACCTGAATTTATATCAAGCCTTAGAAACAGAATGCAGTATGTCCCAAATGTTGGTATTGATCAAAGCATCCTACAGAAATGTGACAACTCTCATAATTCTATTTTAACAGCTAAACACAATTGATATTTATTTTCTATGTCATGAAAACATAACTGCTCCTTCAGTGTATTAAGAATCTAAAGAGGGATATGTGTACAGAAAGGTGAACCACAATCATGCCACTAACTCAATCTCAAATGCAAAACTTTTTTTTCACGCTGTATATAGGCAAGGCTGTCTATAGCACGGGTGTCAAACTCACGACCTCATGTGACATGCTGCGACGTATTGCAACTTTTTTCCCATTGCCAGCAATGGGGTGGGCGTGGTTTTGGCATGACACATCCGGCAAGCGAGCTGGCAGTTTGGCACCCCTGGTCTATAACAATTACCACTAACTCCTGGAAAGTAATGGGCAATTGGGACTTTAATTACAGATGTGATTAAAAGTAGTGGTACAAATCTCAAATACAACACTTTTTTCATGCTGTATATAGGCAAGACTGTATATAACAATCACCACTAACTCCTGGAACGTAAAGGGGAATTGGGACTTTAAAAACATGTGATTAAAACTACTGGTACCCTACCACTTATCCCCATCCCCAAAACCTCAATCTGCTGTGAAATAAATTGAACCTGACACAAATAAATGAGATTCACCATTCTTTATTCCATAGTCCATAGAGTGGACACTTTGCTTTTGATGAATGACTTAATATATTTTTGCATTTTTTCCCCCTATTTGGGTGCCCTCAAGTCAATCTTGAATCCTGGTAGCTGCCTAGACAATTTTGCAGTTTTCTTGGCAAGATTTCATAGGTGATTTGCCATTGCCTTTTTCCTAAGGCTGAGAGAAATGACTGGCTCAAAGTCACCCAGCTGGCTTTGTCCCTAAGCAAACCTAGAAGTCGTGATATAGTCTAATGGCTTCTAGTCTAATGCGTTAACCACTGCACCAAACTGTCTCTCTTATAAATAATAAAACAAATGAAAATGATAACCAATTGGGATTCTTTGGGGAAAAGCTGGAGGAGTACCAATACTTTGGACCATGTCCACTTTTATCATTATTAAAATATCTCCTTTGATGAAAATATATGGCATTTTAAGAAACATTTATTCATTTTGGTTTGACTCTTCTATTTTGATTCTTCTATTTACCCTCAGGGAGTTGTGCCAACAAGGATGATCCCTGCAAGATTACAATGAAATACAAAGGGCTTTATTAATTTTAAAAAAGGGGGAACATGTTTGACATTATTCCACTATCATACCATATATCATAGCAATGCTGACTTTAGAAATTAAGGTAATATTTTTCAGAAAGATAGCTGGAGGGTAGTAGGGCTGAGATGGGTTTTAGAAAATGAATGAGGTAAAACAATGAGCTATAAAACCAAAGCCCCAAACAGGATGCAAGTTAATAATTTATTTATTTGGAAAAATCCTATTCAGTACTAAAACCTTGGAGGGTTTTGGAAATTTCTGTTTTAAAAGATTAATCAGCTGCTGACATCTTTTCTTCTGATTCCCAGGCAAAGCTACTACATAGTGAAAGAGTTTGATGTTCCAGAATCAAGTGAAATATGTTTCTAGCCATATAAAAGAAGAATATACTCTCCCACTGAGACAGAGAGTTCCAGAAAGGCTGGCCCTGTGACCTTCTCACCTGTTCTTTCATTTCTGCGTACACTTTTTCTGAGTTCAGCTCCACCTGCCGCTTAAACTCCTCCAAGGCAGCATCAGCCTGCTGGGCTTGTAGTCTCTGTGCCTCCATCACCTGAGTAAGATGCTCCTCCCTCTCCCTAGAAGGCAGAAAAGATTTTCGCTGTTAAAATATCAAATTAAAAAAGCACACCTTCGCATAAAAGACAGGGCTTTTGTCAGACTCGCTTAAAATAATATTCATTATAATATTCACTTTTTAATCTTCTGTCCTTGCTTATCTTGCCTTTCACGACTAGTATTTTGAAGGAGAAAACAATAAGTTATTATTTTTACTCTCCCACTGATCTGAAATCACCTAAACAAAGGATTGAGTTCTTTAAAAAAAATCCCCAGTAAAAGAGAAAAGTTGTAGAAGCACTGCAGTTTTGAGTCATGCAGAATTTCACCTTTCCTTAAATAACATTATCCAATCATCCTAAAATATTCAATTAAGATAATATTTTAGTATATTGTGATTTTTAAAAAATACTTCAAAGAGCAATTCCTATCCACAATCTCTCCAAAATTCTGTGGCTTGTGTATAGTTGCTTATATACCCAATTTAGCCCCCCCGCCCCTTTTAACATATGTGGATATATTAATATTTTGTCTTCATCCAACCAGTATATAAAGCTAAAGAAAAACTATGAAAATCGTCTATGGAACCATTTATTCAATGAAAAATGAACGAGTATGCCATTTCCTTCCATGGAAAAAATAAGTGCACCCTGAGCTCTAGTATACGGTATTGCTCCCTTTAGCAGAAACAACTCTAAGTAGGCATTTCTTATATCTATTAGTCTCTGACATCAATGGGAGGATGTTTTTTCAGTTGTGTGATGTTTGAACAGTTTCTTCCATGCACAGCCTGTTTCAAATCACTGATGGGATTTAGATCCAGGTTTTGACTTGGCCATTCAGAACCTTCCATTGATTTTTAAGTGTTTTTTTTTAAGGGAGAAAGGAAATTAAACTTCCTTTGGAGGATGGAGAGAAATGAATTTAACGTCTTTTGAAAGGAGGAAAGAATGCAACCTGTTTTGGAGAGAGGTGCTCCTCCATGCACTGGAGGCTCTAAGGTCTGAAGCAGGTCAGCTACCAATGCGAGGCCTGCTATCTGGGGAAAAGGGGCAAGATTGCTGCCTCAGCTTCATTGCAACAGCACGGTCCCTTGGCACTTGCTGCAGTTCAGACCGAGAGGGAACTCCTGCTACATGGTGCTCCTGGCTCAGCCTATGCCACAGCACCACCAGGCAACTTCTGCTGCTGCAGTTAAGCTGCTGCAGTGAGCTTGTGCAGGACTCCTCGCAAGTTAAAAGCCCACACTTTTGGTGATTGGTGACTCTATTATTGTTAGTTTTAAGAGATTCAGAAAATGGCAAACCAAAATGTTTCTGAACAGCAGAGATGGTACTGAGGTGGAGACTGATGAATGAGTGGTAAATCTGGGCCAATGAAGCTTCTTCAGGCAAGAAGAAGGTAGGAGATTGCATACTTGAGTTCTAAAAGACAGTTCCTTGCAAGGAAACCTGCAAGATCTGGAGGGATTCTCCAAGCAACTCATGAGTACAAAACAAGGAGCCAAAGAAGAAATACCAGGCTCACAGCCTCATGTGAAGACTGCTTAAGGATACTGGATTCACCCACTCCATTTTCCAGTGCACATTTGGATCACAATAATTTTAAAAACAATAGAGATCTTCCAAGCAGCACAGCTACTAAACCACCTAGTGAGTGATCCTTTTAACAGGTTTAAAGTAAAAAGAAAAGAAATAATTGCAAGGATTTAAAACCAATTAAAAGCAAAAAGCCTTCCAAGAGTCTGAATTAAGAAAGTTTAAAAAGACTTAAGGGAGCAGATGAAGTTGAAATATTGTTTACTTTAAAATAGTTTTAAATTAATTAAATAAATAATACATACTTCTGTGGGAACTGTTTGAACTTGCTAAAAAGGACAGTTGGTTTTGTTAAACAAAGATAAGGGAAAGTTCCAAAAGCTTATGTGACTACATGAGTATCAAATGGGATGAAAGAGGTAAAGATACAGAAAAAACGGGAGGAATCTCTTTAACTTTTACTTTCTGGATTACATATTAAAGAATAGAAATAGCTACTACCAGAAAAGCAGCAAAAAAATAGGCTGGAGAGAGCAAACAGAGCAAATAACAGGAAAAGGGTTTATGTCAGAGATTTTACAAAGATTGTTTTGAAGCACTGGGGAAGAATGTTACAGCATAAGTGTTAAAAGAGATCTAGTTTCATTTGAAAGGAGAACAGAGGAAAGATTTGCAAATATGAAAGAAAGGATGAATAAAAATGTTGAAGAATCTGTGAAACTGAGTGGAAAGGTTAAATAAATTAAAGACAAAATGGAAATGTTGGAAAATAAAACAGAAATAATAAATCAAGATAGAAAAAGATTTAGATAATGTGGCACCATAAGAGAGAAAGTATTTTAAGACTGAGAACTGTTTCAGAGAAACCTGGTGAAGATATTAGAGAGGGGTTTTCTTTAATATGAATTTTTAACAAAATTTTTGGTAGGACGAAGAACAGATGGATACAGAACTGAACAAAGTGTACAAAATTAATATATGACATGCAAAGCTTAGAAATGTGCCAAGAGATATATTTATGCACTTCATCAGGAGCAAGAAAAGAGACCAATTTCTACAATAATATTTTAATATTTAATAGATAAATATTGGAAAAAATGGAAGCATTCTCAATTAACCAACAATTAGTTCATCTAATCTTTGTTTCATAAAGAGATCTCACTCAAAGTAATATATAACCCCCAGGATCATCTTACAAGTGTCATTAGAACTGGACAGGGTGTCAAGAAAGGCTGCGTATTGGTCCCATTCTTATTCAATTTCCATATGAACTCAATGGTGGGCCATCTCCTCTACACAAACTTTTACTCTCCAAAACTTCACAGAAGACCCATCTCTCTTCTACTCTATCCTGACACTGCAGCAATATTTTTAAGAACACATACTGGCCTTTAAAGAACACTGAGAGCATTAACTTAGTACTGCAAGTAAAACCAGTTAGAAATCAATTTACAGATTTTTTTCCAAAAAAATGAATAAATAAAGTAAATATATCTGCAGCATTTGAATTAATAGAAACCAAGCCTATAGCACAATTTCTTTATGATGCCCAGCTATGCCCCTTCTCCAATTTTGCAGTGTTCGAACTTGTTCAATCCAAATTTCTAAGATCGGCCCTTCAAGTCCCCAAATGTGTTTCTAATGCCTCCCAAAGACTAGAGAGGTTTCATGAAAGTGAAGGCCTAAAGTGGGATGACCATACCCAACTATTGGTTTAGAGTCTAGATGATCTTTCTTTGCCCTTTACCTGGCCGCATTAACTGTGAGGGAATATTGCTTATTCAATGCCTATATTACAGAGTCAATTGTGCCATTGCTCTTCACTCTGTCTCATCTGTCAACTAAAAATAAAATTCCAAATCTTTTCATTCATTCCTTATCAGCAAAAGTCCAGTAAGGGTTGTCAGGTATAACTATATTGTCCCCTTGATAAAATAAGCCAGCTTTGTATTATTCCCTATACATTTAAAAGATCTGAACTCTTAACCCAGTCAAATAGACTCCTGTAGCTTGGTTTCTTGTCATCTTTGTTTTATCCTTCTCATCAAAATCTTTCAGAACTTTAGCAAGTCTCTTTTGTACAGCCAGTAAGAGGAATTCAATCTTTTTGTCACTTGTCAAAAAATCCTTCAAAACTCTGACAGATCTCCTTTGTACATCAAGTAAAAGAAAAATATCTACATCTCCTTTCTGGTTTGATGGTTGCATATGTCTTTTAGGCACTGAAGCATCATCCTATTTCATTTGAAAGTCCAGTACATCCTTTTCTGCATCCCTCTCATTACTTGCCACATTTATATCCACTTTCAGATTAATTTCAAATTTATCGAGAGTGTCTTGTTTTTCTTCCACTGCGTCCTTAACAGTTCATCTATCCATCATTTCCAATAATTTCAAAGTTCATTTGTCATAAATTTTCAAAAACTTTTCATAATTTTCATCAATGTTCATTATTACAATATTTCCTTGCATTCTGTTGTTATCCTCTAGCACCCTCTAGTTTCCAACCTTTAAAGCCCTATTATCTTGTTTAATAACATTTTTCAAATGCTTTTAAAATTGTATTTAAAATTCTTTCTCTAAAGAGGAGACTCACCTAGCAAATGTAATATTGCTTACAATTCCAAAGGAATTTAATCCTTCCAAAGCAACAGAAAAAAATGCAAATCCAAGTTGATTATGTTCGGTCAAACTCAATGTTCTTAAAAAAGGCTGTGTTGAGCAAAAATGGTTTCTCTCCCAACTCCCAGCCACTGGATCCATAAGCACCACAAATTGACAATTACATGGTTTACTCATGAACAGCAGCTGTGTGGAGTCATGTGGGTTATCTTAAGATCTCCCCTTATTCCAAGAAGAGATAGGTGGCTTGGATGTTGTATCCAGCTGCCAACTGCTTCATAACACCGTGTTACCAAAAAATCAACATTTAACTCATCATGGCTCTCAACCGAAAGTCTCAAATACTTACTTCTGGAATTTGATATTAAATGAATTATTAAAAAAAAGAAAAAATATACAAAAAGTGTTTAGATAGACTTTCTTTTTCATGATTTTTTTTTCTTCTCTTCTCAATTTCCTTAAATTTTAATTATAATTAATATAAAAATTATTAATGAAACCTTTTTTGGATGAAGGCATTCCTTCATGCACAGTGAGCTCTAGGCTTGTGTCTGATGTGTCTTCAGCTTGGCCTGTTCCAGAGCAGTTTGCTATAATGGCAAGATAGGAGAGGGATTGTTTGCCTGCTATCCCAGGTGAAAAGCACCTCCTGCAGTAGTGTGTTGGATATGTTCACTGTCTTATTTGTAAAAGTAATAATACAAACAAACAAACAAATAACAACTCCAGGTTTCCTGTCTAACCATGATGCTCTATCCCAAGTTTTGGAGTATGAGATGCTAATATAAATCCAGCATCAGAGTACCATTTTTATTTCAATAACTATAATGGATCCATTTTTATTTCAATAACTATAGCAAAATGACTACTTGAGGAGTAAGATAGTTAAACCAAGTTATGAGGGACCTAAGATCTATATCAAAGTGCCAGCAACCATAAATCAAGTAGAATAGAAAGTATCTGTAAAAACTACACCAATGAGTAAAGTGATACTGAAAAGAAATAGCATGCCTGATGCTTCAGCTAATACTTTCCTTGGTAGCTTAAATCTTAACTTACAGGGAGATGACTGAAGTCCCTGGCTTAGTCAGGAAATATGGCTTTACAATCCTTACTAATCTGAATACATGCAATTAACAGTTGATTGTGGAAAACCAAATTTATAGCTGGTTCTCCCAGTCAGAATCATGTCATCCTTGCCTCTTACAGGTAAGAGTGCAATTTATCTGATCATAGGAACGATTGTACTTTTCCCAGTAAGTAATATGATATCAGCTTTTATGCTGTAATTCTCATATTTAACTATATATATTTTTAAGACATGTTAATCTATTGTTGAATACTTTCTAGCATAACAAATGAAATGGAATCATAAAATCAATCAGATTAAATGCTATGCACATTTTCATCTAATCAATTTCATATCATATAAGCCTTTTTTTCTTTAGGGAAATTGACCAAGTCCTTTATTTTAATTATTATTTTTCTTAGTAAATCTAAGAACTATAATTAAAATAAAATTCTACATAGTTCTGAAAATGATTTCCTAATAGTGAAGAAAGAGTATACTAATGTCCCCAAACCTTATTCCATATGTACTTATAAATATTCTAAACTATACACATGTGTGCATAGTTTATACACACGTATATTATATTTGTTGTTGTTGTTAGTTGCAAAGTCGTGTCCAACCCATCGCGACCCCATGGACAACATTCCTCCAGGCCTTCCTGTCCTCTACCATCTTCTGGAGACCATTTAAGCTCATGCCTACTGCTTCAGTGACTCCATCCAGCCACCTCATTCTCTGTCATCCCCTTCTTCTATTGCCCTCAATCTTTCTCAGCATTAGGCTCTTCTCCAGTGAGTCCTTCCTTCTCATTAGGTGGCCAAAGTATTTGAGTTTCAACTTCGGGATTTGGCCTTCTAAAAAGCTGTCAGGGTTGATCTCCTCTAGGACTGACCGTTTTGAATGCCTTGCAGTCCAAGGGACTCGCAGGAGTCTTTTCCAGCACCATAGTTCAAAGGCCTCAATTCTTTGGCGCTCAGCCTTTCTTATGGTCCAACTTTCACTGCCATACATTGCAACTGGGAAGACCATAGCCTTGACTATACGCACTTTTGTTGACAGGGTGATGTCTCTGCTTTTTAGTATGCTGACTAGATTTGCCATAGCTTTCCTCCCCAGGAGCAAGTGTCTTTTAATTTCTTGGCTGCAATCCCCATCTGCGGTGATCTTGGAGCCCAGGAAAATAAAATCTGTCACTACCTCCGTTTCTTCCCCATCTATTTGCCAGGAATTGAGAGGGCCGGATGCCATGATCTTGGTTTTCTTAATGTTGAGTTTCAAGCCCACTTTTGCACTCTCCTTCTTCACCTGCATCAAGAGGCTCTTTAGTTCCTCTTCATTTTCTACAATTAGAGTGGTATCATCTGCATATCTTAGGTTGTTGATATTTCTTCCAGCAATCTTAATTCCAACTTTTGATTCATCTAGCCCTGCCTTTCTCATGATGTGCTCTGTGTATAAGTTAAATAGGCAGGGTGACAGTATACAGCCTTGCCGGACTCCTTTCCCAATTTTGAACCAATCAGTGGTTCCGTGTCCAGTTCTCACTGTTGCTTCTTGACCCGCATATAGGTTTCTCAAGAGACAAATAAGATGGTCTGGTACTCCCATCTCTTTAAGAACTTGCCACGATTTGTTGTGATCCACGCAATCAAAGGCTTTAGCATAGTCAATGAAGCAGATGTTTTTCTGGAACTCTCTAGCTTTCTCCATGATCCAGCGTATGTTGGCAATTTAATCTCTAGTTCCTCTGCCTCTTCGAAATCCTGCCTGTACTTCTGGTACTTCTCGATTCCCATACTGCTGGAGTCTAGCTTGTAGGATTTTAAGCATAACTTTACTAGCATGTGAAATGAGTGCAATGGTGCGATAGTTTGAACATTCTTTGGCACTGCCTTTCTTTGGAATTGGAATGTAAACTGATCTTTTCCAATCCTGTGGCCACTGTTGAGTTTTCCAAATTTGCTGGCAAATTGAGTGTAGCACTTTTATTGCATCATCTTTTAGGATTTTGAATAGCTCAGCTGGAATACTGTCACCTCCACTAGCTTTGTTGTTGCTTAGATTTCCTAAGGCCCACTTCACTTCACATTCTAATCCAGGATGTCTGGCTTGGGGTCAGTGACCACCCAACTGTGGTTATCTGGGACATTAAGCTCATTCTTGTATAGTTCTTCTGTGTAGTTTTGCCACCTCTTCTTAATCTCTTCTGCCTCTGTTAGGTCCCTGCCATTTTGGTCCTTTATCATGTCCATTTTTGCATGAAACGTTCCCTTCATCTCCAATTTTCTTGAAGAGATCTCTGTGTCCTCCCTATTCTATTGTTTTCTTCTATTTCTTTGCACTGTTCATTTAAGAAGGCATTCTTATGTCTTCTAGCTATTCTCTGGAATTCTGCATTCAATTGGGCGTATCTTTTTCTCCCTTGCCTTTCGCTCTCCTCCTTTCCTCAGCTATTTGCAAAGCTTCCTCAGACAGCCATTTTGCTTTCTTCCATTTCTTTTTCTTTGGGATGGTTTTAGTTGCTACCTCTTTTACAATGTTGCGAACCTCCATCCATAATTCTTCTGACACTCTGTCAGATCTAATTCCTTAAATCTATTTGTCATCTCATGTGTCCTAATCATATTCATGGAATTTTACTTCAGTTTTTCCATCAAACAGCTTTATTTAGAGAGTTGATAAAAACATTACAGAAAAATGAAAGAGAATAAAGTTATATGCAAGTGGTGTTTGATAATATGGCCTCAAGGGTCTTGGAAAAAACACTGCATTGTATCTATGATGGAATAGCGTATCACTACATTTCATTACAAGCTCACTGTTCTTTCATTGTAAAATAATGCCTACAGATCACCTGAAATGCTCACACAAATTTTATTTGTGAATGTAAGCTATTCCAAACCTATTTCATGGCAACACTTTTTGAGTTTCAACTGTACAGCAATCAGGTTTTCGATGAATGCAGTCGTCAAGGAAAATGCCTTTTTGAGAAGGAATATCATTAAGAGTTCAACTAAAAAGAGTAATATATTATGGCAAACCTTCCATCAGTTGCTACAGCATACTTTTTATCTGTTGGGGGAATGGGAAGTTCTACAGACTGGAGTGACATATACCCATTCATAGAAAAAATACTGACTTCCATTGAATCGTCACACAGTAATCAGCCATCCCCACCAATTTGGAACAGTCTGAATCTATCAGGCTTAGAAGAGCATTTGAGGCAGGTAGAAGAAAAGTTGATGTAACAAAAGAAAATTTAAATGGATACATCTAGTAGCTTTTTCCACATTTTGCACCTCTCAAAATCTTTGTGTGGATAATTCTATAGATAATATTGAAAAACAAATGCACAAGAATCTGCCTGTCATAAATGAAAATGGTTTATTTGTTCCCAGAAAGATTCTGATTTGAACAAGTAAAATCTGGTATAAAGGCTTCGAATTGCCCTCAGAATCCAGGGAGAAGATCAAAAACCAAACCAAACCAAAAATTACTTCCATCTTTTCTCATTAAATATAAAATATCCAAAATGGAACTTCATAGTGAGAGGGTTCTTATTAATGGACAGCAAAAAATTATGCGTCCAAGTATTTGTGTCATTCGGCCTATTAATAGAATGGATGCAAAAATATTTATCTAAATGAAGATATATGTATCTGAAGAAGAGACTTAAAGAGACTTCAAATCTGTTTTAAAGTGCAGGGAAGAGGCGGGAAAGCTCTTACCTATTAACATCTGAAGCACTTTAAATGAATTGGAGATTTCAAAGGATAAAATTAAAATGTAACAAAATAACAACAAAATCCAGTATGTATTGCATCTACCTGATTCAAACAACCCCAAAATATCAATACCCAAATGCCTGTTTAAAGAGAGACTTAAATGCCTCCTGAAGGGCTAATATGGAGAGGCACCAGACACACCTTCTAGGACCAGGTTGTTCTGGGAACCATTACAGAGCAAGGCCTTTGGGTCCATGTCCTTCTAAATACTTATAAGAATATTGTATCTTTTATAAATTACAGAGATATGGTTGCATTTTCGGTGCTTGGCAACTGGCTTACCACCAGGATCCCATCACGAGACTGTGATTTGCAATGAAATGCCCATTGGCTATGTTCACTTAACAACCACCTGATTTGTTTAATGACCATGGTGACTCATTTTACAACTGTTATAAAAACAGCTGTAAAATAGAGTAAGAACACATGGTGCCTCAACTTAAGACACAACAACCAAAATTCTGGGCTTCATTGTAGTTGTAAGTCGAGAATTATCTACATTCCTGAAAACAGGAACAAAAAGTCCCTTGGAAGCATCCTAGCTCAGCCATTCAAAATTAATGGATGCCAATACAATATAGAAACATTTGTTAACAGAAAATGTCTCAGCTCATTCCTTGAGTATGGAACTGTACTATAAAAAAGTACCATAGTACCTTTTTCTTTTCCATTAATTCCTATTTAATTTTAGAGAATTAGTTTTGAGAATCATCTAGATATTGCACCAAAACAAAGAAATAAAACTTAATTGACCTAAAATCTTGTGTTTGCATCCAAATTTTCAGCCAGCAGTATAGCTAGCCTGAGGCTGAAACCCTGAACTCTTATTTAGAGCTGAAAAATGTTCAACAGTTAATTGGCAAAGGAAACTGTAAGAGGGGAAAAAAATCTTCAATTTACCCAAAATGAATTTTGTGATGGGTCTGGCAAGGAGAACTGTCAAAGTACTAATCTCTTATATAACCTCATCTCTTCCAATTTATCACACTGATTTGTATGCCCATCCTGTCATTCATGAGAACAAAAGATAGAAGTGGAAAAATTATAGTGGCAGCAGTCAAAAAAGGAACCATAAGAAAATTCAAAAGTTCTGCTGTGGAATTAAATTTGATACGTAGGGATTTGAATTAAGCCAACTCATTCACACCACTTTGCTAAATCTTTTGGAGGAAGATACTAAACATAATAATCATAATTTTTATTATAGTCACTAACCACCAAATCAAACCACTGACTTCATAAAAAGAATAAAAGAACAAAGGAACAAAACATGGGGAGCCATGACATAGAAAAGAAAGCATACATGTTATCTAGAGGGAATAGTAAAAATGCTTTCAAGATTCACATATTTCTCAGGAATCAACAGGAACATTCATCACAGATACAACAAGTACAGATAGTAAGCTATTAAAAGTAAAACCTAAATGATACAAATAAAAGGACCAAATGAATTTTAAGAGTAAGATACTAAAATGCTGCCTAAGAAATGAGGCTCAATCTGACTTCTCTACTTGGTAGCAAACTTGATCTAAAAATTGAGAAAACTCTTTCCCTTCAAGGAGTTAAAATTAGCTCTTTATCCTACCAACTTGTTCCAGGAGGAAAACATCCATTGTGAGGATTACAAGTCTCTCCCCTTTTTGAAAGCAGAAAAATTATGTTACATAGATTCTTATGGAGTCTTTGTTGCTCTTTGAGTTTGGTTGCTTACTTTCAGATGTTTCATTACCTAACTAAGTAACATCACAAAGATTCCGCAGTTCAGCCCTGAGCTACACAAGCTAGTCTTCGACTTACTGTAGGTAATCCTCAACCATTCATTTAGTGACCATTCAAAATTACAACAGCACTGAAAAAATTGACTTATGACCATTTTTCATGATTACGACCACTGCGGCATCTACATGATCATGTGATCAAAGTTCGGACAGTTGCCAACTGGCATATATTTATGATGGTTGCAGTGTCCTGAGGTCATGTGATCACCTCTTATAAGCTTCTGACAATTAAAATCAATGGGGAAGACAGATTGACTTAACAGCTAACTTTACTGCAGTGTTTTACTTAGCAACTGTGGCAAGAATGGTCATAAAATGGGACAAAATTAACTTAACAGCTGTCTCATTTAGCAACATAAATTTGGGGCTCAATTGTGGGCATAAGTTGAGGCTTACCTGTATATTCTCTTCTATAGACTCCTGTTAATAGAGCTAGTGCCATCCTATCCTTTCACTTTTCTTTCTTGTGAGAAATTTAGCAAGCGTACATGAAGATATTTGATTTTTCAGAGGCGGTTCTAAAGTATAAATTGTTAACAAAACATTCAAGCCATCATCTTCTGGGCATTTTTTTTCTTTAATTTTAAAGGCAAACTATGTGTTTTTGTAACAGTCTGCCCATTTAAAAAAATAAAAAAAATAAAGGCAATCACATTTCCTGTTGTTGGAAAAGGCAAAATGGAGTGGAAGGAACCAATGCAATCAATAGCTATTAAGTCATGCTGGTCTACCATTTTCAGGATCTTCAGGAAAATGTTAACTCCACATCTTTAAACTCATAAATATATTTAGGCGAAGAAGGCTTATCATATTAAACTGGGAAAAAGTGAAGATCGGTAGGCTTGCAGAGGCCAGGTTTAATGTTTAATGAATTTTAATGAAGAGAAAGATGAGGGGAGACATGATAGCAATGTTCCAATATCTCAGGGGCTGTCACAAAGAGGAGGGACTGAAGCTATTCTCCAAAGCGCCCGAAGGCAAGACAAGAAGTAACAGATGGAAACTAATCAAGGAGAGAACCTAGAACTAAGGAGAAACTTCCTGACAGTTAGAACAATTAACCAGTGGAACAACCTGCCTCCAGAAGCTGTGAATGCTCCAACACTGGAAGTTTTTAAGAAGAGACTGGACAGCCATTTGTCCGAAATGGTATAGGGTTTCCTGCCTGAGCAGGGGGTTGGACTAGATGACCTCCAAGGTCCCTTCCAACTTGATGATGATGATGATGATGTCAGGAAATGCACAATATATCCATTTAAACTTGTTCTTTTCCCTGCACACGTGTGCTGGCTTACACAAGAAAAGGGGGAGTAACTTGCGACAAACGAATAAACTTGTAGTTCCCCTCTGGTAGTATGTGCAATATAGCAACATTCTGTGCACAAATTATTCTGTGCATGGGATAATCAGTTTGGGGTGACCTATGTTCAGGGCAAAAATAACAGTTCTAAGACGGGTTTCTGCAATAATGGCAGGCCAAAGTAGCAGGGGGACCAGCAAAGGCCACATTGGAAGATAGGAAGAAATAGATAAAATGAGAATGGAAGTCAGGAAAGCTGCTACAAAGATGGCCAACTGGGTTGGCCGTACAGAGAAGTAGACAAAGAAGGTCAATAGGAATGGCTAAGAGAAAGTAGGGAAAGGAAGTTGGTGGCCAGACTGGTGGGCAGACCAGCACATAGGTCCTGCAGAAGGAGAAAATGGTGAGGTTGGGGCAGCTAAGGAGAATTAGGAAAAGGAAAATTTTCTTGTTGCATTAAAATATGAACAGACATGAACTTTAGCATTCAAGGTAGATGGGAGGAATATTTAAAAGTTCAAAAATAGAAAAGTGTCTTTTTCTTCCTTTTCTTTCTTTAAAAACTAGACTTTATATTGAAAAGACAGAGATCATTTAGTTTATTGCAGCATATCACTGAATATGGACGAATCTTTCTGAAACTATTGCAACAGAATAACTATTACAAATATGTTTCTTCCATGTGTGTGCGTGTGTTTTTTCCCCCTGAGGGAACATGCCATTCATTTTCAGTAATACATGACTGGAAAAAGAAGTAGGAATGGCATTGCTTTACTTTAATTAGTTTTGCTTCATACAAAGGACACTAAACAAACACATTTAAAATTATGAAGAAAGTACATGAGTCACCCAGCATTTTCTAACCCTAATAGCTTCAGCTGCATAAGTAAAATGAAGGCAAGATGATACAATTAAAAGAAACCTAACATTTCTGGAATATCTCCACTTACAGCCTATTTTTTTAAAATTCAAAATATTGTAGTTGGGTGCTTTATTCTTGTTTTTCAAAGCCATATTTTTATAGATCTTTAGAATTTTCCATTTTTTTCTTAATATGATCCCTTCATCTTAAATATCTCATCTATGAAATCTATAGTGATTTGTTGGGATCTAGCCACCCACTCCTATGTCTAATGTATTAAACCTGGGAGATTTTTTTTTAAAAACTGACATTGTGGACTTTTTTGTGACTTAGCTACTTAAGCAGACTCATATAGCAAGTATAAAATAATATAATCTGTACGAATATTTATATTATTTATCTATAAAAACTTCACATGTAATTGTTAGGATGTTGAAACTTTGCATCAATTCATTTTAGATTTACAGACAAAATCTAGTCAGTAAACAGAAAATTCTATATAAAACTACAACGAATCTCGCCATCAGACAAATCCATGAATTTTAGATGCAAATGGAATTAGAATATCAGTAAAGTACAAGGACTACAGGTAGTTCTTGAAGTACAACTGAGCCCAAATTTTCTGCTACTAAGCAAGATATTGTTACGTGTATTTTGCCCCATTTTACAACCTTCCTTGCCTCAGTTGTTAAGTGAATCACCGCAGTTGTTAAGTCAGTAACACGTTAAGTGAATCTGGCTTTCCCATTGACTTTGCTTGTCAAAAGATTGCAAATGATCATCACATAATCCTGGGTCACTGCAACCATCATAAATACATGCAAGTAGCCAAGTTTCTGAATTTTGATCATGTGACCACAAAGATATTACAATGATCATAAGTGTGAAAAACGGTCATAAGTCACTTTTTTCAGTGCTGTTGTAATGTTGAATGATCACTTAACAAATGGTTATAAGTCAAGGACTACCTGTAAAATCTTTCTTAAAACCATCTGAAGAAAGGATTTCATAATGAAATATTATTTTTACCTCAGAAGATCTTCCAGCTTCCGTATCTTCTTGTGTGATTCCATTCTCTCTTTATCAAAATCGCTCTGAATTTCATAAATCTAATTTTTAAGGAAAAAAAGATAAAGTGGAGTTAATTCTAGAAACCATGTGATGAGTGACATACCCACTATCATTCGAATTTGGGACTATTCAGATTAGCTCTATAACTGCAATCTCTGCAGACTTCAGAGTTTGGAAAATACAGCAAATGAAGAAAGGCAACAGACTAAGTATTAATAAGTAGAGATCAATATTGCAGGACTTCACATATTGTAATTATCTGTCAGAAATACTCAAGTACATTCTACACTATATAGACTCTAAAACCCCTTCCTATTACAATTTTATGCTCTAACTCTAACCTAATTGCAAGGTTTGATGGTTGCAATGTTTTTACTATTGCTGTTTAATAGTGAATTATTTTTGTTTTGTTGCCCTGTGACTTTTGTTAAGATTTTTTAGTTACACAGAAAATAAATTACCGTATATACTTGAGTATAAGCCGACTCGAGTATAAGCCAAGACCCCCAATTTTACCCCCCAAAACTGGTAAAAGTTATTGACTCGAGTATAAGCCGAGGCTGGGAAATGCAGCAGCTGGAGGCTGGATCCCCCGAAAGACGTCTCTGCTGAGATGAGAGAACGGGGTGGCAAGCCGCCGAGAGAATGGGGCGGTGGAGTGCTCTGCCGAGAGAATGGGGCGGCTTGCTGTTCTCTCGGTGCAGCACGGCAGAGGCTGGATCTCGCGAAAGAAGTCTCCGCTGAGCGAGAGAATGAGGCGTCTCAGCGCCCATTTTCTCGGCGAAGACTTCTTTCGGGGGATGCAGCTTCTGCCGCCCCTTTCTCTCAGCTGCCCAGTGGAACAGCTTGCCACCAGAAATCAAGAGTGCTCCATCACTGGAGGTTTTTAAGAAGAGACTGGACATTCACCTGTCTGAGATGGTATCGGTCAGTGGTGGCGAAACTTTTAGAGACCGAGTGCCCAAACCGCAAGCCAAAACCCACTTGTTTATCACAAAGTGCCAAGGCAGCATCGGCATTCTGGTGCCCTCAGGGGAGGGGACAGGGAGGCGCCTCTGAGTGCCGCCTCTGGCACGAAAAAAAAGGGGGAGCAAAAAATGGGCCACCGTACCGCAAGGCACAAAAATGCCAACCGCCGCGCCGCAGGGTGCAGATACAAGGCACCGCACCACGTGAGAACGGGGCTGGGCTAGTGAGTATCACGCAGGCACTAGCCCCGCCCCCTTTGCAGCATGTGCCTGCTCGTGGCCCCGTGCGCGCATGCACGCATGTAAAATGCTTCCCCCTCCCTTTTCTTCCAGTCCACCAACCGACAAGGACCTGCTGCTGGCAGCGGTGGTGGCGCACGTGCCAACAGAGAGGGCTCTGAGTGCCACCTCTGGCAGGCGTGCCATAGGTTCACCACCACTGGTATAGGTCCTCCTGCTTGAGCAAGGGGCTGGACTAGAAGACCTCCAAGGTCCCTTCCAGCTCTATTCTATTCTATTCTATTCTATTCTATTCTATTCTATTCTATTCTATTCTATTCTATTCTATTCTATTCTATTCTATTCACTTTCTATATTTCTATTCTACTATTCTATTCCATTCACTTTCTATATTTCTATTCTATTCTATTCTATTCTATTCTATTCTATTCTATTCTATTCTATTCCATTCACTTTCTATATTTCTATTCTATTCTATTCTATTCTATTCTATTCTATTCTATTCTATTCTATTCCATTCACTTTCTATATTTCTATTCTATTCTATTCTATTCTATTCTATTCTATTCTATTCTATTCTATTCTATTCTATTCTATTCCATTCACTTTCTATATTTCTATTCTATTCTATTCTATTCTGTTCTGTTCTGTTCTGTTCTACGTTCTGTTCCATTCCATTCCATATTTTCTATTCCATTCTGTTCCACTGTCAGAGCCCATCGGAGGCAACCCAGTCAGCCCAAACAGGAGTTACACTAAGGCTACGCAGCCTCTCCTCTCAACCTGAACCCCTCCTTACCTTTCCTTTTATCTGCATCCTATTTTTAACTGCCGGCTCTGCCCTGCCCTATTTTGTCCTTGAGCACTCGTGAGCTCATCAAGAACAGAAGGTAACCGTGGGGGGAAAGGCAGGGCAAGATCTGCAAGATCCCCATTTGCATTTGACTTTGCCATCCCATCTGGTTCGAGATAACACACCACACACACACACACACACACACACACACACACACACAGAGAGAGAGAGAGAGAGAGAGAGAGAGAGAGAGAGAGAGAGAGAGAGAGAGAGAGAGAGGATGAGGATGAGGAAGAGGATGAGGATGAACGAATTTTGCAGCTGCTTCTTTAAAAGCTCTCTTCTCTCAGGGATGCCCGAGATAGTGAATTGCAAGCAGAAATGAATTTCTCCTTCCGTTTCTGATCCGCGCAAACACCCAAGCGTGAACGCCATCGCCTGATAGCTTGGGTGCCTGTTCAATTCGTTTGCGAGAGAGAGAGAGAGAGAGAGAGAGAGAGAGAGAGAGAGAGAGAGAGAGAGAGAGAGAGAGAGAGAGAGAGGATGAGGATGAGGAAGAGGATGAGGATGAACGAATTTTGCAGCGCGTTTGCTTTCAGCTTTCAATGAAGAAGGGAATGTTCTCCACTTCTCGCCTCAACTTTTTCTTTCCTCAGGAACCAGAGGCAAGGGCTTTCTGTTTGTTTGTTTGTTTGTTTTACCACGAGTTGACAGTTGGGCAGAAACCAGAGGGGGGAAAAAAAGAATTTCGGGCTTCGTGGGAACCGAGGAAGCAAAACAAGATGCAAAGTCTAAAATCTATAGGCTCATAAACCACCCCGGTTTCTTGAAACAAACCGGGATTTCTCTACCCCAACCTTGAAACCATGGATCGAGTGAATCTCTTTACCGAAGAATGTGATGAACGGGAGAAGGTGAGTCTTCGCCGAGAAAATCTCAGCGCCCATTTTCTCGGCGAAGACTTATTTCGGGGGATGCAGCTTCTGCCGCCCCTTTCTGTCAGCTGCCCAGCTGAGAGAAGGGGGTGACAGAGGCTGGATCCCCCGAAACAAGTCTCCGCTGAGACGAGAGAACAAGGCGTTTCTTTCTCCCCCCCCGCTTTTGCCGCTTTTGTGTGTGCGTGTGTGTGTGTGTGTGTGTGTGTGTGTGGCCCATCTACAAAGCTGCCGAGGAAGGAGAAGCAGGATACTGGTTGGGGGGGGGAGCGGCAAAAGCGGGGGGGGGGGAGAGAAACGGCTCCGCCTTTGGTTCCCCCTCCTAAAGCACAGGGGCGCTAGAGAAAGTTTGGAGTTGGGTAAGGAAGCGCAAAATTCAGGAAGAAAAGCGGGGCGGCGGGCAAACGGGAGACCTGTACAAGGGGGAAGGGGAACTCTCTGCTTTTGTGTGTGCGTGTGTGTGTGTGTGTGTGTGGCCCATCTGCAAAGCTGCCGAGGAAGGAGAAGCGGGATACTGGTTGGGTGGGGGAGCGGCAAAAGCGGGGGGGGGAGAGAGAAACGGCTCCGCCTTTGGTTCCCCCTCCTAAAGCACAGGGGCACTAGAGAAAGTTTGGAGTTGGGTAAGGAAGGGCAAAATTCAGGAAGAAAAGCGGGGCGGCGGGCGAACGGGAGACCTGTACAAGGGGGAAGGGGAACTCTCTGCTTTTGTGCGTGCGTGCGTGCGTGTGTGTGTCCCATCTGCAAAGCTGCCGAGCAAGGAGAAGCGGGATACTGGTTGGGTGGAGGAGGCAGTGGCGGCGGCGGAGGCGGCCGCAGCACCGGCAGCCTTCCGCTTTTGCCGCTTTTGTGTGTGCGTGTGTGTGTGTGGCCCATCTGCAAAGCTGCCGAGGAAGGAGAAGTGGAGGAGGCAGTGGCGGCGGCCGCAGCACCGGCAGCCTTCCGCTTTTGCCGTCTTTGTGTGTCTCCTTCCTCGGCAGCTTTGCAGATGGGACACACACACACACACACACACGCACACACAAAAGCGGCAAAAGCGGAAGGCTGCCGGTGCTGCGGCCACCTCCGCCGCCACTGCCTCCTCCACTTCTCCTTCCTCGGCAGCTTTGCAGATGGGACACACACACACACACAAAAGCGGCAAAAGCGGAAGGCTGCCGGTGCTGCGGCCGCCTCCGCCGCCGCCACTGCCTCCTCCACCCAACCAGTATCCCGCTTCTCCTTCCTCTGCAGCTTTGCAGATGGGACACACACACACACACACACACAAAAAGCAGAGAGTTCCCCTTCCCCCTTGTACAGGTCTCCCGTTTGCCCGCCGCCCCGCTTTTCTTCCTGAATTTTGCGCTTCCTTACCCAACTCCAAACTTTCTCTAGCGCCCCTGTGCTTTAGGAGGGGGAACCAAAGGCGGAGCCGTTTCTCTCTCCCCCCCCCGCTTTTGCCGCTCCCCCACCCAACCAGTATCCCGCTTCTCCTTCCTCGGCAGCTTTGTAGATGGGCCACACACACACACACACACACACGCACACACAAAAGCAGAGAGTTCCCCTTCCCCCTTGTACAGGAATGAAAGGCCCCTCGAAGGAAGCCCAGCCTCTTCACCGCACCGATCCGCTGAGGAAAAAAGCTTATTTCTATTGCCACGTGCAAACTAAATTAAAACAACTTGGGAAGCTCGCCCATGGGCTGCATTTAGAAGGATTTGGGGGCTTTTGTGATTTGCTTCGCCTACAAGTGCCTTAACCACGACTAGCCCATGGCTCCAATTCAACAAAAAACGCTCTCTCGGTGCCTTCCAGATGCGCGAAGGTCACCCTGACTACAACCAGCCTGGGATTTGGAAAGGCTTCCCAGGTTATTGGGACAGACTGGCTTGAATACTTGGGGTAACATTTTTCAGGAGGAGGATCCTTATGTCCACCCCAATAGGGCATCTTCCCCTCACAAATCTTCCCTTCCCTTCCCTTCCAAGCGGGAGCCCCGCAGCAAATGACCAGCGTTTGGACAGCGTGTGAATGGGCGAGCGTCGCCGTCCCCAAACAATGCAATTCCTTGCAGCGATGCAGACAAGAGGGAAAGGAAGCCCAGCGGCCAGACTGCGCTCCCGCCCTGCCTCCCCAAGGGCTCCTAATGGCTTGCTGCCCCGCGTGAGCCCGCTGGCTGACGCTGGCTCGTCTCTCTCTCTCTCTTCTTTCCTCCCTCCCTCGGTCTCCCCCTCCCCCTTTTCCGGCTCAGCCCCACGTCACCAGGCGACCAAAACGGGGACATCATGGCAGAGCGGAGGAGACACAGGAAGCGGATCCAGGTACCGGGCTGGCTTATCTCCTCCCTCTTTTCGCAACCGCTCTGCGGGATGACTTTCCCTTTTCCTTCTGGCTCACCCCCCCTCCCCCGCCCGGTCACCCTTCCCTCCCTCCTCCCCCTCTGCCTCCTCCAAGGCCGCCGCCAGTCAGCATCTCTCCTACAGTTTTTGCGGCTTTTCCGTCGCCCCCGCCGCCGCTCCCCCTTCCCCGCAGAGCCGGCCGCATCCAGCGCCTTCTTCCTCTGGAGGGAAGCACCGAAGCCTCGGCCGCGCGCAAGTCCTCGGTAAAAAATTTTTTTTGTTGACTGGAGTATAAGCCGAAGTGGAGTTTTTCAGCCCAAAAAGTGGGCTGAAAAATTCGGCTTATACTCAAGTATATACGGTACATATCTAAAGAACTGTTTTGAACTGCTACTAAGTCATGCTAATAAAATTACAGAAATATGTTGCTGTATCTAAAATCCTAAAATGTAACATGCTGTTCTGTACCAGCCTACTACCGGCCCTGCAGAAAAGGCAGGGACAACCCCTTTACAAGAAGGCAAGAGGCTGGAACTAAGCCTGCCAAATTTATTAACATAAAACAGAGCAAACAGAGCAAAACAGAGCAAACACGAACCATGAAACAGGAGCTATTCAAACGGTTGCCTTCAGCAAACCAGCCCTCCCACACATTCCCCTTTTAAACAGTTCAGGGCGTGGCTTCTCTCTGCCTCCTTCCGAGGTGCCCCATTGCCTTCCTCTGTTTACTCCTGATTGACTGCCTCCTGCGTTGGGCGTCCTTGAACAGGGCCAGCTGTGGGTCATCTTCATCCACGCTGTCAGGCTCACACAGCTGGGTCTGCGTCGTAACCAGATGGGAGGGGCCTGGCTGAGGGCTCTGCGGAGCCTCAAGGCTATCCTCAGCAAGCTCTCCAACACCCCCCTCCTCCTCCTCTGAATCGTCCGACCCAACTGCCGAACCCACAGGCTGACCCTGAATCACAACACATGCCTACAATGCAAATAATATGGAATTGAAAGTTCCTTTTCTCTTTTTGAAATAGCTGTTTTCCATAGTGACAAACCACGTCTGCAGCTGAACAATGTCTTTTCGCAACACAAAACTACTATTATCAAAAAGCATGATTACTATTAGATTTGTACAGGTATGCTACATCTTTGAAATGTGACTACTGAAATTTGGACTGAGGATTTAACAAAACCATAGCTGTTTTCAGAATAGTGTTCACATTACCTCTACAATCAATGCTTAATTATAATAATCATGAAAGAAGCTAAATGCTGGTCACACAGCCAACTGTCTTAATAAAGTGTGACTATTCCATTTAATCTAGTTTTATTTAATCTGACTGGCAGGGACTTAAAAGAATCCTCAAAGTTGCAACCCTACTAAATCCTTGTCATCTTACCAACTTCAGCTTTCAAAGGCCAGAGAAAGGTGATACTTTATGTAGTTCAGTTTTAAAAAACACAAAATTAGTATTTGTCAATATGCTAAAAAATTAAACAGTTGAGTTCTAAATAGCAAATAAAATCTATTTACTATTCGAAAATTTACTATTGGAAGTTCTGATAGTGTGATTTAGTAGCATTCACTTCCTATCTCTCCCCAATTCCAAAGAAAATAAATTCAAAGAAACAAATAAACAGCTTTCCCAAAGATGCTTTTTCACGAGGCAACTGGACTTTCTTGGTTGTTTTTTTTCCAAAGAGATTTCACTTTTCATTCAAGAATCTTCTTCAGCTCAGTTTATTTCTAACGCATACTCTACCCAACCTGGATAATCTAACAATCAAAATTAACAAATTAAAAACTAACATTCAAAATGATATGAAAGTAATAAATCATTATGTATCACAACATATTTATAATCACAGTAAAACTAACACTAATACTGAATCTCTAAACCTGATAACCTCACTTTTAACTTTATTTAATTTCAATAAGATTATAGCAAATCTACTCTAACATCTAACTCAGACATGTCAAACTCGCGACGTCATGTGACATTGCGCAACGTATCAGAGCATTTTCGCCATTGCCGGCAATAGGGTAGGCGCGGCTTCCAGATGACGCATCCGGCCTGTGGGCTGGCAGTTTGACACGCCTGATCTAACTTTACTAACATTTTCAAAAGTTTTTAACTGTTTGCTCACCAAAGCTCTGTAGGTAGTTTACAATAAAAGGTCTGCTTTATTAACTAAATTTTCAAATCTTTTTTTTTAATATATCAAAAAACTGTTGGAACTGGAGTATGGAAGACAACTCTATAACAGGGCTTTTCAGCCTTTTCACAAATTGTACCACTTTTAGGATATGGCAATATTTGAATACCACCAGTCGCCTAGCAAGGTGTCAAAAACTTGACCAAAAAAAAAAGGAAAAAAGTACAGGTAGTCCTTGACTTACAACAGTTCGCTTAGTGACTGTTTGAAGTTACAACGGCACTGAAAAAAGTGACTTATGACCATTTTTCACACTTATAACCACTGCAGCATCCCCAGGGTCATGTGATTTACATTTAGATGCTTGGCAACTGATTCCTATTTATGATGGTCAGTGTCCCAGGGTCATGTAATCCCCTTTTGCAACCTTCTGACAAGCAAAGTCAGTGGGGAAGCCAGATTCACTTAACAACCATGTTGCTAATTTAACAACTGCAGTGATTCACTTAACAAATGTGGCAAGAAAAGTCATGAGGCAACTCATTTAACAAATTTCTCACCCCTCCTCCTTTTATATCTTCTCCTCTCCCCCTTTTTATATCCTCTTCTCTTCCCCCCTTTTATATCCTCTCCCCTCTTCTTTTATATCCTCTCTCTCCTCCTTTTATATCTTCTCCACCCTTTATATCTCCTCTCCTTTTATATCCTCCTTTCTCCCCCCCTTTTATATCCTCTCTTCTCTCATCCCCTTCTTTCATATCCTGTCTTCTCTGCCCCCATTTGTTTTATATTGTCTCCTCTCCCCATTTTTGTCTTAGGTGCACCTCCAGCTGACTGCTCTCCTCAAGGCTGCGCTTCTCCCTCCCTCTCTCCCTCTCCGTCCCCTTCTCTTTCACCCATTGTCTTTTTCTTCTCTCCCTCTCCCACCAAAACCTGCTCCTTTTATAGCCTCTCCTCTCTCTTTCCCCTCCTCCTTTTCTCTTCCAGGTGTGCTGGAAGCGCCAATCAGGTGTAGATGGGTGCACTGATCCTGGGCTCTCAGCAGAACCCAGGCAACATCTCACACAGTTCCAGCTGACTTTTCCACAAGTCTGTGTGCTGCTGCTGCTTCACCTCATCCACTTTCACATTTTTTTTACAGTGCTTTTCAACTCGTTGTATGTGTACCACCTGCCAGGTGGCAATGTACCACCAGTGGTACGCCTACCACTGGTTGAAAAGGTCTGCTCTATAATATATATACAAGTGTTGAAATACATGCAAACAGGGTGGAGTATCAGGGAAAAGGGAAGTACAGATAGTCCTCAACTTACAACCATTCATTAAGTAACCCATCGAACTTAAAAGTGGCATGAAAAATGTGACACAACCATTTTTCCCACTTAAGACCCTTGCAGAATTCTCATAGTCACATGATCAAAATTTGGACATTTGGCAACTGGCATGTATTTATGACGATTGCAGTTTCCCAGGGTCATGTGATCACCTTTTGTGACCTTCTGACAAACAAAGTCAATGGAAAAGCCGGATTCACCTAACAAACTGTGTTACTGAAGTGATTCACTTAACAGCTGTGGCAAAAAAAATCGTAAAGTGGGGCAAAACTCCTTTAACAACTGTCTTGCTTAATAACAGAAATTTTGGGCTCAGTTGTGGTCATACGTCGAACACAACCATAGAAAACAAGATCCCTATCCTGTTGACTATGACAGGGGTTCCCAACCCCAAGGTCACAGCCCACTAGCAGGCCAAGGCCTATTTGAAATTGGGCCGTTCAAGTGGCTGGCCACAGCCCATGCAAACACAGCTCGAGTTGTGTGAGTGGCAGGCTGGTGGACACTTGCATGCGTGTACACCAGCCCGCCACTCAGGCAAGTTGAACTGCACGTGTGTGCACTGGCCCACCACTCATGCAAGGGCTGCATGTGCATGTGCGCATGCCAGCCTGCTGCTCGTGAGGCCCAGTTCCCCTCTCCTCCCCCCTGCTGGGCTGCCAAGCCAGTAAGTTTGGGGACCACTGGACTATGACATGTAAACAGAATCACAGCAAGAGAGGAGCTGGGACAGGTAGTGAGGGACTGCTTATCATAGGGCCTTAAACTCTACCACCAAGAACTGAAACTGGGCTCTGCCCTTAATCGAATCTGCTTTAATACCCTCTATAGAAGGAAACATAGGAAAATGAGGCAGATGTAGAACAAGGCATTCTGGACCAAGATCAGAGTTTCCACTGTAAGCAACCAACCACCACCAAATGAAGAGGGTATCATCTCATGGTTCCTAGCCATTGACACCAAAACCAACTCACAGACCTGAAGGGGAAGGCAAACAATACTGAAGGGATAAGCAAGGTAGTCCAGTTGAGACACACCAGAATCTCAGTCTTATCCATATTCAGTCTTTACTGATGAGTAGGCAGCTTATCAATGTGTCTAAAAGGTGTTACAGTAGGGAGAACCACACATTCTCATTTATCTCAGGAAAAAAGCCACTGGTACCATTTGGAATACATGCAGACTTTAAAGCTGGACTATCCGATTCGGCAATCAAGGGAAAGGCTGTACAAAGGAAAAAAAATTACAAAAACAAAAGCAGCACTTTGGAGGGCACCTGCTGAACAAAGAAACATCATGGAATCAGTGAGGTTAGTATAAATGAAAAGAATAACCACAGAGATCTGACTGAGACCAAGATAAAGCATTGCCAGTGATGCTCATTGCCACTAACCTTGTCAGTGATATCTGGTGATCAAGGATCTTAAATATTGCTGAACATGATTTTTTTAATATCTATGATATAAAATTCATTTTTATCTGAACTTTACTGAAACATTGTCAAGTACTAATATATTTCTCAGGCAAAAGAGCCTTGGTATATATATATATATAAATGTTCTGAAAATACCAGTAGGTTCATTCTTGCTCAACATTTATTTTTAGAGTTTCTACATTCACCAATTTTATATTCTCTCTGCCCAATACTCCCATATTATGCTTTATATAAGTAAACTTTTATGGGTTTAACATGATATCCTGTGTAGACAAAAAGAGTATTTCTTGATTACCTTTTTTTCATGAATTCTCTCTAAATCAGTTGTTTCTTGTAGAAACATTTGCTCTTGTTCCTGAAAATAGTTGAGTCAATAAAATTACCATTATTATTATTTCCATCATAAACTAAAATATAATCCTAGAAATTATAAGTCTGGTATACTCAATGGGAAGAGCAGTAATGTTAGAACAGCTAACAGATTTGCCAAGGAAAGGAATGGGAAACTGAGTTGAGAATCTCCTCAGTTCTAATCTCATATAAACCTTTTTCATCTTTCCTCATCTCTTTTTTTCCTGAGGCAGTTTCTACCACCACATCATTCCTTGAGCCTCTATTGCCAATGTCTCCCCCTTTTGAGGTAATCAGGTCCTTTCTTTAAATGGTTCCACCCCTCCCCTGCCATATACAGGCATGCTAGCATAGTAAGGCATATATGCAGGATATGCAAAATGTGATAGCTATCCAGTGCAGGTCTGCCTCAGCTGACCCGTTAGAGATTTTATTATTTATTTATTTATTTATTTATTTATTTATTTATTTATTTATTTATTTATTTATTTATTTATTTATTTATTTATTTATTTATTTATTTATTTATTTATTTATTTATTTTTGGGACTTATATGCTGCCCTATCTTCCGAAGGACTCAGGGCGGCTAACAACAATAACATACTATAAATACAGAAGTTAAGATAAAATTAAAATTAAAGGCCTCTGTACAATAAATTAAAATTAAAATTAAAATAAATTAAAAATTAGAGTTAAAAAATTAAAAACATAATTAAAATCCCTGTCAGTCCAGGTCAGCCAGGTGGAAAAGGAGTGTTTTGAGGCCGCGGCGAAAGGACTGGAGATCTGGGGCCATCCGGAGCTCAAGGGGGAGCTGGTTCCACAGGGCTGGCGCTCCCACAGAGAAGGCCCTCCCCCTGGGGGTTGCCAGCCGACATTGTCTAGCCGACGGTATCCTGAGGAGGCCCTCTCTGTGTGAGCGTACTGGGCGATGGGATAGTAATTGGAAAGTTATGGACTCCTGATATTGTAGAATTCTATATGCCATCAAATACAGTCAGACCAAAGAATGCTGAAAGATGTAGGGGCAAAAAATTTGAAAGACCCCTGCTGTAAGAAATGAGAACAGAAGCCAAGAATGCTTACAATGTAGCACCAAGACAACAGATTTATGCTAATGCACTAATTTATACAAATGTTAAGATAGACAGGATGATAATTTTCAGCTTCACTGGATGCTTTTTCTTTTATTCCACTGATAAGCACACTTTTCAAATCATTTCAAGAAAAAAGAAAAAAAGAAAAAAAATCTTTAAAAGCTTTAGCCTGAAATAACAAAATATTCTATTATTTTTCCTCACAATATTCTCAAGGCCTCCAGCAATACTTAGTCTCTCTCTCTCTCTCTCTCTCTCTCTCTCTCTCTCTCTCTCTCTCTCTCTCTCTCTCTCTCTCTCTCTCTCACACACACACACACACACACACACACACCCCTCCCCGCCTCTGGAAAAAAAAGAAAGTGTTCATCATTCTGCTGAGTGAAAAATCAGGGCTCACCTGCAGTTGTTGTTGCTTTTGATGGTCTGATTCTACTAACTGTTCTTTTAATTGAGACACACATTGCTTTAAGTCCTCTATCACATCAGATGTCTATAAAGATTTAAAGAAAATAGGAGTGTTGGTCTTCAATTCTTTTGGGCAGAAATAACTATACTTTTCAAAATTATGCTTTAAAAGATAAAGAATGAAATAATCCAATCACCCCAGAAGGCATACTAAGAGTCCCTCCTTTCTGAGACGTTTATGCAATTTGGACTGGACAGCAGGCTGTACCAGCCAGTGAATTATGAAACAATATCTTATTATTTCACAAAACTGCCACAGGCAGTCCTCGATTATGACCACTTGGTCAGCAACCATTCAAAGTTACAATGGTTCTGAACACAGGGATCTTCAATGTTCCAGCCATGATAAAATGTCCCCAGTCATACGTTTGCAATCCAGATGCTCTGAATCTGGCTCACAATTACAAAGTCACAACAGACTGCTGTCACATACCATGATTTCCAATATTCCCTGTGAGCTTCCACAAGCAAAATCAATAGGGAAGCCCGTAGGAAGTTATAAGTCATGATCGAGTGAAGTCATCATATGACAAACTACAATATGCTGTCCATATTTAATTACAGAAACTGGAACTGCTGGAATTGCCATCACTAAGTGACAGTCATGTGACATCTTGTTTTACAATCATGTCATTTAGCAACAAAGTTCCTGGTCCCAGTTGCTGTCATAATTCCAGGACTACCTGTAAAATGCTTTTTTGTTGTTGTTCATCAATCAGTCAATTCCACTTGATTGGCTGTGGTTGAATTTATGAATTTATCTATGAATTTATGGGTTTTTTATACCTAGGCATTTATATAATTGGTTTTGCTTTGTTACTGTACTCTATGCTACCTGCGGAGTTGTTGGATTAGTTAAAATATATAATAAATACTTAAATAAAAGGCATGAAAGCTTTTAAATGCAAACCTTGTAATGTGATATAGCCACTGAGTGGATACGCAATTTAGAGATGCTATCCATTCAAAGACACTGAAGTCTTCCTATGCTAACCTACTAGATCAGCGGTGTCAAACTGCCGGCCCACGGGCCAGATGTGTCACCAAGAAACCAGGCCCACCCCATTGCCGGCAATGGGGAAAAAGCTCCGATACATCACGCGACGTCACGAGTTTGACATGTCTGTACTAGATATAGGTGTAGAAGGAGAGATGCTTCCAAAAAGGATGAATTGAAGTGCATTAAGAGAGGATGCCAGATGCAGGTAGTTCTCAACTTATGACCACAGTTGAGCCCAAAATTTCCAGTGCTAAGTAAGGCAGTTAAGTGAGTTTTGCCCCATTTTACAACCTTGAATCACCACAGTTGCTAAGTTAGTAACACGGCTGTTAAGTGAATCTGGCTTCTTCAATGACTTTGCTTGTCAGAAGGCCGCAAAAGGTGACCACATGATCCTGGGACACTGTAACCATCATAAATACATGCCAGCACCAAGCATCTGAATTTTGATCATGTAATCAGAAAAACGGTCATAAGCCACTTTTTTCAGGGCCGTTATAACTGTGAATGGTCACTGAATGGATTATTGTAAGTCAAGAACTACCTATATACTCATAGATAACTGTTCGCTTTAGCAATAGTCTTTGAGTGATCTACTAGAAATATACTCCCTTAGCCTCATATACTCCTGGTGTGCTTTAACTCAGAAAGGTGGCTGGAAGTGGAGAATCAATTTATTGAGAGTGGCAAGGATATCATTTCATTCTGCACAGTAGAAGGCAATGTTAAGCCACTTCCGTATTTTACTATGAAAACTAAATGAATAGACAAGATAAAGTGACTGAGTGTCAGATGATGGGCCCCTTGAGTCCAATTCAACTTAATATGCTATTGAAGAATGTCTCAGGATCTTTCAGTACACTAGTGATGCTTTTGATGTAGCTAGATTAAAGCTTTTCAGACGTTTAGTTGATGTTGCCATGCAGGGAAAGAAAACCCAAAGCTACAAAGACAGCACTGCAACGGGAGCATAGAAGGTAAAAAAAATATGAACGCAAGAAAGTTCAGCACAGTGAAATATAAAATAAACTGACATCTTATAAGCCATCAATCAATTGAAACAGACTGGAACTGGATATATTAAGTCAGAATATTAAACTGTTTACTACTCAGAACACACACGAAAAAAAATGACACTGCTTTCATAATAGGAAGGATACAGTAAAGACAGTACATTATGGATACAAGGTAGTCAATGATCAAATAATTTTAATCAGTTTTCACAGACAGCTCTCTATTATGGATATTTTAGGTTTCAAAACAAATACTTTATCAAAATCAATAACCAGATCCAAGTATAATTTGGTAACATTATTTCAGGGAAGAAAGAAAAAGGAGAAAAAAAGGAGAGGAAAGGTAAAACCAGCAGATAAGGACTAGAATGGCAGACCATATTTAAGGTATGTCAGGCAAAAAATTCTGAGAAATGTTTAACTGTCAAGTATGAACAGAACTATACGGCTACGTAAGAGGTTAGTAGGATAAAAAAAATACCAATATATTAAAACATTGATATAATTAAAATGTGGTGATAAAATGCAAAAGGTGTACATTAAAACAATAAAGTTCTACCTGGAATAATTTTAGTATGATTTTATTATTTATTTATCACATTTTTATATGACCCATCTCACCTAAGTGACTGGGCATTTTACAGTAAAAAATTTCAGAAACATAAATAAGAAGTAAACACACAAGAAAAAAGGATAAGAAAAAAATGAATCCAACAAGAAGCACGATTAAAGTGTGAAAACAAGAAAAAAGTAAAAAGAATGGTTTCTGACTTTTAGCATATAGATATAAAATAAGGTCGGCAGTTTGGCGGGTCGAATCCCGAGTGCCGCGTAACAGAGTGAGCGCCTGTTACTCGTCCCAGCTTCTGCCAACCTAGCAGTTCGAAAGCACGTAAAAATGCAAGTAGAAAAATAGGGACCACTACGGTGGGAAGGTAACAGCGTTCCGTGCGCCTTTGGCGTCTAGTCATGCCGGCCACATGACCACGGAGACGTCCTCGGACAAGCGCTGGCTCTTCGGCTTTGAAACGGAGATGAGCACCGGCCCCTAGAGTCGGAAACGACTAGCACGCATGTGCGGGGGAACCTTTACCTTTACCTATAAAATAATGCAACTCTTACTCTAAAGTAAAGAATAGTTTATATTACTTCCATAATCCCACATAATTCTAATAGTCAAATCCCAAAATCAAAATTATGTCTCTCTTAGTTTCTTGCAAAAGTCCAAAAGTGAAGTTCTACTTTGAATAATCTGAGCATAATTGATTGTGCTTGTTTAAAGCTTTGTAATGGTCTTCTATATAGGGACGCGGTGGCTCAGTGGGTAAGGACGCTGAACTTGTCGATCGGAAGGTCGGCAGTTTGGCGGGTCGAATCCCGAGTGCCGCGTAGCAGAGTGAGCGCCTGTTACTCGTCCCAGCTTCTGCCCACCTAGCAGTTCGAAAGCACGTAAAAATGCAAGTAGAAAAATAGGGACCACTACGGTGGGAAGGTAACAGCGTTCCGTGCGCCTTTGGCGTCTAGTCATGCCAGCCACATGACCACGGAGACGTCCTCGGACAAACGCTGGCTCTTCGGCTATGAAACGGAGATGAGCACCGGCCCCTAGAGTCGGAAACGACTAGCACGCATGTGCGGGGGAACCTTTACCTTTACCTTTAATGGTCTTCTATACTTGTAATTTAAGGTTATATAAAAGTCTGAGAGGAAGTAAGTATAGTAATCATCCGTTATCTCCAGCATTTGCAGTAAAAAAAGAACTATAATGTTGTTTTGAATATTCTTGTAGAAGTACCAATGGGAACACATTGTGTCCAGCCATTTTTTTTAAAAAAACCCTTTCCTCAACTTAAGACGAAATGAGAGTGTACTCGAAGTTCCCAGGGATCTGTATCTAGTAGGATTCTGGTGCTTTGAGACTGTGAGTTGACATGAGACAAATATCCAACATCATATCCCTTAATCTTTGCAACATGTTTTCCTGCCACAAAGAGAGAGGATGGGAGTATTGTGAGAGTTTCCTCACCATTCAGGACACCAAATGAACCCCTCAATCTCAGCCTCAACCCTACCTTCTTCCTGCCTACTGCTGCTTGTGCAGCTACTCAGCTGCAGCCCGGAGATTGAAGGGACCAAGATGGAACGGCTGCAGTGACTGGAGCGAAGGCGTGGCAGAGATGGGAGACTGGCAGAGGTTGAAGTCGGCACAGAGAATGAAGCCAGCATTGGGAGCCACCCAGAACTTGTTTCTACCCTACTAGCCAGCACGAACCCCTGGCCACAGATTGGGGGCAGCAGAAGCAGAGCCAAGCCAAAGCCGTCATCTGCAGCACTGAGTGACAAGACCAGGACAAGGGACCAATGGGAGATGGGCAGCAGGCCCAGAGTCTAACAGAGTGCCTGTCGGAAGGGGATGCAGGCCTGGAGGCTGCACCAGAGCGTGTGTGCTGAGGGAGGAAGGCCAGAGAAGACATCGCCAGAGGAACCAGCCTGGAGTTATAGCTGGAGCCAGCCCAGAAGGACAAGAAGGGGAGACTGAAGGCAAGAACTGGCCAGAAGCCCAGAGAGTCAACAGGAGCGGCACAGATCAGAATAAGAGGGAGTAGAAAGCCTAAAGACCAGAGATGGGTATGGTGACATCTTAAAGGCAGGCCAGGCCTGTGCTGGCAGAACACCCAATAATGCTGGAGGCCAAGGTTCAAGGCCAACATGGAGCCAAGAAGTGTAAATAACTTGAAGGGTGAGGCCAGACCATCTGAACAAGAATACTGGCAACAAAAGGCTTTCTCTAGGGTTGATAGAGAGAAGCTGATGGGCGATTGGGAGGGGGGCACAGGAGTCCAGGGACCCAAGGAGATAGTAGGTTAACCTCTACAGTAGAGTGAGAGCACAGGAGTCACCTGAGAGCTTGCCTATTGTATGTTTGCAACCCTCTTGTCCGGATATGAGACAGACAGGGTGAGAATATGAACGTGGTCCCCATCCAAGCTGGACAATGGGAGAGAGCAACTTGTGGTGGCTACATTGAGTGTCTGTGGAGTTGTGAAGACTGAGGACTCCCAGCAGCACTGAGAGCTACAGCCAAAGTGGCACAGGAGTATTGAATCGTTGGGTGAATTGGTAGACTTGCAGAATGGCAGGGAGATACCCAGAGAGTCAGGGAGGTAGAAGGGAGATTGAAGACCTCCTCACAGGGTTTAGGGTGGGACAACCAAATCAATGGTGAAAAGTAGGGGTAGAAATGGGAGCCAGAGGCCAGGCCATTACAGAGAAAGGTACCCCCTGATGCTTAATACTTAATACCAGTGGTGTGTTCCAGCCCCCCAAGCTCAACACAGACTCTGGACAACAGATCCTTGAAGACCCAGTCCTTTGGCTGCTGCTGATGAATGCCAAGTCAGTTAACAAGATCCTCCACATTTGTGACCTTATTGAGGAGGAACAAGCTGACTTGGCATGCATTACCAAGACTGGCTGACACCAGAGAGGGTAGTTCCCTTCTCAGAGATGTGTCCAGCTGGGTTTAGGGTTTGGTTCCAGGCAGGGAAGGGGGTACAGCAGTTGTCATACAGAAATCTCTTCTGACTATCAGGGGCCATGCTTCCCAAGTTTCAGGATTTGAGACACTGTTCTTGAAGCTCATGGGATTTTGGGATTTTTTGCTATTCTACCAGCCTCCCTGATGCATAGCAACTTTCCTGCCTGAGCTGCTGGAGGCCATCTCGGGGTTGGCAGTGAGACATCACTATTTCTTCACTCTTATTGCCTCTGGCCCGGTTTAAGGTCACCTGATTCCACCTAGGAAAGGCGGGCTCAAATGAACATTTATAGGGCCATGAGGAGGAATTTGTCCAGCACCTGATGAATAAAATCACTCACAATTTGTTCTCAGTTGTAGACCAAGCATGGAGTGAGGTCCATTAGAGATGCCCAGGGAACAGACTTGCCCAGTTATCTGGAAACACTTTGACTCTGTTGCACCTGAGGAAATGGACAGGGTCCTTGGGGGCTGTTAGTGCAACTATTTGTTTATTAGATCCTTGACCCTCCTGCTTGGTAAAAGCTTCCTGGAGGGTGAATTGCAAGTAGGCCCAGGCAGTAATTAGTACATCAATGAAGGAGAGGGTATTCCCAGAATCACTGAAGGAAGCCTTGGTTCATTCTTTCTTTAAGAAACCTGAACAACTTTCTATCCAGTCTCCCACCTCCCCTTTTTAGGGAAGGTGGTGGAAAAAGTGTTGCCCTGCAGCTTCAGAGGGTCCTGGGTGAAATGTATTATCTGGACCACTTCCAGTCAGGTTTCAGGCCCAGTTATGGGACGAACGGCATTGGTCACACTTGTAAATAATCTGTGGTAGTAGTAGGATGGAGGTAGTGCAACCATCCTTGCTCTTCTTGATCTCTCAGTAGCTTTCAGATGAATAAAGGTGGTCATATTTATGAAAGATATGCAGGATTTACATTTCAGAAATTAACACCAAGAGTTTTTTGTTTGATCCATACTGTATTGTTAGTTAAGTAAAACTATCCATCCACATCTACCTTCATTGCAGAAAGAGCATGTTCCTTCTTCATCAAATTTAGATCCACTTCATACTTGCTTTGTAATTGTTTAATGTTCTGTTTATGTTCTTCCATCATGCACCCTCTTTCCTTCTGAAGTGAATTATGCCTAAAAACATTTGATGACATAACATAGAAGACATAGACCACAGAAGACCATTTTGATTAAACTAACATGTATCTTTATGTTTTCACACTTAATACAATAATCTTAACAAAATTTGAATTGCATTTATAAAACTATAACTAGTGAAGGCTACTATATTCTATTATCAATAGCTGCATATGACTCATTATGTATAACCAAAATTATAGATTAGTCAAGTCACTTACTGCTAACAAATCCTATTACAGAAATAAATCAGTACCAAAATAAAAATATACAAAATATACTATGCATAAAATATACAGTAAATTTAGTTCAAATCAAACCATGATCTAGATGACATTATAGAATCGCTAAAGAAAGATTTTTTTCCCTGTATCAAAAATAAGTAATTTAAACAAGATTATCATGACATATTTTGTTCAGGTTCATTTCATTTATTTGTGAAATAAAACTTTCCCAATTATTGATTACTTCCGATGTTACAAGCCTTTTCATTTTTCCTCAATAGACCAACACAGGAAACCTTCTACAAGTTGTAGCTTTTCCATCACCACCTCTAATTTCAATATTAAAAAAAATATTGGAATCAGAAGACCTGATTTTGTCCAAACTTACAATGTTTAATTCACATTGATTCATCGTATCAAAATGTAAACAATAAATGAGTTGACTATTTCACAGTAATGAACTTTGTAGTTAAGTAAAAAAAAAGCCAGACTTTCACAAAAGTAAAAATGCAGATTTTATCACTTTTCACATGGTATAGAATTGCTAATTCTACTATAATTCCACAATACCAATGCTCAACAAATTTCAATAAAGAATATACCACCATAATTTAAAGGGGGAAAAAATCATTGTCTACCTTGCCTTAATTTCTTCAAGTTCTAAAGATGCAACCTGGTAAGAATGTTCCAGATTATTTTTCTCTTGAGATAATTTCTGATGCTGCAAATGACTTGTTTCAGCTTCCATTGTCAACTGATGGACTCGGGCCTCCAGCTCTTTGACCATCTGGTTCTAAATAACATGAAACGCTATATTAGACATACGTTCATGCACCTATCAGATGCTATTCAGTACGTTATTGACAGATGACTCAGAAAATACTGGGATCTCAAAACATAAAAGCAGTTTTATTATTTAAAAAACATGATGAGCAAGTATACAGTTCCTATTTCATTATCAAGCCAAATAACATCTATGTTCAAACATATGCAACATCAAGAAGGCACCTCATAATTCAGATGTTGCACTTCATTAAGGATGAATCATATTCCAAGTCTGTATAAATTCCAAATAACTCTTAATACATGCTTAAAGTAAAGTCATTTGGCAATTATTGAATTAGCCTGATACATTTCAAAAGGGATGACAGACTTCAAAATAATGAATATTCTTCCATTTTTTCTCCTTAGTGCTCTGTATTTTTTTTTAAAAAGTAAAATAATGTAGACAGTAAGAAACTCAGCCCTGTACTACATCTACCATACCCAATAGGGATGGTTGGCTAATAGGGTCTGCTGAGCTTTGGATATGAATCTACAAACTATTTTGGAATGGGTAACCATTTGGTGCCTGTCAGTAGCACGTTAAAGAAGCTGGTTCTTCATGGACTATCACAGCAGCTGTACAACATCAATTAACATTTATTTATTTATCATACTTATATGACCAACCATCTCACAGAAGTAACTTTTGGGTGGTGTACAAGAATCATTAAAAACAACAAATATATAAAAACAATTATAAAAACATAAAATCATAAAAATGAAAAGACACTATAAAAGTAATGCTGACAAGGTAAAATAAAGTGCATAAGATGCTTTAGAGTAGGTCTGGTTATGATGTAAGCAACATTTGAATTCAAATACATATTTGGGAGGGATCACACGGCTATCATGCAAAACTAGGAAAAGATATAATTTCTTTAAGAATGTCTTAGCAAGCACAGCATACTGCCCCACGCTCATTTTGAAATATGTTTTACTTTAGAACCAAAGCACATCGCATCTCTGCTTGCTAGTTCCAGCTAGTTCCAGCATTAATGGCAGTATAGCTAAGATTATAGGCAACCATTCCTGGTTCTACCTCAAGAAAGCATGTTCTCTAGCTGACTGTCCTCCAAGTCAATGCTTGAAGTTTAATGACTTGAGGTAAGAAGCAAAAAATTAAGATGTTGCAGACAGAAAATACTTGACCAATGAAGCATTCACATCCACTCAGGAAGATACCATTTTGACTTTTGATGGGAAGGCTCAAGAAATCTAGTGAATGACAAAAATGAAAAACTTGAGCTTCCAGTATGGTCATGCTTACTGCAAAAGTGAAAAGGGAAGAATTAAAGCTAAAACAAATTCAGTTTTCTGTTTTTTACCTTACTAATTAAACAAATGCCTTTAAAGGTATAGCCCTCAACTAATTGCATGAGCCCAGGGGTCGGCAACCTTAAACACTCAAAGAGCCACTTGGACCCGTTTTTCACAGAAAAGAAAACACTGGGAGCCACAAAACGCTTTTGACATCTAAAATGAAGATAACACTGCATATATCCTTTTTCACCTTTATGCTATGTATAAAAAAACTACAGTATGTTGCATTTCCCCTTCATGGATTACTGCCTTGTTGTGGCGAAGGGGCTTGCGTAATTCAATGAAGCTATGAGCTATGCCGTGCAGGGCCACCCAAGACGGACAGGTCATAGCAGAGAGTTCTGACAAAACGTGATCCACTGGAGAAGAAAATGGCAACCCACTCCAGTATCTTTCCCATGAAAACCCTATGGACAGTACCAAAAGGCAAAATGATATGACACTGGAAGATGAGCCCCTCAGGTCGGAAGGCATCCAATATGCTACTCGGGAAGAGCAGAGGGCTAGTACTAGTAGTGCCAGAAAGAATGAAGCGACTGGGCCAAAGTCAAAAGGACGCTCAGCTGTGGATGTGTCTGGTGGTGAAAGGAAAGTCCGATGCTGTAAAGATTTTTTCTCCATAGGAACCTGGAATGTAAGATGCATGAATCAAGGAAAGCTGGACATGGTCGAACAAGAGATGACAAGACTGAACATCGACATCTTAGGTATCAGCGAACTAAAATGGACAGGAATGGGTGAATTTAATTCAGATGACCATCAGGTATACTACTGCGGGCAAGAATCCCTCAGAAGAAATGGAGTAGCCTTCATAGTCAATAAAAGAGTAGGAAAAGCAATACTGGGATACAATCCCCAAAATGACAGAATGATCTCAGTTCGAATCCAAGGCAAACCATTCAGTATTACAGTAGTCCAAGTCTATGCCCCAACCACTGGTGCTGAAGAGGATGAAATTGACCAGTTCTATGAAGCCCTACAGCACCTTATAGAATTAACACCAAAAAATGATGTCCTTATCATCATGGGGGATTGGAATGCTAAAGTAGGAAGCCAGAAGATAACCAGAATAACAGGCAAGTTTGGCCTTGGAGTACAAAATGAAGCAGGGCACAGGCTGATAGAATTTTGTCAAGAGAATACGATGGTCATAGCAAACACTCTTTTCCAACAACCCAAGAGATGGCTCTACACATGGACATCACCAGACGGTCAACACAAAAATCAGATTGACTATGTGCTCTGCAGCCAAAGATGGAGAAGCTCTATACAGTCAGTAAAAACAAGACCAGGAGCTGACTGTGGCTCAGACCATGAGCTTCTCGTTGCAAAGTTTAGGCTTAAACTGAAGAAAGTAGGGGAAAGCACTAGGCCACTCAAGTATGAATTCAATCATATCCCTGTTGAATATACAGTAAAGGTGACAAATAGATTTAAGGAATTAGATCTGATAGACAGAGTGCCTGAAGAACTATGGACAGAGGTTCGCAACATTGTACAAGAGGTAGCAACCAAAACCATCCCAAAGAAAGAGAAATGCAAGAAAGCAAAATGGCTGTCTGAGGAAGCTTTGCAAATAGCTGAGGAAAGGAGGGAAGTGAAAGGCAAGGGAGAAAAAGAAAGATACACCCAATTGAATGCAGAATTCCAGAGAATAGCTAGAAGAGATAAGAATGCCTTCTTAAATGAACAGTGCAAAGAAATAGAAGAAAACAATAGAATAGGGAGGACCAGAGATCTCTTCAAGAAAATTGGAGAGATGAAGGGAACGTTTAATGCAAAAATGGGCATGATAAAGGACCAAAATGGCAGGGACCTAACAGAGGCAGAAGAGATTAAGAAGAGATGGCAAAATTACACAGAAGAACTATACAAGAATGAGCTTAACGTCCCTGATAATCACAATGAGGTGGTCACTGACCTCGAGCCAGACATCCTAGAATGTGAAGGAGAGGTGGGCCTTAGAAAAACTGAGCAACAACAAAGCTAGTGGAGGTGACAGTATTCCAGCTGAGCTATACAAAATCTTAAAAGACGATGCAGTAAAAGTGCTACACTCAATTTGCCAGCAAATTTGGAAAACTCAACAGTGGCCACAGGATTGGAAAAGATCAGTTTACATTCCAATTCCAAAGAAAGGCAGTGCCAAAGAATGTTCAAACGATTGCACCATTGCACTGATTTCATATGCTAGTAAAGTTATGCTTAAAATCCTACAAGCTAGACTCCAGCAGTATGTGGATCAAGAACTACCAGAAGTACAGGCAGGATTTCGAAGAGGCAGAGGAACTAGAGATCAAATTGCCAACATACGCTGGATCATGGAGAAAGCTAGAGAGTTCCAGAAAAACATCTACTTCTGCTTCATTGACTATGCTAAAGCCTTTGATTGTGTGGATCATAACAAACTGTGGCAAGTTCTTAAAGAGATGGGCATACCAGACCATCTTATTTGTCTCTTGAGAAACCTATATGTTCTGTACCAGCCTGCTACCGGCCTTGCAGAAAGGCAACCCCTGTAAAAACGGCAGAGGCTGGAGAGCGTCTGAGGCTGGAAAACGTCTGCCAAGATTTATTATACAAACAAGCAACAAAACATGAAACAAGATACCGGAACTTTGATCCTCAAACGGAGCGGTTGCTTTCAGCAACCAGCCCTTCCCCAAACACTCCCTTTATTAGAGTTCAGGGCGTGGCCTCCCTGTGCCTCCTTCCGAGGAGTCCCACAGCCTTTCTCTGCTTGCTCCTGCTTGACTGCCTCCTGCGTCGGGCGTCCTTGAACAGGGCCAGCTGTGGGTCATCATCATCCGCACTGTCGGGCTCGCGCAGCTGAGAAGAGGGGCCTGGCTGGGGGCTCTGCGAAGCCTCCAAGCCATCATCAGCAAGTTCGTCTTCAACACCCTCCTCCTCCCCCTCGTCTGAGTCATCCGAGTCATCCGACCCGGCTGCCGGACCCACAGGCTGACCCTGAATCACAACACTATCCCGCACCGCAGGGCCCTTCCCCCGGGGCTGCCGATCCGGATGCGGTCGGGATGGGAATTGTTCGTGAAAAGCAGTCACCAACGCAGGGGCATGAACGGCAGTCGCGTCTTCCCAGGTGAAGTCCTCCGGCCCGTACCCTTTCCACTCGATCAGGTACTGAAAACGACCTTTCAGCCAACGGGAATCCCTGATGCTGGCGACCTCGTACTCGGGGGTGCTGCCTCCATCACGAGGTCCTGATGGGGGAGGTTCCGCTTGGCGGAGTGGACAAGCCGGTTGCTCGGGGACCAACAGAGACCGATGGAAGACGGGGTGCACGCGCAGGGAACGTGGCAGAGTTAAGCGATAGGCGACCGGATTGATGACAGCCTCGACTGGGAACGGTCCTAAATATCGGTGGTCTAACTTCCTCGCCGGCCGTGTGGACGGTAAGTTCCTGGTGGACAGCCAGACCCGATCCCCCACCGATAGTGGAGGCGTATCCCGTCTTGACCGATCAGCAAACCTTTTGTAATCGGCCTTGGCCTTCTCCAACTGCCGTCGCACCAATCGATAGATCGCCTGTAACTCTGCCATGAAGTCGTTCGCTGCCGGCTCCGGTGAGTCCATGGGAGAAAGGGGGAAAAACCGGGGGTGATAACCCACATTGGCCAAGAACGGTGTCATCTGTGTGGAGGTGTGCTGCGAGTTGTTAAAGGCAAACTCAGCTATGGCCAGATAGTCCACCCAATTGTTCTGCTGCAGGTTGACGTAGCAGCGCAGATACTGTTCCAGGATACCGATGACCTTCTCGGTTCCCCCGTCAGTCTGAGGATGATGCGCGGACGAGAGGCAAACCTTGATGTCCAACGCATGCATCAACTCCTGCCAGAAGCGGGCTGTAAACTGGGCCCCCCTATCGGAGACGACTCTATCGGGGAGACCGTGCAGCCGAAACACCTGTTGGATAAACATACGACTAGTGGCGCGAGCTGACGGTAAGCCGCGACAGGGGATGAAGTGCGCCATCTTGGTCAGCATGTCCACCACCACAAACACTGTCGTGAAACCAGAGGATGGGGGTAAATCCGTCAGAAAGTCCATGGACACAGCCCCCCAGGGTCTCTTGGGTGTTGGCAAAGGCTGCAGTAATCCAGGCGGGGCCCCTGTCGCTGACTTGGCCTGCCTGCATGGGATGCAGGAGGTGACATAAGACTGGACGTCGTGTCGGACTCGGGGCCACCAGAAGGTACGGGAGACCAGGTTCAGAGTCTTGAACAGGCCAAAATGCCCCGCTGCCGGGTTATCATGACACTGGCTGAGGATGAGTCCCCTGAGTGGCCCTCCCGGAACGTAGAGCCGGTCACGATAATACAAGAGTCCATCCGTGACCGTCCAAGGCGAATCTGGCCCCACCTCCTCCTTCCGCTGAGCCACCCACGCCTCCTGCTGCTGTGCCTCCCGGATCCGAGCCCGTATATCAACCGGCTCCCGCACCGCAGCAAAAGACACGACAGGGATCACTGTCCTGGGCAGAAGCTTGTCTTCCACTCGGGTATATTCGGGCTTCCTGGACAGAGCATCCGCTCTCTGATTGTGCCCGCTTGGTATGTACCGAACCCGGAAGTCAAATCTCGCAAAGAAAAGAGACCACCGGATCTGGCGTTGGTTCAAATTCCGAGCGGTCTGCAGGCTTTCCAGATTCTTATGGTCCGTCCGGACCTCGATTTGATGCCGCGCTCCCTCCAGATGATGCCTCCAGGCCTCGAACGCCGCTTTGATGGCCAGCAGCTCCTTCTCCCAGATGGTATAGTTGCGCTCCGAGGGGTTCAGTTTTCGAGAGTGATACGCGCAAGGGAAAAGGGTACCGCTGGGCGTCGTTGCCTGGAGTAACACTGCCCCAATGGCAATGTCGGAGGCGTCCGCCTCCACGACAAACGGCCGTTGCGGGTCAGGATGCTTCAAGATGGGCTCCTTCATGAAGGCGTCCTTCAAAGCCTGGAACGCCTGTTGTTCTGGTGCGTTCCACTGGAACCGAGTCTTCTTCTGCAGGAGCCGGGTGAGGGGGGCTGTCAAGGCAGCAAAGCCAGGGATGAATGTTCGGTAGTAGTTGGCAAATCCAAGAAGTCGCTGAACATCCTTCACGCGACGCGGGGGTTGCCAACTCTGCAACGACTCCACCTTACTCGGCTCCATGGCGATGCCCTCAGGAGAAATGCGGTGACCCAGGAAATCGATGGTCACCTGGTAGAACTGGCACTTCTCCAACTTGGCAAACAGCCGATGTTCTCGAAGTCGCTGCAAGACCTGACGGAGATGCTGATGATGCACTTCACGCGACGGGGAGTAGACCAGGATGTCGTCCAGGTAGATCACGACAAACTGGTCCAACAAATCCCAGAAGATGTCGTTCATAAAATGCTGAAACACAGCGGGGGCGTTGGTCAGGCCAAACGGCATCACCGTGTACTCGAAATGTCCATAGCGAGTACCAAACGCCGTCTTCCACTCATCACCCGACCGAACTCTGACGAGGTTATAAGCTCCACGCAGGTCCAGTTTCGTGAAGATCTTAGCCTCCCGGAGTCGGTCCAAGAGCTCGGGGATGAGGGGCAGCGGGTAACGGTTGCGCACCGTGATGGCGTTGAGTTTCCGGTAGTCGCAGCAAAGCCGTAATTCGCCCGACTTCTTTTTGACGAAGAGCACGGGTGCAGACACTGGCGAGGACGAGGGCCGGATGAAACCGCGAGCCAAATTCTTCTCCAGGAAGTCCCGCAATGCAGCCAACTCGGGCTCCGACATGGAGTACAAACGCCCCACTGGGAGAGGCGCATCAGGGACTAAGTCAATGGAGCAGTCATAGGGCCTGTGCGGGGGTAATTGATCCGCCTCTGACTCGCTGAACACATCAGCAAAGTCGGACAGTTCGGGAGGTAAGGAAACCCCTGGGGAACCCTCCACCTGACCGGCACAGATATGGCGGGAGTGGTCCACGCACTGCAAGCTTGGGAAGGTGACCAAGTTCTGTGACCAATAGATCTGTGGGTCATGCGCCCGAAGCCACGCCAGTCCCAAGACCACGGGGAAGTGCAGATCCGAAGTGATGTAGAACTGGATGGCCTCCACAAGGGAACTGATGGCCATACATACTGGTTGCGTGGCGGCCGTAATAGGCCCGGACAGGAGCACTCGACCATCGATAGTCTCCACTAACATGGGCGGATCCACCGGACACTGGGGAACAGCCCATTTGGCCACAAAGGCTGAGTCCATAAAGTTTGTGGTAGCCCCAGAGTCAATTAAGGCATGGACTGGAATCCCCTCTGGCTTGCCAGGAAGGATCAGACGTGCCTCCAAAATCAAATGCCGTGGAGGTTCACAGGCACCATCGGAACGGCGTCGCTCGGTGTTGTTGTTGTGGGACGCCCGATCTCTCACACCGTCTAGATCGGGCTCGGGGCGTTTCCCGACAGCAAAGTAGGGGACTGTCTCGGGGCAGACTTGGTCACTGATGCCCGCTGACGCTTCTTTGGGCAAGAAGCAGCCAAATGTCCAGGGTCCCCACAGTAAAAACACAACCCCCCCGATCGTCGTCTGTTCATTTCCGTCACCGATAGACGAGACCTGGCGGCACCCAGCTCCATTGGCTCCTCCCTTTGGACTGGGGGCTCACGCACAACAGGGGCGGCAGGGGTCTGTGGGGTGGCACTGCGACTCTTTTGCTGCTGCAACCGGGCATCGATCCGCAGGCAAAGATGGATCAGCCCATTCAGGTCTGAGGGAATGTCCACACGGGCCAGCTCATCCAACATCTCCTCCGACAATCCATCCTGAAAGGCATCCACGAGCGCAGCCTCATTCCAGGTGGAATCCTGGCTAAGCAGCCGGAAATCGCTGATATAGCCCTGTTGACCCTGCCTCAGAGCTTTCAGGCGTCGGGTGGCAGTCTGCGTCTTAATTGGGTCCTCGTACATTAGACGCATATGGTCACAAAACCCCACAAAGTTGTCCAACAATGGGCTAGGTTGAGCCAGCAGAGGCGTGCCCCAACGAGCTGCATCCCCCGAAAGGAGGCTTAACACGAACCCCACCTTATCCCGGTCAGTGGGGAAATCAGCCGCTCTCACGCTGATAAAGAGCTGGCATTGTCCCAGGAAAGCAGGAAACAGTTCAGGAATACCTGTAAATTTGTCCGGCATTGCTACCTGGCATTTTCTCCTGGGTGGGGGTGCAGCATGAACCTGCGCTTGCAGTTGAGCCACCTGAGCTGCCAGCAAAGTGAGTTGTTGAGTGAGCTGAGCATTCTCGGCACGAAGCTGCTCCATAATAGTTGTAAGGGGTGGGAGGCTGAAAGCAAACTGTTCTGTACCAGCCTGCTACCGGCCTTGCAGAAAGGCAACCCCTATACAAACGGCAGAGGCTGGAGAGCGTCTGAGGCTGGAAAACGTCTGCCAAGATTTATTATACAAACAAGCAACAAAACATGAAACAAGATACCGGAACTTTGATCCTCAAACGGAGCGGTTGCTTTCAGCAACCAGCCCTTCCCCAAACACTCCCTTTATTAGAGTTCAGGGCGTGGCCTCCCTGTGCCTCCTTCCGAGGAGTCCCACAGCCTTTCTCTGCTTGCTCCTGCTTGACTGCCTCCTGCGTCGGGCGTCCTTGAACAGGGCCAGCTGTGGGTCATCATCATCCGCACTGTCGGGCTCGCGCAGCTGAGAAGAGGGGCCTGGCTGGGGGCTCTGCGAAGCCTCCAAGCCATCATCAGCAAGTTCGTCTTCAACACCCTCCTCCTCCCCCTCGTCTGAGTCATCCGAGTCATCCGACCCGGCTGCCGGACCCACAGGCTGACCCTGAATCACAACACTATATGTGGGCCAAGAAGCAACAGTGAGAACTGGACACGGAACCACTGATTGGTTCAAAATTGGGAAAGGAGTCTGGCAAGGCTGTATACTGTCGCCCTGCCTATTTAACTTATATGCAGAGCACATCATGAGAAAGGCAGGGCTAGGTGAATCAAAAGTTGGAATTAAGATTGCCGGAAGAAATATCAACAACCTAAGATATGCAGATGATACCACTCAAATGGGAGAAAGTGAAGAAGAACTAAAGAGCCTCTTGTTGCGGGTGAAGAAGGAGAGTGCAAAAGTTGGGTTGAAACTTAACATTAAGAAAACCAAGATCATGGCATCCGGCTCTCTCAATTCCTGGCAAATAGATGGGGAGGAAATGGAGGTAGTGACAGATTTTATTTTCCTGGGCTCCAAGATCACTGCAGATGGTGACTGTAGCCAAGAAATTAAAAGACGCTTGCTCCTGGGGAGGAAAGCCATGGCAAATCTAGACAGCACACTAAAAAGCAGAGACATCACCCTGTCAACAAAAGTGCGTATAGTCAAGGCTATGGTCTTCCCAGTTGCAATGTATGGCAGTGAAAGTTGGACCATAAGAAAGGCTGAGCGCCAAAGAATTGAATCCTTTGAACTGTGGTGCTGGAGAAGACTCCTGCGAGTCCCTCGGACTGCAAGGCGATCAAACCGGTCAGTCCTAGAGGAGATCAATCCTGACTGCTCTTTAGAAGGCCAGATCCTGAAGCTAAAACTCAAATACTTTGGCCACCTAATGAGAAGGAAGGACTCACTGGAGAAGAGCCTAATGCTGGGAAAGATCGAGGGCAATAGAAGAAGGGGACGACAGAGAATGAGGTGGCCGGATGGAGTCACTGAAGCAGTAGGCGTGAGCTTAAATGGACTCCAGAAGATGGTAGAGGACAGGAAGGCCTGGAGGAATGTTGTCCATAGGGTCGCGATGGGTTGGACACGACTTCGCAGCTAACAACAACAACTTTTTAGCATAGTAGTTCTACATTGGAAACCCCCGAGTTTGGATGATTTGGGGATATTCCTTGTTTTTCTGTTAGTTTACATCTTCCATGTCTTTACAGAGGTAATTGTATAATGCTTCCTGTCTCTTCTAATTGATTGATTACATCCTGAACCTGGTCCTTTTACTCTTCCAACAGTGCACTCATGGCTACTGTAATTGAGTTTATCCACTTTGCTGCTGATCACCCTCAATTTTTTTTATATAGCTGTATCTGTCATCTGTCTATAACCTGGATTTAATATTCTTAAAAATAACTCAAGGCGCTGAATACAACTTTGCAGCTAACAACAACAACAACAACAACAACAAAATGTTGCATTTATGAAATCAATGAACTTCTACAAAGAAAACAAATTTTTATGCCAGAGAAAGAGGGGGGAAAAACCTTTCTCCTTCATCCCAATAGGTGAAAACAATTTTAGTAGCTTATCTACCATCTTTAAATACAGCATAATTATCCCCATACCTCATCTCTTAATTAAAAAAATATCAAAATATTTCATTAAACGTTCTTTACTAAAAGTCCAGTAAAGACAACATATATTCATATTTTTTTCTCTCTCTCTTTCCTCTCTCTCTCTCTCTCTGTCTTTCCTCTTCCTCTCTCTTCTCTCTCTCTCTCTCTCCTTTTCTCTGATCTTCTGCTCAACTGGGCAGCTGGCCTCATGCTGTACTCCAACAAGCGGACACACATTCTTATTGGGCTGGCTCTCTCCTGCTCTTGGTCTGCCAGTCCTCTTCCCCCACTAAGTAAGTAAAAGTATGTGTTTGTGTGTGTATGAGAGAGAGAGAGAGAGAGAGAGAGAGAGAGAGAGAGAGAGGGGGGGGGGGGGAGAAGGGAAGCGCAAATGCCTCTCTCTGTCTTTCTCTCTGCAAATGGTGGAGGAGGACTGGGAGCCGCAGTAGAAGGCTGAAAGAGAGCCGCGGATTGCCGACCCATGGGTTAGCGGTTAAAAACAGGTATATCAGGAAACCTCATCTGACTATAGATAATATAAAAACTATATGATTCAAAACTGGAAAAGGAACTTGTATCACTCACTGAATGAATAAATGAATAAAAATCAGAAAAAAGTACTAAGAGAAAATCTCAGATATGCTGATTATATCACTTTGCTGTAATCAAGGAAGATTTGATAATGATAATGAAAAAAGTGTGTAAAACCCAACCTTCTGCTTAATATTTCTTTAAAAAAACTACGATATAGAAACTTAGAAAATCGATGGCAGAAAAATATCAATAAATGCCAAGCTAATGCAAACCAGCTCAAAATCAAAAGGATGGCAACTAAAACCATGAATTAAGTAACTGTCTGATGCTTAGGAGAAAGACTATGCTAAATCTAAACAAGATATTAAAGTGCAGAGACATTATAACAAAAGTACATATTGTGAAGGTTATAATTTCTCAATTATAACTTACAGCTGTGAAAATGGAACTACCAGAAAAGCTGAACAAAGAAAAGTGATGCCTTTGAATTGTGGGCTTGAGAAAGTTGTGAATACCTTGGACCCCAGGAAAAATAAATCATTTAATGTCAGATGAAGTAAAACCAGAATACTCATGGAAGTATTAATGATAAATCTAAAGCATAAATATTTCAGAAACATAATGGAAAAAAGAGTCAGTGAAGAAAACCTTGATCCTTCAAAAATCAAAGACAAGGCAATTGGAAAAAAAGCAATAGATAACACAATGGCTATTTATCATCACTAATGATATAAGCATCTTACAAAAACTCAAAGAGGCAGCAACTGACAGACAATTCTGATTAAATGTTATCCATCAGTGAACCAAATGACAATAATCAGCTTAAATATATAGTTCTACAGTTAGAAAACTACAGCTAACAGGGATTGAACGGATGGGAAATTGTGAAACCACATATTTGGCTATTGACAAACATGCCAAATACTCAACAGATTTCTAATAAAATAAGTTACCAAAGATGTGAGTTTTAATTAAGGCCATAGTTATTAGCAGCAGACAGCCTACATATTTTGGGAATAATACATATGTTTAGAGTTTGGAGATTCCTTTTCCCTTGTTACAGTAGTTTGCCTGAGCAGGCAAACAAGAAGTATAGTTTGATCTTCCACAGAAACCCAGATGCTGGATTTTTCTCCCAAGTTGTTAAACACATTGCATAGAGAAAACGTACTGGAATGCTACAGCACATATATGATGAAGGTCAAGAAGGTACTATTGTTACTTCATTTATTTGTTTGTTTGTTTAACAAGGTAATATTGATATTTCATTTACTTATTACATTTTTATGCTGCCCATCTCCCCTATAAGATGGCTCCAGGCAGATATGTTAATTTAAGAACATATGTATGAAGAGTTTCTGTAGAAGAAAAAACAGCATTAGCAACAGGAAAAAATATTCTTACTAAAGGCAAATCTAGCTCAAATAACCTTAAGGTGAAGCAGCTAGCTGGTGATAAAGTGTATGCATGTTTCTTTTTTCTAGCAATATACTGATAGACTGGAATGCTGCTTATTATTTACTGGGGGTCAACAATTTTGTGAACTTGGTGACGGGTTGTGGAATCTTAATTTCTTCAGCTGCAAACTGCCAAAGTGGTAGTGATAGATGAAATCAAGAACAGGTGTGTTTCCCCCCCCCTTTTAATTTCCCTTCAAGTATTCCAAGGAAATATTCAGAATTATGAACTGGAGAAAGGGTGATACTGGGAGTTGTGTATAGAAAATCACTCACTCGGGAATGTAAGAAATGCGGTAAAATGTGTGCGGTCAAATTTCCCAGCCTGCCAGGACTCACCAGCTTCCCCACTACTACCTGCCCATCTATTCTCTTCCAGTCTTCCTCCAACCATGCTGCCTGCCATCATTCCAAAAAGAAGGGGTGGTGGTGCGGAAAACGTGAGAGAGAAGCTGTCCTGATTTTGAAGCGAAGAAACTAAATGCTGGTAGCACCCTCTATCAAAAAGGCAGGAAAAATGAGATTCCTTCAGTCAGGAAAAAAAAAAACAAGAAACCTTTTTTTTCCTCCATCTGGCAATCTGAGATTAAAATCAGATTGCAGGCAATAAGAATCGATATACAAATATATTCTGTGTTCTTTCTACTACATAGGGAGGAACTCTTATTTCTGTGAGTGCCTGTAAGAAAGAGAGTGTCAGTCTCTAACCTTGAGGCAACAGAAGTTACTCCATCTCCACAAGCAGAAGAAGGGAAGAGTACCACTCATATTTTCAAAATTAAATTTAAATTATTTCAATGTTACTATTTATGGTTTTAATGTTTTTATTGGGTTTTAAGGACTATAAGCCGCTAGACCTGTGTCCAGGCAAGATGGGCAGCATATAAAATGAATAAATAAAAACACCCTAGTGGTGAAGATGAAGGACTAGTTAGATTGGCTCATGTATTTCATTAATTCTCATAAAGATGAGCTTAATAGGCAGGACAATCAAAAGTCTGTATAAGCATATGCGCAGTAAAGAAATGTATGGTCATTTTTGAGATACTTGGTATTATTCTTTTATTAATGTTTCCGCATGTATTTAAAATGGAACCCCCAAGAGTGAAAAAGGCAATTAGATGGGAAAAAAGAATAAAAGCTAAGGAAATATTATGTAAATACAAGTAAATTAAAATAAAGATAACTTTTAAAAATTACCTTAAAAGAAAGGCTGTATATAATCTTAATAAGGAACATAATTAGGTGCCCATCTGTGCAAAGAAAATATACAACCAAACAAAAAAAAACACCCCACAATTAGGAATGTAGCCATACAAATTGTCTTAGCGTTGGTCTAAAAAATTACAAGCATTTGTAAAATTTAATTCCTCACTGTACAGAAGACACAGTGATTACAGTACAGTATATGGAGGAAGATTGCATACAACTTTCAAATATGATAAAATATCTGTATCTGGAAGTGAAAGAAAAAAAGATAATCATGTTTAATTTATGAGTACTCCTTGATAGAAAGGAAAGAGCAAAGAATGTAATAGGAATTGCAAGATAATACTATTGCCTCATAATAAAGTTACTTTAACCACACTAAAGTGGCAATTCTTTTAACAATAATTGAAGAAAACTAAGCAATAAAATGGAATAATAATCATGGAATGCATGTTAAATAAATTCCAGAGGAGAATTTTACTGAAATATTTGACACAATATTAGTAGGCTCTGCAATATCTAATTTTTACTGTCAGATGAGCAACTGTTCAAAAAATATGAACATTCTTTTACCTTTCTTGAGTAAAAACAGACACAAGTAAGCTCCAACTGAATGGCTAATCCACATACACAGTTCTTCACTTGACAATATTTATACATTAAGAGTCATAGCATGACAGGGTGGCTTTTGAACACGAGGTGTGTTCTACAAGTATGGCAACTGACCCAGAAAAACAAAAGAGTAGAGGCTTTTATGCTTTTTTACTACATACAGTGAAGTGATTTACAACTAGTATTACAACAGGAATGTACAGCACAATTCTGGTGTTCACCTGTTGTCAAGTTGCCTCTCAGGTCTTCCTCCAAGAGACTATCTCCCTCTAGCTCTCCTGCTTCCTACCCCTTTCACTTGGTCTCTCTCCCCCATTTCTGGGCTTATCAAGAGTAAAACTGAAAAAAGAAAGGAATGGGCTGGATTTACTGTAATGTGTAAAATTTTCTTCCGGATCTGCTCAGCTGAGCATCTGTTTAGGGGAAGAACTTTTCTCAGGGTCTTCTGTCCTGTCCTTTCCCAGAGACCAATGAATGACAAACCACTGTTTCCCATCTTAGATCTCAGGTGAACCTCTTGTCCCTCTGAGTCTTCACTTCCCTTCTTCCAGGGAAGTCACCCCTGGACCTTTTTTCCCCTTTCCCAACCAGGAATCAATACCTGATCTGCATGCTCATGTAACTTCCCTCCCCAAACATTTCATTTGCCTTCTTTTTGTTTCCTCTCCTTTTCTTGCTCTCCAACTTTGGATCAATTGGAAGTATGTCCCATAGTAACTGAGGAGGCAAAAGCCCCCCAAGGCTCTAGTCCTCAACACCTATATACCAGGCTGGACCACTTACTGTTGCTACATCTCCCCACAAGAACCTTGGTTAGCAGTCAGGAGAGTTCATCATTCATAACATCATAGCTGATCTTCAAGACCATAACTGAATTTCTTCTCCAGCTTTCTAACTCCATTTGCTGACTTGCACCAGTACAACTACAGCCATGCTATCTCATTGAAAACCATATGCCACAAACTGCTAATAAACTGGCTTACGTTTGCACAATAATACAGTCTTATAAATTTTACCCTGTTCCTTCCTGAAAATATTCACTTTTATCTTGGTTAGATGATTTCTTTTAAAAACACTCTAATATTAGAAAAATTATTAGAAATGAATACCTCTGTAATCACAAGTTAATAGCAAGAAGGGCTCAGCCTATGCCAGGATTTTAAAATATTTATTTATTTATTTATTTATTTATTAAATTTTTATACCGCCCTTCTCCCGAAGGACTCAGGGCGGTGTACAGGGCAATAAATATCGAAATATAAATACAAAAGTTAAAAAAGATTAAATAATTATGCCCAATATAATACAACAATTAAAACTATGTTAAAATCAAATCCAAACCCCAAACCCATCAGACCATGCCGGATTGTTCAAATAGATAGGTTATTAGATCGCGTCGGAAGAAGCGAAGGTTGCAGCTCGCAGAGCAGAGGTGTAACATGGGAGTATCGGGAGACCCCCAACACCAGTCGCGCAGCTGCATTCTGCACCAGTTGAAGCCTCCGAGTGGTCCTCAAGGGCAGCCCCATGTAGAGAGTGTTGCAGTAGTCCAAACGAGAGGTCACGAGCGCATGAGTGACTGTACACAAGGCATCCCGGTCTAGATAGGGCCGCAACTGGCGCACCAGGCGAACCTGGGTGAAGGCCCCCCTAGTCACAGCTCCTATATGATCTTCTAAGGAGAGCTGTGAATCTAGGAGGACCCCCAAGTTGCAAGCCCGATCTACGGGGGGTAATAACTCACCCCCCATATATATTCTGAAACAGGGAAGAACTTAATAATGGATTGTAAACTGAATTTGGTTTCTTGAGAAACTACTTTATTTTAACAGTAAGCTACTAACATAAGCTACTTACAGTTGTCATACTTAACTTGAAATTGCATGAGCAATTCCTACTGAAATGTTAGGAGCCAGAAGGTTTAGGTGAAGATAACATTACTACTTGCTCATTGTCATAATCAGAAAAACTGGAATTATTAAAGTAAAATAAATTTTAAAACAAAGTAACTTGACATAAATTATATAGGTAGCCTTCTAAATATATTTAAAATAAATATGCTATACTAAGAGAATGTGGTGACAAATAGGGCATCCAAATTTATTTTTGCTCATTGATGATCATTATTTTAATCTCAGCTAAAAATGACAAATGATATCGGAGTTCTACAGACTTTTGTTCTTTTTTTTAAACCACTTTCTCCATCCTTAACTATTTTACCCTATTTCTATTCAGAGTCTTCTCTTCTGGATGCCAGCCAGAGGATGTATACATAAATCTTTTCTTCAAACAAGGAAGTCACAAAGAATGATAATACATAACTGGAAATTCAGCATCACACTGCAAATACTTTGGAGGATACCTTGAGAGTGGTGGTAGGGATCTCCCAACATGCCTGAATAATACTAAAACTGTCAAATGAGAATGACCAACTCAGACTATTTAAGTGAAATACATAAAGAAAAGGTTCACTGACATCAAAGGGAACATTCCAAACAGATTTGTACATTATCATACTTTAAAAATACTGAAAATGAAATGAATGATGAAGATAGGTTAATTGTACAATATTCTAAATGGGAACTCTTCCCAAACATAGATAACCTTTATGAAACATGCAGAGACCACAAAGAAAAATTAAGCAGAAGTTTGTATGTGTGTGTGTGTGTGTGTGTGTGTGTGTGTGTGTGTGTGTATTCGTAGATTTTTACTACGAATACATATACACATACACATATATACACATACACATATACATATACACACACATATATATATACATACACACACACCTCACCTCATTTTTTCTATGGGCTTCCTTCCTAACCCTTTTCAGATTTTCAGAGTAAACAGTAGACATTTTTATGTGATATTTTGAATTCTAATTAAAAAATAACTCTGTTTTGAAGAAAACTGTTAAGCAAAAGCTCCGTAGATTTTATGTTTAATCTTTATAACTTTACTTAAGTGTACCTATAGTGTCCCAGCTTCAAAATTAAAATACGTGGTTTAAGGAATATATTATAGTTAAGATGCATCAAGTATTATCATCATATCACCTATTCAAACAGAGCCATTACTAAATTTATTTTTTAAACAGATTTGACTTAAGTAATATCAATTTGGAGTCCTTGTCCAGAAGTCTATTTTATATACGACATTTCCCCCTTCCTTCCATTATACTTATTGTTAATTTTCCCTCCATTTTTTCTGGGGTATTATATTATAAGCTTAGAAAATGTATTTTTTTATTATGACTGAATGATAAAATGTAGTCTGACACTTAAAATAAACTATTAGATTGTTTAGATTTACTTGCCAAATAATGTTCAATACTGAATGCTAAATTAGGAAATAGTAAATCAAGAAAAATATAGATGCCAAAAATGACTAATTTTTAAAGTCATTTGCAAAATCAGTAACTAGCAATACTTTGCTACATAGCCTTAATTATTTCAAGGTATAAATATTTTTAATATCAGCCCCAAATAGTATATAATGGTAAAATCCTTGTTCCAAATATGTAATTTATAAATCTCATCACTCAGCAAAAGTTGTTAGTGCTCAACAAACGACATTTCATGAAAAACAGATAGGGGGGGGGAGTCTGAAATAGTCAGAAAAGAGAAACTAATTTTCAGTGACAGTATAGTCTTTCATCTTAAGTCATGCCTTGAACTCTACCTTGTTTAATTATTAAAATCAGGAGCTGCTGTGCAAGATCTGTCTGCTTTTGATGGTTCTTAAATTCAATCCTGCTGACAGACTGTATCCATTTCTTGCCATATATATTGTTACATATAAGAAGCTTTGAGTACTAATTTTTTTCCAACACAATCTTCATTAACAAGAAATGTTGGAATAAGCTTTAAGAGCAACATCAAACTATTTTTCTATAAATATGTAACACTGATAAAAAAATGTTTAAACAGATTTGATTTGGAACACACAAACATTTTCTCTATGAAATCCACATACACACTTTACCATATGCTGCATCAAAAGGAGAACACCGATACATAAAGCCTCAAACCCAGCTGTCTGGGTGAAGAACAGAGATAGACTTCTGCATTCAAGTTGGTACATTATCTTTAATGTCATTTGAAAAAAGAATTGATGAAAAGATCTTGTATATGGATGAAGAATTATTTTGGAATGCTGGCAGTCCCCTTTTAAGACGGCTGCCAGGTGGAGTGTGAAAAAGAAAAAGTATTTGTGGTCATAACGTAACACTTACAGTTGTTTTGGTCTCTGCCAAATATTCTGCTTCCATTTTACTTAAACGTGCATTTGTATCCTCCAGCAATTCTTGGATATTTTCTGTGTGTTTTTTCTGAAGATTAAACTTGTCTTTTTCCATCTCAGCTACCGCATTATGGAGCTACAAAGATAAACACAGTCCACAAGCATAGAAAAATTAAGGGACAATTCAATATTATTAAACCTTTTGAACTTCCTTTGATTTATATCACAACTTCTCATTCAGGGGCTAAGGAAGGCATATATTATTCAAAATTTTAAAATGTTGTTGTTGTTAGCTGCAAAGTCATGTCTGACCCATTGCGACCCCATGGACAATGTTCCCCCAGGCCTTCCTGTCCTCTACCATCTTCTGGAGTCCATTTAAGCTCACGCCTACTGCTTCAGTGACTCCATCCAGCCACCTCATTCTCTGTCGTCCCCTTCTTCTATTGCCCTCAATCTTTCTCAGCATTAGGCTCTTCTCTAGTGAGTCCTTACTTCTCATTAGGTAGCCAAAGTATTTGAGTTTCAACTTCAGGATCTGGCCTTCTAAATAGCAGTAAGGGTTGATCTCCTCTAGGACTGACTGATTTGATCGCCTTGCAGTCCGAGGGACTTGCAGGAGTCTTCTCCAGCACCATAGTTCAAAGGCCTCAATTCTTTGGCGCTCAGCCTTTCTTATGGTCCAACTTTCACAGCCACACATTGCAACTGGGAAGACCATAGCCTTGACTATAGACGCTTTTGTTGGCAGGGTGATGTCTCTGCTTTGTAGTATGCTGACTAGATTTGCCATGGCTTTCCTCCACAGGAGCAAGTGTCTTTTAATTTCTTGGCTGCAGTCCCCATCTGTGGTGATTTTGGAGCCCAGGAAAATAAAATCTGTCACTACCTCCATTTCTTCCCCATCTATTTGTCAGGAATTGAGAGAGCTGGATGCCATGATCTTGGTTTTCTTAATGTTAAGTTTTATTTAAAAATATACTTCTGTAAACATATTCTATCTATGATGTTTCCTAAACGTTTAAAAGCTAATTGTACCACTTAATAGACATTTATCTAAATTAATAACTGCATAATAATAACTGCATAATAATAACTGCAGCCTGGTGGCCTAATGGTGAAGATGCTCGCCTCTCATTTGGAAGGTTGAGAGTTCAATCCTAAGTGGCGGCAGACGTTTCTCTCTCAAGGAGCAAAGAGAAAATACTGCAAACTCCACACAGGCATCTGGAAAGGCATCAGGCCAGTAAAAAGATCAGCTCCATTCAGTCACCCCCAACTGACCCCTGATTACAGGGTCATAAAAAGAAAAAAAATGTAAGTCTTAAATGAAGGAGGTCAGCTAGCTATACATAATCAGTATCAAGAATGTCTTCTTCCATATTTGGGCACCTTAAACAAATCCAGGCAATCAGTTCATTTGCGAACAAAAAGTTTGATAATATTTTGCCATAAAGTTGAAGTTAAATTAAAAAGTCAAGCTAATGCCTTTATCAAGGATTATCCATATTGCTAACCTTTATTTTGGAATTGACAGAATTAAGTAATCATAGTACCCATAGCTTAGGCTATGCAAACAGCTTAGCTATTTTAACACCAGAACCCTGCAAAAAATCCACTGTGGTTTCTTCCTGATGGGAATCAATAACAGAAGCCATCTATCTATTTCCTGCAAGAGAAGAAAAGTGTTACGTCTACACCAGAGGTAGGCAACCTTGGCTTTTATGACTCTTGGACTTCAACTCCCAGAATTCTTGAGCCAGCCAAGCTGGCTCAGGAATTCTACATATTGAAGTGCATGAGTCATAAAAGAGCCAAGGTTGCCTACCCCTGGTCTATACCGACAAAACATCAGGAGGAATCAAGTAGCACCTTTTCTAAAAGGCTAACGCCTTTTGTGAGCTGCAGCTCATTTTATCAGAAGCACAGAGTGGCTATATGCAGTGAATGGGTAACCTCCCATTACTCAAGCAGCACATGCTAGACCACCAACAATATAGCTACATGTTGACTGACAGGTAAGATTGCAAAGAGACTGCCAATGCACATATCCCAAATGCCTCAATAAAAAGTCGGCAAATCCATAATAATTTTAAATGTATATACAATTAAAACATGAGGGACGCGGTGGCTCAGTGGGTTAGGACGCTGAGCTTGTCGATCAGAAGGTCAGCAGTTTGGCGGGTCGAATCCCGAGTGCCGTGAAACAGAGTGAGCACCTGTTACTCGTCCCAGCTTCTGCTAACCTAGCAGTTCGAAAGCACGTAAAAATGCAAGTAGAAAAATAGGGAACACTACGGTGGGAAGGTAACAGCATTCCGTGCGCCTTTGGCGTCTAGTCATGCCGGCCACATGACCACGGAGACGTCCTCGGACAAGCGCTGGCTCTTCGGCTTTGAAACGGAGATGAGCCCCTAGAGTCGGAAACAACTAGCACACATGTGCGGGGGAACCTTTACCTTTTACATTTAAAACAACCCACAACCTTTTCCTTTTGGCTACAGAGAAAAAAACCTTTGCTATTTTTGATGTGCTGAATTTTAGTCCAGGAGGTGGGGATAAAGACTTTTTCCTGAGGAAAAGGACATTTTCCCTTCGTCTTTTCTTTCTTAAAAAAATCTTTTCTTGAGATAAATGAAAAGGCAGCAGCTGCGAGCAGTTTACCTGGAAGAGAGGGCAAAATGGACAAAATGCCAGGAAGAGAGGGGGGAAAAAAAGACATTGCTTAAAGATCAAGCAAGATGGAGACTGGAAATAGTCACTTGGTTTTAGTGAGCCAGTTTGCAGGAACAAGAAAAAGGTAAGCAATATCTGAGCAGAAGAAAACCATGATAAGTATGAAGCTAATCGTCTCTGGGAGTGACATGATTGAAAATCCTCCAGGAGCAGAAAACAAGAATGGCTCAAGCAGGGAGGAGGAAGAGATTCCAAGTGAACAGATGAACTGGCTGGGTCCTATAGTAAGACCAGAGCTGATTGTCTACGGGCTGAAAATAAGATCAGGAGCCTAACCGTAATCCATAAATCTCTAGGGAGAAAACAGGCGCTAAGAGGAAGTATTCTTAAAACCTTGATTGAGGTTCATAATCTATGAAAGTCAAGGATTAGTCAGGATCAGTGAGCTGGAGAAGTGAGCTGGGGGGAAATCCCTTCTCTCTGAGGTAAAGTAGAAGTTACAAGGAAGGAACGCCTTTTGGTTTCAGATACACTCATCTGCCCTATGGACCCTGAGAGCCTGGATCAATCTGCTAATTGTTTCAAGGAATCTGTGGCCGATTTTTATATCAGAAATGCATTGTTTACATGTAAACTCCATTCATACATGTTTTGTTCCATGTATACTACTTTAGTCACAGATCCTGCCCATTTGGATTTCTCTCCTATCCTCCCCCCCAAATAGTATCGCATGGAAAATTTATGTTTGAAGGGATGTGACTATCAGCAAGAAATACTGTATTTCATCCAGCTATAATTCTCTGGGCATTTTGTAACATAAAGCTAAAAGAAAGCTTTCCTGTTCCTGTTCCTTTTTCATATATTTAATAAATTATTTTTTAAATCATACGACTGATATTTTTCTTTCAACTTTTCAAATAACAGCAGTAATACTGCTGTTCTCTGATTACCAAGGCAAGGAACTGAGGCTACAGAGTTTATTTTCTATTACTACCATGTTTTCTATTATTTTATTACTATTCCTATTTTATGGGAATAATAAGGCTACAAGAGGCTAATCTGTCTCACAAACTGCTGTGGAAGATTGGGAGCACAGGAAAGACATTACCTTGCTCCAGGAAGATGGGTGGTAGCAGCAGGAAATTTTACATGCTCAATAACCAAAGTAGGGCTGAAAGGAAGTGCTATTTATTTACCACTTTCAGTCCCATTGAAAATACTCACAAAATCTGAAAACATAAAACATAAAGCAGTGTCATGCATTGCAACAAGATAAACCTACACTAGTGCATATCTAATTGTAATATTTTATAACAGCATTCTCACTGTCCTCATGAGAAATTTATTTGCAGGCCAGGAAGCCACAGTACAGACAGAATATGGTGAAACAGACTGACTCATGGTTAGCAAAGGAGTGTGATAAGGCTATATATTCTTCTCTTATTTGTTGAAACTTTACGCTGAATTTGTATTAAGGAAAGCTGGATGGAAAATGAATGTGGCAGTGGTTTTAAAATTGGAGGAAGGAACCTCAATAACCTCTACTATGCTATCACTACCATGAGAGTCAAAAATGAAAAGAATTTGCAAGCCCTAGTACTAAAATCCAAAAAACACCATGGGAAAAAAATAGAATTAAAATTAAACACAAAAAAAGATCAATCTAATGAGAATAGGTAGAACAACCAGCCTTAGAACTGAAATGAAGGTATCAAAGTGGTAGATAGCTTCTGCCTTCTACGATCAACCATCAACAGTAAAGAAACAAGTCCAGAAGTGCTGCAGACAAACACTAGGTAGAGTAGTCATAGGAGCCTTTGAAAAACACAGTCAAATGTTGTGATGTGTTTTTTCCAATAAAATTCAGAATAGTGCAAGCCATGATATTCCCTATGACACTCTATGGAGGTGAAAGTTGGACTTTAAAGAAACAGGACAGGAAGAATATTGACACTTTTGAACTTTGGTGTTGGAGAAGATTCCTGAGAATAGCGTGGAAAGCCAGGAGAACACTCCTATAGATCTTTGAACAAATCAACCCAGAGTCCTCAGTCAAGGGACAAATGACCAAGCTCAAATTATCCTATTTTGGACACATTATGTAAAGAGCCAACTTTCTGAAAAAGATAGGAAACAGGACAAGGACGAGCAGCAGCAAGGTGGATGGATTCAGTTATATGACGATCAGCACACCATTAGGAGACTTGAAAGAACAGGTTAGGGATAGATAATAATGGAGTAAATCTATCTATGTGGTCGCTTGGAGTCAAAAACAGCACACAATCAATCAATAACAGCATTTTCCAATACAATGTTCTTCAGATTTACTGTGACAACAATTTTCATTACTTTGAAGAAGAATAATTTTTAAAGACATAGGTATTTGAATTTGTTGAGTTTTCATAGGTAATCCTCATAGCTACTATAATTACTCCAATTTTGAATCATACTTAAATTAATCCTCCCTCTAGTTTCATCACATTTTAGAATTACTTATGCTAGCATATTTTTATGTGCATTGTGTTTTGCTATACAAAACCACTGTTCATACTTAAAATTTCACTTAATGAGAATTATAAACCATGTAAACAGAAACATTTTATGGAAATTTTATACAAAATTAATTTTAATGTTTTCACTGACTAATCAGTAACTGATTTAAAATTGATGTTCCCAATTAATCAGGCAAAAGCTTTTGTGTGTTTTTTCATTTTTATTACACTAACAAACAAAAATTACCTTTTTCTCCCATTCATTGTTCAGGGAATCTGTACTGTGCTCACATAACTTTTTCAGCTCCAGAATTTGTTTCTCTTGAGCTTCTCTGATGACTTGTGACTCACGAACAAGTGTCTGAACTGTCAGAAAATAAAAACAACAAAATACTTGATATTTAGGCTATTATTTTTAGAAAGAGAGATGTATGTTATTGCTGATTTAAATAATTTTCAAGCACTGTTCTTTAACATATGAAAATTGTCCTCAGTTGTATTTTTAAAGAAATAACTGAAAATTGTATAAAACAATCATAAACAAATTCACCATGATGTTTGGAATAATATTCTGATTGAATTTTATTTAAAAAATTAACTGTTTCTTCTATTGTTTCTTACCAAATTTTAAATATATTTGCTTAAAAATTAAACCTTATTCCAGTGGCCAGTGCTTTAATAGACTGGTTGACAATTACCAGTCTATAGATTATCTCCACATCTATAATTACAGAATAGAATAGAATTTTTATTACAGTCACTGACCAGTATTGAAAACAGAAACACACTAAAAATAAAGTTTAAAAAAAAACAAGATAAATTTTTACAATTGGTGATGGGTTCATTGGTGGACAATCCAAGTCTGTCTAATTACAGGCAGTATAACAAAATTTAACTATGGTCAAGAAGACTAAATCAGCTCTGAGATAAAAAGTGAAGCAACATAATTTTGCTGTGAGTTCCCACTGACCCCTATAGTGAAACACTAGAAATAGCAACTTAGAACAGCTCTTCCAAGCTAGGAATGTTTGAAGTTGAGTATGTTATACACATCCTACTACCCTAATAAATAATTTCTACTTAAACAATCAAGCAAGCAAAAATATAAACTACATAGAACTATAATAGCAAAATGACAATACAATCTTTAGGGAATTGAGAATGTCAATGCAATTCAAGCCAGGCACAGCCTGATCAAAGCACAGGAAAGAAAACACAACATTCAAATCACCACTTCAAATTTTGGATGACACAAGAAGAGCCGAACTGGATAAAACTAATGTCATGTTTAGTCCAGAATTCTGTTCTCACAGTGAAAATGTTTCCAATCAGCCCCTTTTTGTGCTTCACATTAATTTGTACCAAAAATAATGTTTTATCCTATGTTAACCTATAGCAGTTCAGATTAAATCTTACCCCTCATGAATTTGTCAACTCTTCAGGTTAGTTGCCTTCATTATGGTAGCATTATGGTACCATTATGCTTGTGGTATCAAATTCATACAATAAATACATTGCATTAGAATACATATAATTTACTAAAATTTTAACAAATCAGGTTTATTTACATTCAGATGTGAGAACTATCGTGAGTCTCTGATGAAGGACTATGTGTCTAACTTGATATGACTGACAACTCTATTCTAGTTAAACAGAATGTAATTACCAAGATCTGATATCTGCTTTCAATCTGTCAATTGTTTAGAAAAGAGGTAGAGAATAATATATTCTCTCAAACTGCCTTCTGAGATCTAGATATCATCACTGGATCTCTACCATAATACATTACTGGTATGCCATTTTAGCATACCATGGGTGCCTGTTAGGAAAAGCAAGAGCCAAATAAAGCCATGGGTAGCATCCCTTAGGGCACTAGTAAAACCTAAAACAATTTTTCCCAACCACAAACCCTCCAGATGTATTCAAATTCAAATTCTGAACTTTCAGGAATAGTCATACTGGCTAAGAATTCAGGGAATCAAAGTCCACATATCTCGAGAAAATTTAGGTTGATGAAAGCTCTCTTAAAGGCATTCTTTTCTAACATGCCCTTTCTTACTCCTTATTTTTTTAAAAAAAAAACAGAAGCCAATTTCCTCAAAATCATACAATACTTTGTCTCAGAAGTTTTCTATCCCAAATCAAGAATATGTTTCCTTTGCATTTGGCTTGTTAAGAGAAAATTAGGAGAAGTATAAACAAACAGGCAAGAAACAAACATCATTCACGCAGTTTTCAGGATCAATACAAAATTGGAAAATTGGACACCTTTTTTTTCAAGCTTCTGAATAGTCTCTTCAGCTTCATTCTGTTTTGTTCTATACAAGCTCTTCAGTACCTCAATTTCATTGTTTTTTCTATCCAGAATCTATAGCAAAAATAAAAATATAAATATAAAATATAAATATAAAATATAAATACAGCAAAATTCTGCTGCGGAAATGGCCCAAAGAGCCACGTAGCATCCTGCCGGAAGCAGCAGAAACGGTGCAAAGCACCATGTGGCGTTCTGCCGGGAGGACAGCAATAGCGCAATGCAACACATGGCATCCGGCCACAAGTGGCGGCAAGCGGCCAAAGTCAAGCAACAGCACAACAGGTGTTGGGGTGTGGGAGGCCTGGCTGCGGTGGTCCCAAGGTAAGACATTCTCCGAAATTAAGACCTAGTGCCTCTTTGGAGGCAAAAAAAAAATATAAGACCAAGTCTTCATTTCAGGGAAACACAGTATGTGCTATCAAGTAGTCATTGTCAACTCTTAGCACAAATAAATTTTCTCCATGATATGCCTAACGTAATCCTACATACAAATATCTTTGATGTATCTGTGTAAACCAACTGATTTAGCAAAATGAAGCCATTTCCAGTCCTAAAACAGATGAGCTATTGATGGTCAGGGAACTTACTTTTTGATAAATGAAAGTAGTGCTTATTTCATTAACAAGAATGATGAGTGAATGACAGATTTTCTCCTTCTATCTGTGCAAGGTTTGGGGATTTTGTTTCTCCTTTGTTTTTAAAATATTTTAACTTTTCAATACAAAATGTCACAAAATTGCATTGCCAAATCTTGGCGCTTTTAGATAGATAATATGCCAGGATGCAAAAAAAGGGTTCAGTGACAAATATTATTCTATGCCTCAGGTTAGGCACCCATCATAAAATAATTGTTCTGAAATGACAGGAAATGCAATAATGATGGCAAGTGATGTGATATTTTCCTTATATTTTTCCTTATATACATTAATGCATCATTAAGACTCATTATTTCAATTTATAGGAATCTATTACTATCAATGTTTAAATGCAGCCAATGGAATCCTAATGCCAACATTCAGATGTTACATAGGAATTTTATATTAGATATTTTTTTGTTTTACAAGTATTACACAAAAAACTCCACCCTATCCTTTTAATCAATATACTGTACCTTTTGGACATCTGCATCGTGCTTCTGCTGTAATTTAAGTTTTTCTTCATGAAGTCTAGCTTCCATCAATTTTGATTTCATCTCCAGCTGTAAATTGGATGTTGCACATACTTATCAGTTTTATACATGACACTTAACCCTTCCCTATAAATCAAATGAGGTCAGACACCTTCGCAACTAACAACAACATAAATCAAAACAGGTTCAAGAACCTTTACATCTAAAATAACAAAGACCCAATGGCAATTTATCTAGCCTTCTGTGAATAAGGTTCTACATTCAGGCAAGAAAAACCAAATGTACACGTACAGTATAGAGCAATAGTTACTACTATTGCTCAATAGTAGTAACTGTGAGAGGGATCCTGGAGTCCTAGTGGACAATCACTTAAATATGAGCGAGCAGTGTGCTGCAGCTGCCAAAAAAGCCAACACAGTGCTAGGCTGCATTAACAGAGGGATAGAATCAAGATCACATGAAGTACTAATACCACTTTACAATGCCTTGGTAAGGCCACACTTGGAATACTGCATCCAGTTTTGGTCACCACGATGTAGAAAAGATGTTGAGACTCTAGAAAGGGTACAGAGAAGAGCAACAAAGATGATTGGGGGACTGGAGGCTAAAACATATAGGGAACGGTTGCTGGAATAGGGTATGTCTAGTTTAACGAAGAGAAGGGTGAGGGGTGACATGATAGCAGTGTTCCAATATCTCAGGGGCTGCCACAAAGAAGAGGGAGCCAAGCTATTCTCCAAAGCACCCGAAGGCAGGACAAGAAGCAACGGATGGAAACTAATCAAGGAGAGAAGCAACCTAGAACTACAGAGAAACTTCCAGACAGTTAGAACAGTTAACCAGTGGAACAATCTGCCTCCAGAAGCTGTGAATGCTCCAACACTGGAAGTTTTTAAGAAGAGACTGGACAGCCATTTGTCTGAAATGGTATAGGGTTTCCTGCCTGAGCAGGGGTTGGGCTAGATGACCTCCAAGGTCCCTTCCAACTTTACTATTATGATTATGATTATGAATAGAACACAAATGGGTTGATCTTTCTCTGATGATGAACTAAAGAGTCACACAACTTACAGATAATTAATTTCTTTGGGATAGAGAAGCAGTTTTGATTCAGTCAAGCCTCTACAAGGTCATCTCTTGGTCACAAAAGAATGCTTTTTGACAAATTGGTTAATATTTATTTTAAAATGTATTTAAGGAAACCTTGTGAATACATATCAATAAAACTAAGCATTGCTTATTTTGGCTAACATTAGCCAACCAGCAAGGATACCATTTTTTCTGACTGTTCACTGTTTTTTTTTTAATCCTCATATATTAATATATTGGCCTCATCCTACACACCTACCAGTCTGGTTGGGATTCTCATCTCTGTCCTTTAGCACTTGACATACTGCCTCAGCTGTTCCTAACAACTTATACAGGAAGAAGAGGCAAAACAATAATAGCCAAATCAGCATGGCTCATTTTCAACTGAAAACCACAGCTAAGTATCTTGAGCCAGGATAGATTTCATTTTAAGAGCCTCCTTTTCTTTTACTAACTGTATCATTGAGAAATGCACTATAAATCAACAGCTACATCAGAGTAGAGTTTGCAAAGAAGAAGAAAAATGCTAAAAAAAAATTCTTTTTTTTTATTCAGGGCTGCTCTACACACACTTAGGAAGCTGTACGCCCTTCACAGAGCTTTAGAAAAATAAGGGCAGCTCTCCTTTTCTTTTTTCTTCTTCTATGAAGCCAGCTCAGGAGCACGGGAAAAGGGGCATTTTCAGATGCCACAGCTAAGGGCTGGTTTTAATATTTTTCCCCTTCTTCCTCTTCCTAAAGCGCCAGGCTGAGAGGCCTTGTAGGAAAAAGAAAACAGTGTAGATTAGCTGTTGCGGGCTGGGGCAGGCAGGGTAGGATAGGAAAGGTAGGGCTGCTTGACTAGAGCTTCCGAGGTGTTGGAGGAAGGGTAACTGCTTTGCACCCTTGGAGTCTCGAGGACATTTCGAGGACACCTTAGGGAGCACCTGCGACCAGCGTCAACTTCCCTCCGCCCAGTGCGCTCCCACAGAGAGGGCCTCCTCAGGGTGCCGCCGTTCGGAGAATGCCGTCTGGTGACCCCCAGGGGGAGGGCGTTCTCTGTGGGTGCGCCTGACCTGTGGAACCGTTTACCGGTTGAGCTCCGGATGGCTCCCGACCTTCGCTCCTTCCGACGCGACCTAAAAACCTATCTGTTTGAACAATCCGGCCTGGTCTGATGGGTTTTGTTTTAATTATTGTTTTAATGTAATTTATCTTCTGCATTTGGGCACTAGGGTTTAATTTGTTTTCAATTTCTGTATTTGGGCATTTTGATATTTATGTCCATGTTCACCGCCCTGAGTCCTTCGGGAGAAGGGCGGTATACAAATCAAATCAAATAAAATAAATAAATAAATAAATAAATTTCCCTTTGGAAGGGAACTTCCAAATTCCCTTCTCCTTTACTTTAAAAAGCACTGGAATGACAGGAATAAGGCTTGGGGGAGGGGAGGAGAACAGCACACACGCCTTCCTGCAGGCATTGCCAGGAAGAATGTTTGAGACGTCTGCAGGTGTGCTTCTGAAGGAAGTCTTCCTCCTCTCCCCCCTCCCCCTTTAAAGCCTTTCTCCTCTATGTAGGCTGCACTTCTTTCTTTTGAACTGCTAGCCCCTTGGACCGTGGGGTGAAGCCCCTGGCAACTGCAGACAGGTAGGGCCTGGGCCCCAAGTGATGCAGGCAGGGGGGTAATCTCAATCATGGCAGTGGGCAGGGGCGACAGGCAAAGGCTGGGGGTGAGCTACTGCAGCAGGGAAAGCCACCAGTGGGAGGGAAATAGGAGGAGGAGGAGGAAAGCCACCAGCAGGGGCAGTTAGGTTCCTGTTTCATTGTGGCTGCTTGGGAAATGGTGCCCGCTCCTGGAATGAAGCCAAGCCTGTCAGGGACACCAAGGGGCGGAGTGGCGCAATCGGTGATGGTTCCGGAGTTGGGGATTAGAAGCAAGCATGTGGTCTATGGGGTCCTGGGAGGGAAGAATGGCAGGGGGCACCACAGCATCCCTATGGTCAGTCATTGAGTGTGAATGTCCACAAGGATGCTGTAACTTGGAAAGCAGATCGTAAGTAGCTTTTGGGGGAGGGTCTATTATAACTCTGAACAGTCGTTAAGCGACTGGTCATAAGTTGAGAACTACCTGTATTGGATCTATTTTTTTTTTTAGCTTTTTTATGTATTCACACAAGCATGCTAAACTTTCTCTTCTTGTACACATTTCCAACGTACATTTGAAGTGCCCTTATACATTCTAGATATTTAGGTGGTATCATGTACCAAAGATGCATCGTTTTATAAGCATTCTTTTGGGGATCATAAGGCAATGAAAATTTCAACTTTTCTAATCACATATTTTCTCATTGATCCATCTATAATAAACAAAATTCTTAGTATATTTTAGCAATTATACATTCAGTATCAGTTCACAATTGTATTTCAAATTACTTACTTTCCTCTGCAACATAAAGTCTTTTTATTCATTTTAAATCTTTCATATAATTGTAAATGGGAGAAACATTGACAACTATATTCTTTTGCTATTAATTCTTCTCTTGAACTAATTTTAAATTGATAATATTTCCAATAAATCCCAGTATGTCAACCAAACAACTTTATGTGCCTTTTCTCTTCTATAATGTGCTTTTTTGAACTGAGATCCATAAAGGCACAACCTGGGCTTTTATCTATTCCATATTCTTAATATGTCACATGTAATATTTTTAAAAAGGTCTACATTAACTTTATGATACCATAATATAGATGCCACCCAAACCTTACCTTCCAAGTGTAGCAGTCTCTTATTTCTCAGCAATACTTATTATTTCATTCAGACCAAAAAATAAGCAGTGAAATACAATTTTAAATCCAGTAAATTCAATCCTCCTTTTTCCTTTGAATCTTATAACACTTTATATTAACTCTTGGGTTTTTTCCCCTTGAAATATAAATTTAGATATATCTTTTTGCTATTCTGAAATAGTACAACTATTGTGAAAAGAGGCATTATCTGAAACAAAAACATCATTCCTGGCAAAACATTTATTTGGACCAAGCACCTTTCCTGTTTTAATCTTTGGGATAGTTTCACATAGCTCCCTTATATAAGTCCACTCAAAATTTGTTTCTGATTATCTGTAATCCTAGAAAAAATTCTGTTTATACAAAGGCTGTCCACTTCATCTGAAGAAATGTATATAAAGTAGTATGATACTGATAAACACTTTTTGCATATTCATATTATTTATGATAGTATCTCCCTTCTTATAACTTTAATAACATTTATTTTCTTCTCTTTTTCTTTTAACAACTTATAGGCCAACCACTTCCCTTTCCCCTACATATCTTATTTTAACTTTTGCAAATAGTGATTTTTTATTTTTTGTTGCATTTTTACTCTATGTTAAGCATTTGTAATTCATAATTAACCCAAGATTTTAGAAAAGTGAATACTTGTACTGCCTAATATGGCGTCTTTTCCAATGTCTTGCATCTGTTGTGGCATTTGTTTAGTCTCATCTGTCATTGTCACTTCCCTTTGTGTCTTGTCCAATTCTTAATTTTTTTCAAAAAAAAAATATTTTGCTTTCTGCAAAGTTCAACCCAAATTTCTATTGTTTGAAGGTAAAAAATCACCCGTTGCAGCACACCACCTAAATGGAATTTTCTTCTGCTTGTAAGAAAAGGTATGATTACATTTGTATTATCAATACTCATCCTAGTAGTAAAATCCTTCTTTAGAAATTAATCTCGTTTTCTTCCCGACAAAGTGTACAGGGACATTTGCAAAATGTGTATTGATCCTTTAGCCTAATCAATCTGTCTATCAACATTGTCTTCCTTCCAATCCAGAAATCCAGACTAGAGACTTAAGGATCTTTTCTCTAATGTCCTCTTCATGTCCTTCTGGAATTGTTCTAATCCTTAAACAAAATTATTTTTCTCTCAATTTCAGTAATGCCAGATTGCCCAAGTCCTTCTCTGTATCTCTATTTATAACTTCTGTCTTAGTTTCCAAAACTTGTACTTTGTCAGCAGCCAGTTATCCTCAGATTCAATTTTCTTAACTTCTTCTTTCAGATCTTTTTTCATTGCTGCAAATCCATTTACTTTTAACTGTTGCAGACATCTTTTTACCAAATTCTTCAAATAGTTTCTTCAATAAATCTGATACAATACCCTTATCAGTAAGTTGTTCTAGTGAACCTGCCTGTCCTTCTCCCATTTTGGCAGCTTTTCTTATGGTTGCCATGGTGAGAAAGTGAAAGTATGTCAGTTACTATGGTGAGAAAAAAGTTAGGATTCTTGTTTTATTCTGCTTTTCTTTTCTCTATCCTCCCAATTAGCTTTCCAAAGTCACAATCAAACAGTCTAGCTCTTGCCTTCTTGTTTTCCAAAATCCACCAATTATTACTGTCCTTTTATATAAACAGTCACCTTCCCACAGTGGTCTGGTCTGTTAGTCTATTTAAATTTTCAAAGATACTTTTGTCAAAGAAAAAAAAAATCACTGTCCTCCTTTTCCATTTGAAGCTTTCTAATATCACAATCTTGCCTTTGTAATCCTTTAAAATAGGGTTTTTTCTCTTCTTAATTTCAAAAAGAAGACACTCATCTAGATTCTTTAAACTTCATTGCTGTTCAAAATATGTCTCTTAGAATAGATTGTAAAACAAACCCTAAACCTATTAAGAAGGTGAGTTTTTTTAAAGCAATGGATGGAAACTAATCAAGGAGAGAAGCCAGCTAGGACTAAGGAGAAATTTCCTGACAGTTAGAACAATTAATCAGTGGAACAACCTGCCTCCAGATGTTGTCAATGCTGCAAAACTGGAAGTTTTAAAGAAACGACTGGACAACGATTTGTCTGAAATGGTATAGGGTTTCCTGCCTGAGCAGGGGGTTGGACCAGATGACCTCCAAGATCCTTTCCAACTCTTGTTATTTTGAAAGTCAAATGTCCATAAAAAGGCTACCCAACAATTTAGAGTAAATACTCAACTCCTAAGATACTTCACTCATCATTAACTGCAAGAAAAGTAAATTTCTGCATTTTTTTGTAAGAAGCAGTTCTTCCAGAGTACAAATGGACCATTTCCCCAATTTCTCTTTCTTCTGGAGTAATTTTCTGTCAGCCAGAACCAACTTTTGGCTGGCCATTCCATCACTGTCCATCTAATGGCCATAACATCTTATCTGGAAGCTGAATACTCCTGAAATATCTTATTTTATTTTTATAATTAAAGACCCAGTACTACTCCCTATATTTAGATAATATCTTTATTTTTAAACTTTTTCCTACATTCAAGAATAGAAATATTACTGAACATTTTTTCTTAAATTCTTTACAGAGTATTCATATATATTTGTAATTAGTTTACGGAATAATTTCTCACATTATGAAACAACATTTTAATTATGGCAAAACTCCACTATATCTAATGTGGATTCAGCCACAGAATGAAGTATCAGCAATAAAAATGTTATAAAAGCAGAATTAAAAGATACATCTCTGGAGATTGTACCAAGTTTGACGGAGACTATACAAGCAGCCAAATCCTATATACAGAGCAGGGAAGAAGTCAAGCTTCAATTCCAAGGATTTGTCACACAGGCCAATAATACTCAAGTAATGAGTAAACTAGGCAGAGAATATAACTCTTAAAGTATGATTACAGCCAAGAGATTACTCTTACTGTGAAATGTAGTAATCCTAATCACTGTTTTAATGGTTATACGCTATATGAAAACTTAGCACAAAATAGTTAACATTTATAATATGTATTCAGAGCAACAGATAGGGAGGGTTGAATGACTTTTGGGAAGCATACTCTGAGAAGAAGGAGCAAGCGGTGGGAAAAAGGACAGAAATTTAAGATCAAATTGTCTGCTGAAAGAACTAGAATGACCTTTAGAATTTTGTATGTGTGTGTTTTTGGCCTGATCACATGTATATGATTTTAAACCTCTTAATACCAAAGGCACATAACTTCAGAATAATTCATTATACTTAAAAATTGCAGTCACATTTTAAATTAAAGCTATGATTAAATTAATATGTTTAAAGTTTATATTTAGTTATATTTAGCTACTAGAATAAACTCTATTGATCTATTTAAATTTGTAACAGCCACCCATTCCCTTAACCTCTGGGCAGCTTATAATTATAAAAACAACAAAATCAGTTAAAAAACAATAAAACAATATATACAACACCACAGGCAGTCCAGACTAAAACAGTTATGACAATAACAAACCAGACCAGAAACCCTACAAACAGATTAATCCCAGGCCTGACATCAAATCTTAAGGAGTTTCGGGAATGCAGGAAAGAGGGCACTGCCCATAATATGGCGGGGGAGGGAAGGGGTGGGGGAGATGCTGTTCCCAGAAGGTGGGAGCTTTGATAAAGAAACTTGGTTTGCTTCCTGGTAGACTGTTGGCACAGAAATTTCTTAGCAACTTTAGATTCATATAGTGTGAAATATTCTTATTATTAAAACAATAGTATGTTATTTTGTTCTGTTTAAAAAAAGGATAATTAAAACTATTTGGACCACGGGTGTCAAACTCAATTTCATTGCAGGCCACATCAGCATTCTGGTTGCCCTCAGGGGGCCAGGTGAGTGGTGGGTGTGGGTGTGGCCTACTGGGTGTGGCTTGTGTGGGCATGGCCAGCTCAATGTCACTCGCATCAAGGGCACCTGTAGTGGCCTGGGCAGGACTGGAGCAGATCCGAGGATCTCCGGAAGAGGGGGTGGGTGGGACCCGGGCGAGCACCAGGGCATGGTCCATTGGAGGAGCCTCACCGTCCCTCTCAGGCCATGCAGGGGGGCTCCTGGATGGTGACATGGACAAGTGCCCAGCCCGGCCTGCAAGCTCCCACAACACCGGAACCGTGCAGCCCAGCCCCACTTCCCCGAGGGGGCACCCAGCTGTGCTTACCTCCTCGAGGCTGCTGCTGCTGTACTCGCTCTCCTTGGCCAGGCTGCTCATGGTGGGTGCAGGAGGGCAAAGTGCGTGGGTCAGAGGGAGGCCCACTCCCTCTCCATGCAAGGAGACCAGGCTTTGTAACCAAAGCATCCTCAGCAATAGGATGGGAGACCACCAGGGGATGGCGAAAGGGCAATAGGGTTGCTAGTGGTCAAGTGCTAAGGCGGGACTTCCCTCAGACCCTCTCTCTCATTCCAATCTCCTCCCTCCCTCCCTCCCTCCCTCCCTTCTTTCCTTCCTTCCTTCCCTCCCTCTCTGCCCAGGAAGGGACAAGAGGAGGGGGAGAGGTTGGCAGCACTTCTCTCAAAGAATAACAGAGTTGGAAGCGACCTTAGAGGTCTAGTCCAACCCCCTGCTCAAGAGGACCTATACCATTCCAGATAATGGAATATCAAATCTCTTCTTAAAAGCCTCCAGTGATGGAGCATCCAGAGCTTCTGAAGGCAAGCCTTTTCACTGGTCAGTTGTTTTCACAAGTCCTTAGTTCTAGGCTGGTTTTCTTCTTGATTAGTTTCCATCTATTATTGCCTTCTGATGTTTTGGAAAATAGATTGACCCCTTCTTCTCTGTGGCAGCCCATCAAATATTGGAACACTGCTATCATGTCACCACCCCTTGTCCTTTTCACTAAGCTAGACATACCCAATTCCCACAAACATCTGTCATATGTTTTAGCCTCCAGCTCCCTAATCATCTTTGTTTACCATCCATTTAGACCAGATGGTCCCCCTGGTTTGGTTTATAGAACAGTGGCCATGAGCAGAGCCTTCTCAGAGACAGCATCCCAATTACAGAATTTTCTCCCAAGGAACATATGAACGGTGCATCCTTCACCAGTTTAGAGGCAACTCCAAACACACCGTTTAGCCAGGCATATGTAGAACAACACATTTTATGGTCAAACAGCACTAAGTAAATTACTTAGTATTGTTTTAAGAAGTGCTGGTGATGCTTTACGATAGCTGTCTTTAAGAGTTTTCTTGTAAACCACCCTGGATTTCTCCGAAACATTTAATTTCGAATGAGACGTTGATTTAATAAATTAGGCAGAAGAAACAAATGTTTAAATACATCTAAATCCCACAGACCTACTTCCTCCTAGGCACATACTGCAGAGAAATTAAGGCAGTCCATTTCTAGCCAGCATAGCCACAGGATGATGGGAACTGTGGTCCATGACACCCAAAAGACATTAGTTTGGGTAAGGCTGGATTAAATTATAAAAGAGCAGATAAGAGGAAGTAGAAGCGAGAAATACTTTCCACGTCTCTGACAAAATAATTTGGGGGGGGGAGTGGGTGGATGACTCGGCCTTTTAATTTCAACTCACACCAATTCCTCTTAACTTCCCATTCAATCCAAAGAGTTCTATTATCAGCTGGATTTTGCTCTCTCGCCTGCCAGCACATCACCTCCCCAACGCAGCACGCAGCTTCAAGTCATCTCCCCAGAAGTCCTTTGCAGATAATTACATATATTTTTTTCAGGCCTCCCACTTTTCTGGGAATCGCAACGTGCCCAACCCACCCAACGGCCTCACCTTCCTGCTGGCCTTCTGCAAACTGCCTGGCATTTAGTCTTATCATCTTCTCTTCGCTGTGGTGGCCCATGGCTTTCCCATGCGGGGGCAGGAAAAGAGAAGCACTCGCAGGCTGCAAGGCTGGGCAGGTGAGTGGGCCATGGAAGCGCTGGTGGCGGGGGTGTGTGCTGATCTAAACTTCGTCTTGGCCATCCAGAACATTTAGATCCACAGGGCTGCCCTGGAGGGGGACTGAAAGAGGGGGCCCAGCCCACCTGCCACCCGGTCTGTGGACAAAAGGCGGGGAGATGGGAGCGTGCAATGACACAAGCCGAGCGTTGGCGGGCTCCCAGTCACCCTCTCCACCATGTGGTAGGGACGGAGAGGGGAATGTGGCAATCACACCGGATAGCTCTGCATCCAGCATGAGTGCCGCAGAACTATCCAGTGTGATTGCCACATTCCCCTCTCCAGCCCTACCACGTGGCAGGGAGGGCGACTGGGAGCCGGCCAATGCTTGGCTTGTGCCACCATGCACTCCCATCTCCCCGCTTTTTGTCCCCCAGGCCGGGCATGCCCTGAGGCACTAGCCTTACAGAACTCCATGGCCCGAGCGAGGAGAGGTGAGGCCTTGCAAAGTATGGCCGGATGTGGTCAGGCATTGGCTGGCAAAGGAGAGTCGGATGAGGAGAGGCCCAGCAAAGTGGGGCATGGCCAGGCGTCACAGGGGTGAGGCCAGGCGGGGTGGGGTGAGGCAAATGAACTGCAGCTGTTGCTGTGCACCACCAGCACCCAAGTGCTTGCCGTTTCCTGTTTGTGCGCCAGGGAGGCTCCCAACCGGGTTGGGGTGGGCCAGCGGAGGCCAATTCCTTAGCATTTCTGGGACAGCCCCGGGAGTCAAATCTGAGCCCTTCGTGGGCTGGTTGCGGACCATGGGCCTTGTGTTTGACATGTCTGATTTAGACAAACAACATGTGAATCATAAAAATATATTCCTGAAAAAAACCATTTAAAATGTAAAATGGATATTTGAAATTATTTTTATCAAAATATTTACGGGAGCGCCTCTTGCCGGCGTTAACTTCCCATCGCCCTGTGTGCTCCCACAGAGAGGGCCTCCTCAGGGTGCCATCGGTCAAGGAATGTCGACTGGTGGCCCCCAGGGGGAGAGCATTCTCTGTGGGCGTGCCTGCCCTCTGGAATCAGCTTCCAGTTGAGCTCCGGATGGCTCCCGACTGTTTCGCCGCGACCTGAAGACTTGGTTGTTTGAACAGGCCGGCCTGGACTGAGGGATTGGATTTTAGTGTTTAATTTTTTTAAAAAAAAAGTTAAATTTTAGATTGTATTTATTACTTAGGGCTATTGATTTAATCTTATTTTAATTTTTATACCTTGCGTGTTGTTACTGTTTTAATTGCCCTGTACACCGCCCCGAGTCCTTGGAGAGGGGCGGTATATAAATCTAATAAAATAAAATAAAAATAAAATAAATAAATAAAATGTTTGCATGTACAATATTTTTATCATTACAATATTTTTATCATTACCATTGTTCATTCTTCTGTTTTTGTCATTGTTTATGCTCTTTCCAGAGCACTATGAAGCAACTATGTCTTCCAGACATGTAAACACTACTGATGTCAAACATCTGTTCTCTCCCTACAATTAAAGCTATTAAGAGTGAAACCAATACACATGCCTTTTAAAAAAAATTAAATGCACAAATACTTTAAAAAAATTGCTTCATTTTTATATCCTGCCTGCTTATAATCAGGGATGAAACGTAAGTTATTTACTTCAACAGAATCTCACTGAGAAGTAACATATCCCCACAGTCCTATTACAATACAAAGCATTTGAGCTTATCCATAGAGGAGATGCATTATTTTCCCTAATACCAGAAACATGTCCTATTAAACTGGGAGATGATCTGGGAGCATTTCCATTTCGGAAGGACTCTAAGACATTCAAGGCTGGAAAAAACCCCAAACAGCCCTTTATGCAGAAGAATACAGGCATTTTTCAAGTCACTAGAATGGATAGTAGATTTTAGCTGAATTGTTTATATTCATTCACTAAAACGTAATGATTGTTGTGCATCCACTGACCCAGAAGATTCTGACACCAAGGAGCAGATTTCAACTTGAGGAAGCTGCGGGGAATCAAACACTTATGGCTGATCTGGCTGGCAATAGTACAAAGTAGCTACACCAGTGTCTGGCCAGTCTAAGAGAATAGTGCCTAGTTGTAGGGGCAAGCAAAACAACGGTGTTCAGTCCATCTTTCTGCCAGCTTCACCACTGTGGACTCTATTAACAACCTTTTGTTACTAATTAATGTTACTAATCACTAACCTAGTTTCTTTCATTAGAAGCAACTAAGCAATCAATCTGAATTCTGTGTTCTTGACATCATGATCTTCTGATATCTTCAAATTCTGTTTCTGGCCCAGCTGAAAAACCATCAACAATGCTTAAACGAGGGATCCACAATGCCCAGGCTGTGGCCCAGTACCAGACAGCACCCTGTTTGAACCAGGTTGTACAAGCAGCAGGCAAGCACACAAAACCATCCCCTCTCCACACACACCCCATCACCACCACTGCTGGTCTGCAGAGCCAGAAAGGTTGGGGACTGCTGGTTTAGACCACTGAACTATAACTTCAGCAAGCTGCTTTGGAAATTAATTGAAGGCAAGCTCTCCAGGGACTTTCTCTGTACTGTGCATATATTTGCACAAATATCTCGCTTACCCCTGCCTAAATGTGTGTAGTATTAAATAAAACTTATTGCAAATTACTTCTCTGCATTTGCATGTGACTGGCCCAGAAACAAAGAGAATCACATCATTTCCAAAATATGTACCGTATTTTTCGGACCATAAGACGCACCGGACCATAAGACGCACCCAGTTTTTAGAGCAGGAAAACAAGAAAAAAAATTCTTTCTCCTTCTCTCTCTCTCCCTCTCTTTCTCTCTCTCTCCCTCCCTCTCCCATTGTCCCTTCCTTCCTTCCTTCCTTCCTTCCTTCTTTCCTTCCCTCCCTCCCTTTCTCCTTCCCTCTCTGCATTAGAGCAGTACCCGCGGAGGCGGCCCTGTGGCCTGGCTTTCTCTTGCAGAAAGCAAGCTGAAACGGAGTGAGGGAGACTGCCAGAAATGCGAATCGGCCGATCTCGCGCTCCTGCAAACTCCCTCGCTCGGTTTCAGCTTCCCTTGCTACAAGAGAAAGCAGGCTGAAACGAGGCAGATTGCAGCAGCGCGAGATCAGCCGATTTGCATTCCTGGCAATCTCCCTCACTCCGTTTCAGCCTGCTTTCTCTTGTAGCAAGGGAAGCTGAAACCAAGCAAGGGAGTGTGCAGGAGCGTGAGATCGGCTTTTCTCAGCACATGCCGATTCGTGCTCCTGGCAATCTCCCTTGCTTTCCACGTGCGGAGGTTGGGGCTGGCCATACGGATCACTTTCGGACCATAAGACGCACCCTCGTTTTCCCCCCTTTTGGGAAAAAAAAGTGTGTCTTATGGTCCAAAAAATACGGTATTTGTCAAGCCATATTTAAGATCTTACCAACACTGAGAGAGAAAGAGACAGACAGAGACAGCAGGAAAGTCTCACATAGCATTCTTTTTATTGAGCCCACAGGAACAAGTCTAACAGAGTCTCTATCTTTACACAAAGGCAGCAATTAACTATGGCTGCTGCTACTGCTGTCAGAAATAGTGTTGATACTCTCCAATAACCATGGAAGTAAGATATGATGCAATAAACAGAGAGGAGCATAGAAAGTGCTCCTGGAGGGGGGGAGAAGAAAGGGAGGCAGAAAGCCATGAAATAATTTGCTTTCCTGATCCTAGTTTGCTCAGAAGCAGCTTGGCCTGGGTACTTAAGAGAGAATGAAAGAAGTACGAGCACAAGCAAAAATTACTGATGAGAATTAGTGAATCTACGGAAGATGTTTTACAAATCAGTATTAAGGTAAGGTAAGGTAAAGGTTCCCCCGCACATGCGTGCTAGTCGTTTCCAACTCTAGGGGCCGGTGCTCATCTCCGTTTCAAAGCCGAAGAGCCAGCGCTTGTCTGAGGACGTCTCCGTGGTCATGTGGCCGGCATGACTAGATGCCAAAGGCGCACGGAACACTGTTACCTTCCCACCAGTGGTCCCTATTTTTCTACTTGCATTTTTACGTGCTTTTGAACTGCTAGGTTGGCAGAAGCTGGGACGAGTAACAGGCGCTCACTCTGCTACACGGCACTCGGAATTCAACCCGCCAAACTGCCGACCTTCTGATCGACAAGCTCAGCATCCTAACCCACTGAGCACCACGTCCCTTAAATCAGTATTACCTTGTGTCAAAAAAGAGAAAAGTTGTCAGCTAAGAAAGGTTCTATTTCTATATCTAGCCAAAGCAGAAATCGCCAGAGAGCACGAAGTCCCATGTTTGCACAGGGTGGTCCTGCAATGACCCTGCAATTTCTTGGGTTCCTGAACATTTCTCTTCCATACAACATAGAATGTTTTCAATTCAATCTTTCTTTCGGTCACGGACCAGCACAAACATAGAATGCTTGAATGGGAGGTTCTTTGGTTTCATGGAAAATACCACTTTCCCGCTGGATCATCTTGATTCCATTTTAGCTCAGCAACAGGTTCACCCTGAGATGGGGTCTGTGCTATGAGTATAGAGGTTTGAATAAATAATTAAGGATATAGAAATCAAATAAACAAATAAAATATCCTCATTGCTTTTCAGAGTGAGATAAGCAGCATATAAATTTAATAAATAAATAAATAAATGGGCCACCTGAGAGCTGGAGCAAGGAGAATGTAGAAATGAGCTCTAAATTTATAATGCTCCCAAGTATTAAAAGTTATATTTATTAATGCTATTTAAGCTACATGGACGTTGTTGCAAAATAAAAACAACCAAATATCACATTTTCAATGAGAGAAAGTATAATAGCAAATCATATTAATTTAGCTTACGGTATTTCTGATGTATCTATAGATTTTTTTAAATGCTGAAGAGAAAATAAATCTGTTTCAATTAATTTAATTTATTTAGGACATATGCTATTTCTATGTTATTAGTATATAACTAAAGACTAACAAAATATTTTGAAGAACATCTTGCAGAAGCCAAGTGTCTAATAGCTTAGAATCAGCAACAAATTTTTTACAGACAGTAACATTTTCTGGAAGTAATTGATGCCAAGATGTCGATCTGATCAATCCTATGTTACATCAAGATATAAATAAATGCATTTCTAAGACACATTTCTATGCTCTATCAAAGATACTGAGCTTGTCAATCAGCATTACAAAAAGTAGATTTTTTTCTTTTATTAAAGCAAAAGGTTATCCCAATGTGTTTTTAAAAGGTTAATAGATGAGTCCTTGCCCTTCAGAGATGACATAAAAAGTATTGTGAAGGAGAAAACATAAGCATTTATATTTATATAGGCTTTCATGCCTGTAAGTAAACAAGTTCTCTGCACCTGCTCCCTCATTACTCTAGAAATGGCCTCCTGCTTATTTAGATGTTCTTCCAAAAAGGCAACAGTGCATTTCAACAAAGCAGCCATTTTGAGGAAATAAAATCTAATGCACATTCTCAAAACTGGAAAAATTCACACTGTTCTCAAAAGTATGAAAACTCAACATGAAAACCTGAATCTTGTCAACAGATGTTCATTTAATCTAAAGTCAATGATACATTTCTGGGTGGAGTGCTGTAGAGTTCTTTTGCTCTCTACCGCCTCTTTTTCATTATCTTACATTAACCATGAGCGATGTTAACTGCCAGATTTGGAGTTCAGTATCATCAGTATGCTGTGGGTAGAAAAGACTTTGCACAATTTCATTAGATGTACCAGTTGCACCCTTTCCTAGACTGGGGGTGGGGGCAGCTTCAGAAAGTCACTCATGCCCATCAGCTTATGGCTCGATTAGTGCAATGCTCTCTATATGGGGATGCACTTGAAATCCACCTGGAAACTTCAATTGGTCCAGCATGCGGCAGTGAGAACAGTTAACAGTTGTGTGTTGTTATATCTATTTAACCCCTCTGCTTCGTGGGCTGCATTGGTTCCCAGTTTGCTTCCAGATGCATTTAAAACTGCTGGTTGTTACTTGTTACTTTCCCCTATTTAGCACAGGGCCTGACTACTTGAGGCACTGCCTGTATTCCATAACAGTGTGTGTGTGTGTGTGTGTGTGTGTGTGTGTGTATGCATATATATATATGCACACACATGTATATACTATATGTATATCTACACACACACACACAGAGAGAGAGAGAGAGAGAGAGAGAGAGAGAGAGAGAGAGAGAGAGAGAGAGAGATATTTATTACTGTAAGCCACCCAGAGTTACCCAGTGGTAAGATGGGTAGCCAATAAATTTTATAAATAAAATAAAAACTGACCCACTGATTAAATTCTGCTAAGGTTGGTGCAGTCTGGCTTCCTTCAGTTAAAGACTGGCATCTCTCAAGATCTGGAACTATACCTCAGTAGCAGTGCCCACCCACTAGAACAAAATCCCCTCCAAGATATGGATGGATTCTGCTATTTGTTTGGAAGAGACAAGAAGATCTGGCTCTTTACCCCAGCCTTCAGCAAGGGAAAGTGAGACTTCATTGTCCTTGCCACCTTTTATCTTTACTATTGATTTTATTGTAATCTGATTGTGACCTGTCCAAAATCATTGAAAGTTGGGCAGTGCACAATTTATTATACACACACAAAAATGTGAAATGTATTATTACAGTTGGCCACACAGTCAGCCAGACGTTTAGACCAGATTTGGCATTTTTAGCGACCTATCAAGTCTTTCTCAGTTGTCAGGCAGTGTTAAGGGTATTGTCATAGGATGCAAGCTCTTCCAAATAAAGCTGCCTTTTGCCACTGACTGGTGGTCATTTGATCAATGCCAATGATGTTCAAGTGATAAGCCAGATGTTTGGGGATTGCACCCAAGGTACGTATTACTATCACTACTATATTTGCTTTCTTTTGCTACAGTCATTCTAGTTCTATTTGCAGTTTTTTGTATTTTGTGATTTTCTCCAGTTCTTTGTCTTCTCTTTGCTTTTCTCCAGCTACTGTAATAGCCATTATTCAGATTTATCTTTCTTACCAACAACTGTTAAATCAGAATACATACACACAGACACGCACAAACACACACTATACAAGAGAGATGTTTATGTGCCATCAAGTCATTGTCAACTCTGAGCAACCATGTAGATACAAAGGTAGGCCAAGTCAAGAGACATGCATGATAGTTATTCCAAAAATGTTCATTATAGTAAGGCAGAAAACAGGATCTTGAAAGCTTGTCCAAACTGGTCACTGTTCTATTCTATACCGGGTAAAATCAAAACAGGATTATCTTGAATTTCTTTTTCATACTACCCTCTCTCTCAGAACCATATAGTTTTTTTTTCTTCAAGTCCCACCTTAATGGTTCACTGATTCCTTTCGAAGGCCAACTCTAAATTCCTTTATGAATCAGGATGCTCCCTGAACAGACTGGAACTCTCTGGTTACCGTTATACAGGTTTCAAGGTATAAACCACTGACAGCAATATAATTGAAATCAGAAATTGAAAGAACATAGCTAGATACACACACACACACGCACACACGTCTACTTTCTGTGGTAAAACCATGTTCTCACAAGAATGCATCAGCAAAATGGATTATAAACTGTAAAAACATAGTGACATGACTGTCATTTCATTTTTGGCAGGATATCAAATAAAAGAGATATTAAGTCATCAACGGGTTTAATTCACCTTGTGAGGGTTCTGTTTTCCAAGGACTGGACACAACATAAATATAGCAAATCTGCACACAATCATTTCTTGCAGCACACACCTTCCACAGCAATAGGCTCTTGATCAATTCCCCCCTTCTAGAACTTCGCAAGGTGCTGTTGTCTTGTAAATAGGTCTTTAATATTCAGTCCTTTATACTTAATCTTTTAATATCCAATTCAAACCAGTCTCAAAAGCCTATAAAATAGTATACGACCTTTGCCTTTTTCCGAAAGTTTTTGCACTAATTGGGATGAGGTGCTGTTTCAGTGTGATTGTCTATTTATTCATTTACGAATCAAATTTATATGGACGTCCATCTCATGGAAAGTGACTCTGGATAGCGTACAACAGTCCAGTAAAAACATTAAATAAATTGTTCCTTTTCCAGTAACAGTAAAATAAACCAATAAAATAAATTGTTCCTTTTCTAGTTGTTACTGAACTCCTAGCTAAGTTCCAAGTTCCAGGCAGAACTCCCACCAGGATATGCTTCTAACCATATTCTGGTTAGCTTGTGGTCCAGGCAGTTAAATGATAATCCTCTTGCCACTTGTAATAGCTGCCAATCTCCAAATGTCACCTACACTTTTCTATCTGTATGCCATTTGCTTATCACCTTTCCTCTTACACCTCTCCCCATTTGCTTTTAGCATTTGCTTTTGTAACCTAAGGGCCTGGATGGGTTAAGGCTTCCCCTGGACATCAGCACATCCCTGAAAACACGAGGGTATGACAGTTATCATAGGCAGCTGCAATGGCAGCTTGAATGCTTGTGAGTGAATGTATGAACTCAAGAGGAACATAGAGATGGGAAGCATTTCTGCCTGACTGCAGGAGCTTTTCTAAAGCACCCCCAACTTCATTGCCTTACATACCTATAAATGTTTTAAATCAAAACAGAAAAAATATATACTACTTTCTGCAGTAGTACGATCACCTGACCATTATGGTCTTTGAGGATCCCAAACTCAAAAAGGAGTGAAGTTCTTGAGAGGCAATGATGTGATATAGGTAGATTCACTTACCAATTGCCTTGTTTAGCGATTGTTCAATGTTACAATAGCACTGGAAAAAAATCCATTAAACCAATGTCCACATTTAGAATGTTTGCCACGTCCCCGGTCATGTGATCCCCATTGCAATACACACTGTCTTATGCCTGATCTATTTTCTTTTTTCCCCCTCTCCTTGCAAAACAGAGATTAGAGAGGAAGAAATTACAAAAAAGTAAGCAGGCACATAATGGGGAATCCACATGAAAAGGAATGGGCTAGTGCAGGCATTCAGCCAGCCTGTCTGCTTACTCTCTTGTAATCTCTTCCTCTCCAATCTCTCCACACTGCAAAGGGAGAAAGATGGGGGGAAAGGGAGAGGCCTACAGAGATCACTTGTGGTTCTTTCCTCCCCCCCCCCCCCACAGCACTTGTTGAAGCAATATCTCTGCCCTAAGAAAGGAGAGGATCAAAAAAACAAACAAGCAAGCAATCTCTTTATGCAGTCTCTCCTATGCCTTACCCATCTCCACTCCACCAAAGCAAAGACTGGAGATAAAGGGATTAGAAGAGAGTAAACAGGCATACAATGGGGGATAGACTGGCTATTTGTCTAGCATGCGTATGCTCCCAGAACGAAGCATGTTCAAAGCTGCCAATGCTACTGCATTCCTTTCAATGTGTATTCCTCATTGTGTCTGCTTATTCTCCTGCAACCCCTTCCTCTCCAACAGCTGTAAACCAGGGTCAGCAGTCCTGGTCACATGATTTCCTACTAGTAGTCCCAACTGAGATTGCTAAATCAATTGTGGCTGCTAAATACATAAATGTATGTGTAATTCTGATATAATCTGAATTGAATAATTTCATCTTAAACCACCTGATGCTTCTAGACAACCAACTACAGAATTCTTTCAGCCCTATACATAAGAAATCTTTATTTGTGTAAGTTAATGTATTTGCATTTGAAGAATGGACTAGGAGAATAGACTTGGAGAACATGCAGTACCATGATCTCCCTAAAATATACTCTACCTAAGTTATGCCCCTTTACAAACAACTGAATATAAGTCTAATAAATAAAAACGTGATTTCCCCCACACCCCATACAATTAATGACTTCATTCAGATTAGGGTTAGGCAGGAGATATATCACTTAATTTTAATATGATTAAATTGTAAACTTTGTAGTACAACTGCCACAGGTAAAGTGAGCAGCAAAGCCCAAATAAGTTTTGACAGCACCCTAGCCTGCCTATAAAGGGCTGATCAGAAATACTGTTGTTTTCTTAAAGACTCACCCATTAAAGTTGCTTGTCACACCTGCACTAAAGGATTCCGAGACCCACAGTTTGAGAATCTCTGTTTTAGGGCACTGCATACTTGAGCAATCATTTTTGTACTCTGCATATAAATGACAAGATTAGCTCCTCTACTTTGGAGACTTCAAGTAATTCAGATGGCTATTTTACAACCTAGGCAAGGAAAAATGGCTTTAGTAACAATAAACTATGTTTATATTACTACATGGTTGAAAGTGCAATGCAATCCACCTAGGGTTGTCTCAAAAGATATTTCGGAAGCTATAATTGGTAAAGAACACAGCACTCTGAATTCTGTAAATAGTATAAAAGCCACTATTCCATAATAAAACCTTATTTTATAATTGCACCACTAGCCGCCAACAGACTTGTAGATGAAGTGCTGTTCACCACCTTTAAGGTCCTATACAGAGTGACACTGGCTTATGTTATGGATGGTCTTGCTCTATAGGATTTTCACTGATGCGTTCTTTGAAAGACAGCCTACTTAAGATCCCAACTATGCAAAAAACTGTGAGGACCTAGAACAGAAAATGAGACAATCATCTTCTGTGATTACCTCAGTATTCTGGAATACACTGCCCCCAGACCTCTTAACACTTTCAATCCTGGCATTCAGGAAGGCACTAAGACACTTAGCACTTGCATGATTATCCCATGGCTCTTTTTAATCATGATTTTATGTAAAAAGATGCTTATTTTACTAAGATATTTTATGTCTATATTTTAGGATTGCCACTTCTCAAAAATTAACCTTAATATATATACTCAGTTATGGCCTGACAATCTAGTTCTGTAATTATTTATACTATCAAAGTATCCATAAAAGCCACACTGCTTGTGCATAATTATTTTAACTCTGTTTTACCATGTATGGAACTGACAGATTTTTTTTAAAAAAGACATAATTCTTAGATCCACATCAACATAAAGAAGATCTAAAAATTGTGTCAAAAGAAAGCTTGATACAGAATAAAGCAAGAGACTGATAGTCAGCCTGCAATTATCTGAATCCTGCACTGGTTAAATACATTGTCCTGAATTGCTAAATAAGCCCTTTCACGAATATCAAGGTCAAATACCTATGTACATTAATTAAAGGCATGTAGTCATTTACCACAAACAACTAGTACTAACATCCTATGATATAATTATAAAAAGTTCTTACATTGATGATGAACATTTCAATTAAGAAACAGGTTCTTGTAAAATCACGTATCTGCAATAGAACCATCTGTATCAGAATTGGGCAGATCCATGTTTCGGAACAATATGTGGCTTTGGCTTTATTTTACACATTCATTAGTGTCCCCAATTCTGTCTCTTTCTTATTCTAGTCCACATTCCAGATCTAAAGCTATGGTTTGTTAAATAAGCCACACAAGCCTATTGCACAGAGATAAAAACCATAATTTACAAATACTGGAGTTTGAACCGACTCTGTGTCACCAAAATGAAGGAAAATAAAGCAAGAGGCACATGCCTGTACTCCAAGTTCAAACATAATTTCCTTGCTAAAGTAGTGCACTACTCTTAATAAAGATGTTTTAACTCCTGTGTTCCATCTTTTGAGCTCTTCTCCCCCCCCCCACCCGCCAACTGTCTCCCACCACTCTGGAAAGATGCAATGAGCCAGAGCAGTCAAACTTCAGAACTAGAAACCAGAGAGACAGGGTTGGAGCAAGGTCCCACCTCTGCTGCCTTCACAAAGGACATTTTTCTTCCAATGGATTTCATGCTTTTCTTAACATTTATTTTCCCTGAAAGGAGAAAAGCTCTACAGTAGTGTTATACTGATAGTCCTGCAGCTATATCCGTTCATTCACCAATTGTTCAAAGCTAAGACTGTACTGAAAAGTTATGACTAGTCCTCAAAATTCCAGCCATCACAGCACCCTGTCATCACATAATAAAAATTCAGGCTAGCCAGCATATATGGTCACCTCCACCCACTTGTGCTCCCTAGCACTCAGCTGTGCCCCTCCTCCCCCCACCCAACCCCCCATGCTCATGGCACTCCCCTGCTCACAGCTCTCACCTACCAGCCTGCTTGCCCGGCACTCCTTGCCTCTGCTCCTGCTGCAATCCTGTGAAGTTCTCACATAATGACCTGTGCAGTCCTAGGGTTACAACGGCAACCAGGACTGCCAGAATTTCCATCACTAAGTAGTGTGGCTGTAAAGCATGACATCACATGAATGCTTTTACAACATCAACCCAAAATATGACAATACAGAAAAGGTGGAGTTCAGAGGTGACTTTCCTCTGTCTCAAAATAAACCATTTCTATCATCAGGTTTCATATGTTATGAAATTGCTGAAAACTTGCTGATATAGACCATATTTAAACTCAATATGTTTCCACTAATGACAGTAAAAATTTAACTGAATTTAAATAAACTTTGAGAAAATGTATACAACATGACTGAGGCAAAATTACACAACATGTTTCGTTAATTGGCTTTATATCCTACCTTTTGTACAATTACAAAAACATCAGTGACTCTGGGCAGCTAACACTGCATAACAGCACCATTTTTAATAAGCATTAATAAATAATCCTACTAAAAACTATACTGGCAGCCATGAGCAAAACTCAATAAACAACAAAAGTAACAATAACAATAAAACAATAATCACAGGCTCCAAATAATCTCCTAGGACTAAATCCATGTTTCTAGAGCTTTCCAAAAACCCAGCAATCTAATATTGGGTGTAATGATGTTCAGATGTGCAGACAATATAGAAGAAAATACCCTTTTCTAGGTCCCACTAGTTGTCAATCAATGGGACCTGGAGCTCACCTTTCTTGTTAGACCTTACGGAATCAACAGAAATAACATGAGAGCTGCAGGCCCCCAAATATTCAGAAATTCAATGAAAGCTTAACGCAAATCATGAAACAGAGGTATAACATGTATGTACTAAGGTGCACAATAACTTCCTACTCCACTGTGCTCTGAACCAGCTGCACCTTCTAAATGTTCTTCAAGGGCAGTCCCATGTAAAACACATTGTGACAATGTACTCAGAAAATTATTTAAGACAAGAGTGATCCTAAGCAATGCTTTCTGGTCCAGTAAATGGTATAACTGGCATACAACACGTTATGCAAAAGCCTTCCTGGCCACAGGAACCACAACAGAATAACAGAGTTGGAAGGGACCTCAGAGGTCTTCTAGTCCAACCCTCTGCTCAAGCAGGAACCCCTATTCATTTCAGACAAATCGTTGTCCAATCTCTTCTTTAAAAACTCCACAACCTCTGGAGGCATGTCATTCCATTGATTAATTGTTCTAACTATCAGAAAATTTCTCCTTAGTTCTAGGTTGGTTCTCTCTTTGATTAGTTTCTATCCATTGCTTCTTGTCCTGCCTTCATGTAAGCCACAAATCCAGGAGGACCTCCAAACTGCACACCACTGCTGGCTGGAGTAGTGCAACCTCATCCAGAATTAAAAATAAAATGCCATTAGATCCAAGAGAACCTACAACTCACAGTCACTCAGTTCTGCTAGGATTAAGCTGAGCCCATTTCCTCCCAATCCAGGCCCCAACAGTCTCCACAGCATCACTTGGTCAGTCCAGGGCAAAGATGTAAAGCAAGGTATCATCAGCAATGATACTACACCTTGGGCCCCTAAATTATCTCACTCAATGGCTTTCTCTTAATTTTTTTTTAAAAATAGCATATCATTTTCCTAAAGTGCTAGTTATCAGTGAACTACAGTGTTTCCTCCGAAAATAAGACACAACCGGAAAATTAGCCCTAGCATGATTTTCAGGATGCTCGTAATGTAGGTGCCATCCCCAAAATAAGACCCAGTTAAAATCATCAGCCAGACATACGCATTTAGTACTGTATTTCCCCCAAAATAAGACCTAACTGGAAGATAAGCCCTAATGCGTCTTTTGGAGCAAAAATTAATATAAGACCTGATCTTACTTTTGAGGAAACACAGTGTGTGTGTTATTCCATATCTAATGTCATATCCGCTGTCAGAATTAGCCTCAGAAACTATGTTTAATTCATAACTTTACTTATCTATTTTATTTGCCTTAAAGCAGACAACTGACATATTATAAAAGCAAAATGTTTTACCTCCTTTTCATGTATTCGGAATAATGCTTGTTCATCTCGAGAAGTGCTGTTTTTCCCCATACCTAACTTGGGTGACATCTATTATAAAAAATAATATTTTGTATTTAACACCAGTGTTAACACAGAGAAAAATTATTATAACAAGACAACCAAAAACAGGCAAACGCTACATACCAATGAGAGGGACATAGGTTTCTCACGTAAATATCTAGGATTTTCAAGCTGAAAAAGATACATTAAAAGAGGTTTAATATGAACTTTCTGAAGTGATAAAGTCTAGATCAGTGATTATTTCCAAGATGAAGATATTGAAAGGGTTTGTGCTTAGTTTCTGATAGAGGCATCTTTTAAAAATCTCATACTAGCTTCATGAAAACAACAGCTTAGCTTTAAGAGTCACAGTCCCTCAAGCAAATCTTCAAAGTTACTGTGAAATAAAGAGGAAAAGTAAAATATAAATGGAATGAAAATAGTTTATATTTAAAACAGAGGAACAAAGAATCACAATATGGGAGATACTCCTCTCTTGAAGCAGATGGTTATGATATCCCAAAGAATATTTTGAGAAGCAACATTTTAACGTCTATTTATTTATCTAATTTTTCTCAATGGTATTTTCTCTGGCTTTTCTTATACTTCAACTCACTTTTAACCAGACATCTCTGTGGTATAAACTGAAAGAGTATGAATGGTTCACAGTGAGCACATCTGTCAGCTCATAGAATTATTCTTTTGACATCTTTGTTAAACAGCCCAATAATTTTACTTAAACACAAAACCTACTGTTTCATTTTTTGAAACAGTGCAATTATGCAAGTAAGACTGATGCAACTAATACCTTTAGCAAATATCTACAAAATGTTTACTTGTTATTTTTAAAAAGTAAATTAGCAATTCTAGATGATTTCCAACATATGCAGACAAAAACACCCAAGTACAATAACTCTTAGATAATCAATGAAATCAAATGCTAGCATGAATATAAAGCAAAATTCATCCAGCAACTTGGAAGGCATGTTGTAGGTGCTAGCTATTTTTCTCCTTCATAACATTTTATTCTATGTGCATTTGGTGAAGTGATCCACAAAAATTCAGTTGATAATAAAAATTGGTTGAACTTCAAGGTGCCTCCTACTCTAATTTTGCTGTAGAAAACCATTTTGTATATTTTGTACCTGTCATATCTTCATATTTTTGTTCTGCTATTATTTTTTCTGCTATTAATTAATCTTTTCTACAACAAAACTCTAATGATGATACCCAACTTTTTCTTTCCACCCCGACCCAACCCAGTGATGCCCTCACTGTGATGTCCGGTTGCCTGGAGGCGGTCCGAGTTTGGATGGGGAGAAACAGGCTTCGTCTCAATCCTGACAAGACTGAGTGGCTGTTCATACCGGCATCTCGGGCTGACCAGCCTTCTCCATCATTAACAATAGGGGATGAGGTATTACCCCCCGTTGATAGGGCTCGCAACTTGGGAGTCCTCCTGGATTCACGGCTCAGTTTGGAAGATCATATAGGAGCCGTGACCAGGGGGGCTTTTGCCCAGATTCGCCTGGTGCGCCAGTTGCGGCCCTATCTGGACCGAGATGCTCTACGTACAGTCACTCATGCGCTTGTGACCTCCCGGTTAGACTACTGCAATGCCCTCTACATGGGGCTGCCCTTGAGGACCACCCGAAGGCTTCAACTGGTGCAGAATGCAGCCGCGCGAGTTTTGATGGGAGCTTCCCGATACTCCCGTGTAACACCTCTTCTCCGTGAGCTGCATTGGCTTCCGGTTGCCCTCCGGGTGAGATTCAAGGTGCTGGTAATGACCTATAAAGCCCTAAATGGCTTGGGTCCGGACTATCTAAGGGAACACCTGCTGCCGGCATCATCTTCCCATCGTCCTGTGCGCCCCCACAGGGAGGGCCTTCTCAGGGTACCGCCGGTTAATGAATGCCGGCGGGTTATTCCCAGGGGAAGGGCGTTCTCTGTGGGTGCGCCTGCCCTATGGAACCAACTACCCACAGAACTTAGGACTGCCCCCGACCTTCGCTCATTTCGCTGGGACCTGAAAACCTGGCTCTTCGATCTGTTTGGTCCAGACTGTGGGGTTGTTAATTTAACTGGGTTTTAGATTTACTCTTGGGGCTTGAATTTAATTTAATTGTTTTATTTGTTTTTAATTTTTTGTATTCATGGTTTTAACTGCCCTGTAAACCGCCCTGAGTCCTACGGGAATAGGGCGGTATACAAATCCAATAAAATAAATAATTTTGTTGTAGAAAACTAACCCAACTATTCCCTAGAATTTATAGCTGCTTTGCATGGTTTTCTGAAAAATATATATTTGAAGAACTGCAGTATTATTAAAGAAAATGTAATTTGTATAAGATAAACTTTGAAATGGAAAACACAATATATTTTGCCTTTATTATATCCCAAAACGATTGTATCATGCTAAACACTTAAGGATTGAAATGTTTTGACATGGTGTCCATTGGCTTGGATAAACTATAGAGTCTAATTTCATGAATCTTCAATCATTCTGGATTTTTCATCATCTTATCTGGGATGACAATGAAAATGCTTATAGGGAAGAGGTGAAGCCTCTGGCGGACTGGTGCAATAAAAGTAAACTGATTCTAAATGTTGATAAAACAAAAGAGATCATTGTAGGTTTTAGAAAGAGCCAGCATAGTCATACTCCACTCAGTATCAAGGATGCAGCTGTGGAGGTGGTCAACAGTTTTAAGTATCTGGGGGTACAGATAACTAACAATCTGACCTGATCTCTCCACACCTCATCCTTAGTAAAGCGTGCAAACCAGTGTCTGCGTTTCCAGCATCGGATGAGGACAGCACATCTCTCTCCTTCTGCCCTGGTCACTTTTTACAGAGGCACAACTGAGAGCATTTTAACAAACTGCATCACTGTCTGGTTTGGTGGCAGCAGTGCCTCAGATAGAAAGTCCATACAGAGATTGGTAAGGACAGCCGAGAAGGATCATATTCAGGATGCTGCTTTTAAGCACTATGTGGTTAGAGTTCAAAGCATTATTAGAGACCCCACACACCCACTTTACGGTCTGTTTCTGTTGCTCATCTCTGGGTGGAAGTTTTGAAGTATTTCTAGCAGGACTACCCGATTCTGTAATAGCTTTGCTCCCTATGCCATCCGTCTCATAAACTCGCAAGATTCATTTTTTTCACCATGCTCATGTACACATAACCCGAATTAGACTGTTGTTTCTCTGTGTCATATAATATATGTGGGTATATGCATAATTCTGTATTTATTTATTTTTGTCATATTTATGTAGTGTATACCGGAGGTGGTGACCCTTTGAGAGTTGTATGCAACAAAATTTCATTTTAATGTATGCCAATTAGTGTACATCCAAAGTGACAATAAAGTTATTATTATTCTATTCTTGTCACTTTCTCCATTAATTATGCAAACTAATTATGAAAAATACCACTTAAAAAGTACACTATATAAGAGACTTGGTATTAATTAATGGGGGAGAAAAGAGCAAATGTACTTCACAAATTAAATCTTTGGAATATACCTATATACTCTTTGAATCTTGACCTATAATATTGTTGATTTATCTCAGTATCTTCACTTAATAACGCTTGAGCTCGCTTTCCTTCTTTCCAAAATTATTTTTAAATTCTAGTTTTGCTATTTCCTGAGCTGAAATATAGTTCTACAATTAAATCTGTTTAAATTAAAGATATGAACTTCCTATTTCAAAGAATAAAGGGTCAGCTGTTGAAAATTATGACAATAAACCATGCACACATCAAAACACACGGAGAATTCAATAGAACAAATTCAAGACAAAGGACAACAACAAAAACTAGTTTTTATGAAGAAAGCCAAGTTTTAATGTCAAGATTTGCATACATAGTTCTCAGAATGATTCAGCATGTAGGCTGAGGTCAGGATCAATTCTAATGAAATACACACCTTATACCAAAATTTTTCAAGAGACATGCAAATACAGGTAGTCCTCATTTAACAACTCACCGAGACAATTTGAAATTAGGACGGCACAGAACAAGGAAACATACACTGGTTCTCGTAGTTGGAGCTATAGCAGCACCCTTACAATCATAAGATCATAATTTGGGTGCTTAGTAACTGGCTAGCAATTATGATGGTTTACGCATCATGCAATCACTTGTTATTTGCAACCATCAGTGCCAAATTCCAAGAAGGAAAATCAGTGGAGAAGTAGGCAGAAAGTTGCAAATGGAAATCATGTCATATTAGGGTCCAACAATTGTGCAAGATTTGCTTAACAACAGCAACCTGGGCTCCAAGATCACTGCAGATGGGGACTGTAGCCAAGAAATTAAAAGACGCTTGCTCCTCAGGAGGAAAGCCATGGCAAATCTAGACAACACACTAAAAAGCAGAGACATCACCCTGCCAACAAAAGTGCGCATAGTCAAGGCTATGGTCTTCCCAGTTGCAATGTATGGCAGTGAAAGTTGGACCATAAAAAAGGCTGAGCGCCAAAGAATTGAGGCCTTTGAACTCTGGTGCTGGAGAAGACTCCTGCGAGTCCCTTGGACTGCAAGGCGATCAACCCTGACTGCTCTTTAGAAGGCCAGATCCTGAAACTAAAACTCAAATATTTTGGCCACCTAATGAGAAGGAAGGACTCACTGGAAAAGAGCCTAATGCTGGGAAAGATTGAGGGCAATAGAAGAAGGGGACGACGGAGAATGAGGTGGCTGGATGGAGTCACTGAAGCAGTAGGCGTGAGCTTAAATGGACTCCAGAAGATGGTAGAGGACAGGAAGGCCTGGAGGAACATTGTCCATAGGGTCGCGATGGATCGGACACGACTTCGCAACTAACAACAACAACAAGCAACCGGAACTATTACAACTGCCATTGTCAGTCAGCAAAGACATCACATCACGCTTTACAATCACAATGCTTAACAACAGAGACGCTGGTCCCAATTACTGTTAAGTGAGGACTAACCTAAGGCTTTCCTCCTCACTGATAATTTGAATTTAACATATTTTTCATTTCCATTTGAACCAAAACAAGAACATGGGGGTTTGCCTGAGGATTTGGTGGACAGTTTGGCTGAGGCCTAGTTGCTGCTTTGAATAGGTGGGTGACCAGGGCCTTGGATCATATCACTCCTATGCTACCTTTCTCTGTATGCTGAACCCAGGGTGCAATTTGGTTTATTCATTAGCTAGACTGGAGTGCTGTTGCAAGAAGACTTGAAGCAAGTCTAACTGGATTCAGGTAAGAATCCATATTAAGGATTACCTCGTAATCATAAGGGGAGAAAAACATCAATATTTCCTTACACATAGTGTGTCTGATGTTAGCCATCTAGCAGCTCTGTTTAGGGTGACTCATTCCCTGCTGACTAGGGAGGGACTCCCAGAATATCTGCTGGGCTGTTGTGAAGATTTTCATCTTGGATGTTGACTTCTCTACTGCACAGAATTTTCTCTGAATCAGGTAATCCTTGTTTAGATGAATTAGAAAATATTCTGTACTAACAAGAACTTGTAGTACTAGAAAATGAAATTAGATCAGAACACATATGATAAAATAATCCAAGCATTTACATCTTTGGAGGAAAGGAAAGCCGAAGACCATAAGCACAGTTGGGGTTTCACTTAGTTACCACTTTGCTTAATGACAAAGTAAAGGTAAAAAAGGTAAAGGTTCCCCCGCACATGCGTGCTAGTCGTTTCCAACTCTAGGGGCTGATGCTCATCTCTGTTTCAAAGCCGAAGAGCCAGTGCTTGTCCGAGGACGTCTCCGTGGTCATGTGGCCGGCATGACTAGACGCCAAAGGCGCACGGAACGCTGTTACTTTCCCACCATCCCTATTTTTCTACTTGCATTTTTACGTGCTTTCGAACTGCTAGGTTGGCAGAAGCTGGGACGAGTAACAGGCGCTCACTCTGCTACACGCACTCCGGATTTGACCCGCCA